>NC_064418.1:4021785-4350714 GCF_023375975.1 Astyanax mexicanus | reverse complement strand
TATCAGGATACCAAGATATACAGTATACAGCTCTGGAAAGAAAGTAACCACGTAATAATTAAGAAAAAATTGAAAACCTCTGGAATATAATCAAGAGGAAGATGGATGATCACAAACCATCAAACCACCAAACTGAACTGCTTGATTTTTTTGCAGCAGGAGTAAAGCAGCATAAAGTTATCCAAAAGCAGTGTGTAAGACTGGTGGAGGAGAACATGATGCCAAGATGCATGAAAACTGTGATTAAAAAACCAGGGTTATTTCACCAAATATTGATTTCTGAACTCTTAAAACTTTATGAATATGAACTTGTTTTCTTTGAATTATTTGAGGGCTGAAAGCTCTGCACCACAGTGTTAATTTTACTCAAATATACTGTAAACCTATAAATAGCGAAATCAGAGAAACTGATTTAGAATCTGATGGGGTATCTTAATTTTTTTCAGAGCTGTATATTAGGTATTAGGTATAAGGTTGTGTCCCACTCTGCCCTTCATTTCTGGTCTTTTTTGCTTGAGTAGAAAGAGGTTGTTATATAATGAGGTGATGGTCAGTGTCTTATTCCTCAGAGTTTCCACTCGTCAGTTCCCGTTTTTGACATCATAACTTGCAGGGGGGCTTGTTTATGTGGAGTCTGCTTCTGTGGCAGTCCTGTTGGTGGCAGCAGAAGAGTGGTTTGGGGGGGAGAAGTGGAATCGCAGGCTTTACTTTACTCTTTTACACCATCCTGTCTGTATTGTCTACAGTACAGGCCAAAAGTTTGGACACACCTTCTCTTTTTTAATGCATTTTCTTTATTTGCATGACTATTTACATTGTATATTCTCACTGAAGGCATCAAAACTTTGAATGAACACATGTGGAGTTTTATGTACTTAACAAATAAAGGTGAAATAACTAAGAAAAAAATGTTTATATATATATATTCTAGTTTGATTACTGCTTTGCACACTCTTGGCATCATTCTCTCAATGAGCTTCAAGAGGTGGCCACCTGAAATAAAACGTTTTCCTACAGTCTTAAAGGAAGGAAGGAGTTCCCAGAGGTGTTTATTAGCACTTGTTGCTCCTTTGCCTTCTTCACTCTGTGCTCCAGCTCACCCCAAACCATCTCGATTGGGTTCAGGTGACTGTGGAGGCCAGGTCATTTTTTGTTAAGTACATAAAACTCCACATGTGTTCATTCATAGTTTTAATGCTTTCAGTGAGAATAATCTACAATGTAAATAGTCATGAAAATAAAGAAAACGCATTGAAAAAAAAAGGTGTGTCCAATTTCAATTTTTTGGCCTATACTGTATATTGTATAGAGCAGCTCTATGCTGTTATTGTTTTATCTCTGTCTGCTGAACTTAGGAGAACTTCCCATCCATTACATGATCTTTAGAGCACTCTGTACTGCCAGTTGTGTGGCGCATGTCTTTCATTTGTCAAATCAGACTCAATAATACACTATTATAGTCTTAGATTTCAGAGTGGGCTGATTTGAAAGTGTAATATTTTGGCTTCCTGTCAGTGTTTCCATTTTAGCATAATTTATGCAGCCAACTGTTATGTGATATAGAGGCTCGAAAAGCACTGGATGGATTTAGTCTTAAGTTCAAAGAGCAGCTGCTTGTGCAAGAGGCAGTGTTGGAGGTGTGAGGGAGTAGGTGTGTTGGTGGGTGTGTGTGTGTAAAAGAGATAGAGAGAGAGAGAGAGAGAGAGAGGAGGAGGAGGTGGTGGTAGACGTGTACCGCTGACCACACGCTGCTGTACGAGGCCTGCTCTTCTCTCTATATGCTTGTTAGTTACTGCTGCACTGTAGTCCTCTGGAGAGCAGCCCCTGTGTCACTGCAGCAGAGGGTCCATGCTGTTCTCTTCACAGCACAGCCCACCAGAGCACAGAGAAGGAACACAAACCACTCCGCTGCCAAGAAACACAAACCCTGATCACCCAAAAAAAAAAAAAGTGGAGCCCCAGCTCCAGTGAGCATGGAAAAGCTGCCAGAAATGACCTGCCACTCAACAGTAAAGCATGTGTGTGTGTGTGTGTGTGTGTGTGTGTGGGCATGGGTGCATATGAATAGGTGTGAGTGTATTATGTGAAGGAGGTGACTTTCAGCAAAAAAAAAATAGGTTTCTTGACTATTTTTAAATTTAACATGCTGAGCAAAAGTCAAATTTGCAAATTCTGACTTTTTAAAGCCATTCGTGTAATTTTACCATCAACAGCAGCTTTTGTAGATACAGGAAGCATGAATTAGCAAAACTAGATATTAAATATAATTAAAGACTATAAATAACACTCATCTTCAAAAAATAGTTGCACGTAGAAGAAGTGTTAGATTACAGTTATATTTAGAGAAGACAAAAAAAAGTTATGGGAGAAAATAAATTATTAAAAATGATATGCCTAAAAAGTAATGTGCAATGCATGTGTAGCACAGTATGCTAGATGTCTCTGCATGTGTCTCTGAGTTGTAGAGGTTCTTAATGGTGTCCTACTATAAAATCCATCACATGCAGCTTATTGAATAAGCAGGAAAGCTTAATTGTGTGTCCAAAACATTTCCAAGCATTTCCAGTTATTTATTTTTTGTTGTAGCGGACAGTGTAATAATCAACGTGTGAATAAATTTATTATAAATTATATTTTGAATTTTGTTGTTTTTTATAGAAATATACTGTAAATAATCTGTAGCTCATTAGGTTTGAGTTTAGGTTACTGGAGTAAACCAGTAGCCTTATCTGATGAATCTGCATGGATTTATCAGCTCATCGTCGCTTGTAATATCTTTATTGAATATACACATACACAGCATTCAGTATATAAGTAAGTTATCGAAAACTTAGACCCACCATAATTTTGGATAAAACGTAAAATTTTCTGGTCGATTCATTATCAGGTCAGATATTGCTGGGTTCAGGATTGTGCCATGTCTCTTACTTTGTGAGCTTTCCGTCTGGGAGGATGTTGGACCTGCAGTGAATGAGTGTCGGGGGGGCGAGTCCAGCTGTGTACTGCTTATAGAGACGGAGCGATGCAGTTACAGAGCCTGTGACAAGAGAGCACTGCTGCAATCATAGCCACCTAATTGCCCAATGAGCAGAAATCCTGTGGAGGTGTCCTTGTGAGGACGGCTGGAGCATCACTGCTGTCAGGTGTCTCGGTGTGTTCTAATGATTGTAGAAATGTCTGTCCTTTTGAGAGTTAGGGGTCAGAACACGTAATCTGACCTACTAATTAGACCCTGGCAAATTTTTATACAGAATATAGGTAGACGATCCATTTCAGCAGATAAAAGATATTTTTATATTTTAATGAACCCCTTCGGAAAATCTCACTTATAATTAACTGGTACTTTAACTGTAATTGCACTTTGCATATAAAATGTAAAATTCACCCAAGCCTTACTTTTAATATGACTTAAAATTATAACGCATGGAGAAAAAAAGAATACCTGGTTTGCTTGCTCAAAAACAGCTCTGCAACCCTAATGTCTTTTTCTTTTTTTTTTTTTTATTATTACTATTTTTATTTTTTATTTTTAGATTTATTTTAAAGACATGACACAAGTGACACATATGCATTTACGTGATAAAAAGTTCCACATTAACCCCTAATCTAAACCTGACGAATTGAGATGGTGATTTGAGGTGATTTGAGATGAGCTGGAGCTTCACAGCGTAAAGGAAACTCACCAACTATAGTTCAGCACCTCCAGGAACTCCTTCAAGATGCTGTGAAAACCATTCCAGGTGATTCTGCTTCATTAGAAGAAGAATAGCAGTAAGACTGCTAACGGAGACATTGACAGCCCAAAGTTAATACATTAATGAAGTCCTGCCACTGCTGGACCTAACTTTTCTGATCAAACACACTCCTGTTTCAGTAAGACAGTGCTTGTCCATATGCTGCTGCCATCTTAAGAGCTTGCCTTGAAAACACAGATGTTATGCCATGGTCAGTTGCATCTCTATACCCATCTCCAGTTGAAAACACAGGAATCTGTGTGAATTTTTAAAGGACCATTAAAGGACCATTAAGGATTTTATTTTCAGTAGTAAATGATAAAATGATCACTAATTATAATCAGGTATTAAGGAAACATGGTTAGTTAAAGCACTGGCAGCTCTTGTCAACAGCACTTCAGCCAATACGTTCCTATTTGCACTGTGCGGTTCATCACAGTGTCTGTGTTTGTTTTTGGCCTCTGACTCTGCCTGCTGCTCATTCCCCAACACTTACTCCACCCTGAGGTTGCCAATACACCACAGCGAGAGAGCGGTGCTGCAGCATGGAAGCTAGCAAGCTGGCTGGTTCTGCTGAAACCTAAGCTGCTACACATGCTCTGCATAAAATATGCTCAGCATATTTTAAAAACGCAGACGATTCTCTGTGGCGTTTTGAAATTGGACTACTGTAGCTGTTTCTCACTCACTCTCATTTCCTACTGAATGCTCCTTTAAGCTGCATGTAATAGATTATCACTCTGCCCAGCACAACTATACAAGCAATAACTTTTTGTTCTTCCAGATGCATTGCTAAATGTCAAGACAGAGCACACCTTCTCACACCCTCATTATCAAGTTACATTGACCTGTTTTCATTGGTAGAGCCTGGGCCCACACAGGCTTGAAATACACAGTCCGCCAAACCCAGCGCTTTGAAGAAATGGACCCATCCGTGGTGTAGCCACAGGGGACAAGCGTTCTCCTCATGTGGAACTGGACAAATGCAAAATGTGGAGACGATCAGGCGCTCGGTCTATTGGTCATTAAACTGGAACAGGGCTGCAGATGCCCGTCATGTCGCTTGTCAAAGCCAGTCCGTTGGACATTGTCCTACCGGATTTCACACCTAGAGAATACAGGCCTGTCTGTCCTTCACATCTCTACAGCTCACTTTCAGCGGCATTGCGAGGATCTCAGCAGGTTACAAAATGCCAGAGATAAAAGACAAAAAGGATGGAGCTATGACTCATGTTTCGAAGCATGGGTCAAGCAATACTCCTTCCTGTTTGAGAATGTTATTACGTTACTGAAACACTGTTATTTTAAAATGAATTATACTATATATAACTATTATATCGAAGATTCTGTATTAGTTCAACAGTAATTATATATAATATAAAAGACTAAACTATAAACTATATATTTTTGTCAATTAACTGTGTAGATCACTGTATAGAATTATTGGTAGCACATACAGAAGCTCACATATTCACAACTCATATTTTAAACTCTGCTTTGTAAAGTAAGAAGTGCACTGTAAATATCTTTACCTGAAATAAAAAAAAACAAGCAAAAAAAGGAGGTATGTTGCTAGCCTTTGACTCAGACACCTTTCCCAGACGTAGCTGAATAATCCAGACATCCACTTCCTTTTTTGGCATATCACTCCGCAGGAGTCCAAATTCTGAGGCTCTCAATACATGAAGGAGCTGGCCCTCTTTTTTAACTGGAGGTCAACATCTCCAGACTTGAAAGTCCATCCTTTGTTTTGAGCGTTTTGTGGACATGCTGTCATGACTCAGTGTCAGGCTTTAATGATGGGCTTGATGGAAGGAATCAAAGATCTCTGAAACCTGGGCTTTTCCAGGCCACTCTGTGGGATGCTAGGTGATTGGGGAGCACGCTTTGAAGCAACTTGTTGGATGGAGATCCATTAATGTAAAACATTTCACTTTTCAAAGCTCTTTATTCAAGCTTGGAGTTGCCCGGCCCCTCAGGAGCCGAGATGTTCTCGAGAATGTTCTCTCTGTCAGTTAACTCTGAGAGGAGGTGAGTTAACTGGCCTTCCTCCCACTGATAGAAAATCAAATTTGAGGCTGTCTGGAGCCATCCTTTCACAGAAAGAGATGAGGATTGAGTTTTATACTGCATATACAGCTAGTTATCTTAATGTAGCATTATTTATTATATATATATATATATATATATTATTGTGAGACAGTTATCTGTATATCTATATTGCTGTTCTCGCTTAAAGATGTGATGCATGTAATACAAATCATCCAGAGACTGCAATAATACCCTGTCAAGATTATCCTGGGATTATGTGAGATATAGGGAGGCTGAAGATCAGAGGAAGGATCTACCAAGCAACAGATTTATGGGCCTTGAGTTATGGCTTTATAGTCCATCAACTTTCCCTGCATTACCGCAGTGCTCAACTCTGATTGCCAGCTTGCTTTACAGACAATTTACTAGTCTGAAGCAGTGCTGGGAGATATGACCTCAAATTACTATCACAATTAATTAAACATTTTAGATTGATAATGATTAATGAGATATTATTTTCCTATTTTAGTTGTTGACAATATTTACTAAATAGTATTGCAAAAAAGCAGAAACAAGACAGCTATGATAACCAAGAAACTGTGATTGTGAAACAAAATTATATGGACAAGATTACATAAATTAAAGACTCTGAATATACAATAGGTTTCAATTAATTTGCCATTAGTTACCCAGACATAATCTGAAAATGATGAAAAAAATGATTTGAATAATTAAAAAAAAAAAAAAAAAAAAAATAGACTGCAAATAGACAAATATTCACCATTTGGATGGTGTATTGACATTGACTTGGTGGTGGTGTGTACAAACAGATCAGACACAGCAGTGTTGCTGGAGTTTTTAAACACCTCAGTGTCACTTTTAGACTGAGAATAGTCCACCAATCAAAAATATCCACATCATGTGCCTGGTCACTGAGAAACAGGATGGTCAACACAAAATGTCCACCAAAAGATGAGCTTTTACATGGTGAGAGTGTCTACGTGTCTAATAGAGTGGAGCACAGTGAGTATTTCATGAATTAAATAGCCTTTATATATATTAGGCTACTTAATTCATGCAATACTGAAATTACTGGGTTAGTATATGTTCATTATTCAGTTTTTGGCCGTCAGTTAATGGTTTATTTATTTATTTATTTATTTTTTGGATTTTAAATTTCATGTTTATGCACCCTTATGTAGATAGATAACAGATGCTTTATCACTTATTTTTTTATGTTATTTAATAATATGGATGTAATGGTTAACAAAAGTAATTCATTTGTAAATAAATACATAAAATATTAAATTTTCAACCACTTAATTACTTAATAATAACTCAATGATAATAGGTGCTCTGTGGTGATCTATCCTGTGGCATCCTGGCCATTGAAAAACTTTTGGGTGAAAGGAGGACTATAAAATTTCTGCAGAGAAACAGATACAGAACTACAGTCTGTAATTATAGAAATGCAGTGTGTTTCTATATTTTCAGCATGTAGAATGTGGTCATAATATTATTGTGATGTGATGTTAAGATGACCTTGCTTGAGTAACTCCTCAACTCCTCATTTAACTTCTCTCAGCCTCTGAGCTTTTTCCCCCCACGTTCTGCTGCTCCCACGGCTCCATGCAGAAGCAGGCTAATCACCAGCAGACCCCGCCGGCCTGCTCGCTCTCCCAGCTCTCTTCTGATCTAACCTGACAACTCCTAAGCTACCGTTTCCTCATACTGTGTAACTCGGACCACATTTCCTCCTGGATGCAGCCACGTGTTCGGCTCAGCGGAGGCCCGTTTCCCTGCCCCTCCGCTCTGCGCCGGGGCTGCATCTGGTTTGAATCTCCTGGCGTGTGCTGCTGTGTCACTGTTCGGCTCTGGTGCTCGGCTTAAGCTTTGATTCTTCCTCCCCTCCCTCCTTGCACTTCCTGTGTGTCTGTGTCTCTGTGTGTGTGTGCGTGCGTGTGTGTGTATATAAGACTTCTATGGGGAAGGTGTGTGAGGATGCGAGGACTTTTGCTTTATGATCTTGAGTGCATTTGCTCCACTGAGGATGATCCCTTTTGCTTGGATTTGTTCTACTTTGTAAACCCAGACGCCAGCCAGCATTTCCTCTGGGGAAAAAAAATCTTGAAATATTGGCCACTGATGTGTCTTAATCTGTGAATTTAATACTGCCGTCCTGTTTTTATTTTTTTATTATTATGTATTATGTATTATGTGTTCAATTTATTTTTTTTTTCATTCCTTGAACAGCAATAAATAATTTTCCAGGATGTGCCCCTCTCCCTTATTGTCACTATTGTAAGCCTTTGGTAATCACTCAACAGATGCCCAATTGAGTGTTGTCTCATTGTTCTGGCTGTATGTAGGTATCTTTTATAAACCAGTCCTAGGTTTTTACGCTCAGACAAAATACAGTGCCTTAAAATCTATTCAGAAGAGTAGAAGAATTATGTATTTTACAATAATTCAGCCTTCAATTTTGTCTCTGAATGCTGCATTTACAGTTGGGTCACCTGTTCTTTTGCTGACCAGCACACAGTAAAAAGGTACAAACAGCACAAAGCAGGTCAGTGCAGCTGATGCAATAGCCATGATCCTTATAAAAGTGTGTGTGTATGTTAGTGTGTGTGTCCTTTTTCTGCAGGCAGCAGCACGGGAAACGATCCCGAAGATGCTAGCAGAGCTGCAGCTGGGACGCACAGAGAAGTGTGTGCGGGTGAACTCTGTGTCCAGCGGTCTGGCCGAGGCTGACCTGGAGGTCATTCTTCAGGCGGAGGTCCTTCCTCCAGCCCTCATGCTGCCAAAGGTGGAGGACGTTGGTGAAGTGCAGTGGGTGAGTGCAGACAACACGTCAGTGCTTCCTGAACCAGCTGAACCAATGTATATATGAACCAGCAATGTATGTACACGAAAACATATATAATATAATGGCATATAATGCATTTGACAGACACTCATGACCATTTGATGATAGCCTATACCCAACGTTTACTTATAAATATTCCACACTAGTGATTGGAAATTAGAATAATAATAATAAAAAACACCAAAAGTAGGTGTGTTACTTTGGTATGCCTCTCTAAGTTTGCAGTAATCTGACATTAGTTTTTAAATTATTTGCACTTTACCCAAACCAGGGATGCACCAAATATATAGCATCCGAAATTATTTAGCAGAAAGATCTCAAAAGAAAGCACTTTCATCAGAATAAGTATAATTGAATGTTTTTTAAAAAATAAAGTATGCAATACTAAAAAAAAAAAAAAAAAAAAAAAAAGTTCACTATTTAGTTTTTTTGGCCTTTAGTCAAATGTTCGTTTTTCTTTTTCTTTTTTTTGCATGCTGATGCACCCCTTACCAAAATAATAAATATACATTTAGATAGATAATGTAGGCCTTATTATTATTTTTTTATATGTGTTGATGGGACAACTGTCATTAATACATTGACATTTCTACATGAAACTTGACATGAAATATTTAGTGATGCCGCCCAACATTACGTCTGGCAGCCTTAAATCTTCACATAATCTGCTAACTTATATCTAACTATCTTTTATCACTAATCTAACACTAGATTACACACATGCTGTCAGTCCTAACACTGTCAGTTTGCCTACTCAAGGTTCTGAACTGTACTATAAAGACTCAACTTCCCAGCATGCACCCACACCGGACTTCCCTGACTCCACCGATCACATAACGCTACGGCGTTCCCGCTCTCCAAGTTACTAATTGGCTCCACCTGTCCTCCCTAGTATATATACCCCTCAGTTTGCTCAGTTCAGTGCTAAGTATTGAATCTAATTTTCTTCTATAACACATTCTATTGTGTTGCCTACTTCATTACTGACCCTTTTTGTATTACCGTTTATCATCTGTCCCTCAAAATCCTTGTAAGCTTAGTCCCTTTTGTAATAAACTCTGACATATTTATCTGTGAGTGTCTGTCCCTGGTCTGGCCTGCGTGAGACATGCAGCTTAGCACTAAACTTCAGAGTTTTACTATTAGGCAATAGATATATAATAAGTACTGTTTATAGAGTACAGTTAGTTATATAATTTGTTTAATAAAGGATCCTAATAGCTATTAGATACACTGTTGTCAGTAGAACATGATTGCATATTCAGTGAGTTTTAATTCACACCGGTTCCTTTAGTTTCCATCAGACTGGCTCAGTGTTGAGCTGCAGTGATGATAGGCCATGATGAAAGACTATGCCTAGAATAATATGAAAAATGAAGACCTAAAAATACCCATGACATTTTCCTCGCCATCTTTAAAGAACACACTGATCGCTCGGTACGTAACCGCTGGAGAACGAGAGAACCTCAGGTCTCTTCAAAGCTTCAATAACAAACTTTCAGAGTTTTGGAGGGAGAGGGAGCCGATCCCTGCAGCCAGACCCACAGATAGCCGGGCTGTTTTTCTTGAGCCGGAGCCAAGAAACTGATGACCTTTTGAAACCGACCTCGCTTCAGATGTGACACAGAATACGTCGACCTCGGCCTGTGAAAGTCTGAAAACCTGAGAACTGCTTCAAAAACATTCTCGCTGGCGAGATACGATGATATTTTGAATAGCATCACAAGACGTATTAAATAAGCCAGTAAGCCAGGATTGATTCTTTATGGTGAAATATGGTTTTCTTGTTTTGTGTAAAAAGTGTAGATTTGGCTTTTGAGGCCCAGTAGACCTGAAACTCATTCATTAACCCTTAGATCCCTACGGACGGATTTTCCATCCAAAATCTCACCTTGTGTTCTCAGCTTAATTACTCAGGAATCCCTTCACACATAAACATAATCCATATATGGTTAAAAAGGGCAGGTCTTACTCTTTTTAAAAATACCAAGGACATCCCAGTGCTGTAAAAAAGCATCTACAAGACACCCAATGAAGAAAGAGGTGTGATTATCAAGAAAATAAGTCTGCCTGATGCTGTTTCTCCATGTATTTTGTCAAAGTAATAATTAATAAGCCATGTAATGAATTATCATCAATATACTTATGCCTTCTTATAACTCATATACACTCTTTTCAAACCATTTTTGAAAAGATATCTAAGGTGTGAATATATTTAAAGCCTATACATTGAAAAAAAATGAAATAAAAAACAGGCGCTTGGTAAACTTTTTACCAAAACATGATCAGTTCCTGGAAAATATAACAGTTCTGCTTCCTTTTACATTATAAATGATTATATTTTTGAGTAGCTGTATGGCTTCTGGAGTAAAAGAGCTCACGACATGTAGCTGTCTGATATAATTACTGTGTTATAAAACCTAAGAAAAAGAGCAACTGACAAAAACGAAGAAAAAAAAAACACCAAAACAGCCTAGAGTTCAAAGGGTTAAGCATGCCGGCGCTGGAAATGCCAGCTGACCGGATGCAGAAATGGGTGCTAGCTCTGACACAGCAACACCAAGCTGGACTTCAAGGCCAGCAGAACACGCGGCTCTCTCTATAAAAGCCCTCGACACAGATGCCGGTCCCTCACAGGTCAGGAGACAGTGACATCATTAAACACCCTTGTTTCCTGATCACCTCCATATGGGTCCGGGGGGCGGGGCAGCGAGCCCTCTTCTGTCCGCCCGTCTGTCTGTCCGAAGAGCATCCCTGCTGCTGGAGGAGGCCCGGTGGCTTCTGCGGACCCCCTCATCCGTCAGTTTAGCCGCCCCCAGCCACATAAACCCCCCGCCACCCAACCTCCCCAACATACCTAACCCAAATCTTCAGTATTCAGCTTCTCTGCATGCTTCCTGAAAGGACCTGAAAGGAGTCACAATGTCTTAACTAGGTGGAGGAAGGGAATGAGAGAGAGAGAAGGAGGGATAAAGAGAGAGAAAGAGAAAGAGAGAGGGAGGGAAGTGGAAGTGGAAGTGGAGGTGGAGGTGGAGGTGGAGATAAAGGTGGAAGGAGGGGGGCCTCAGTCTGTAGCTCACAGCTAGTCCAGGCCAGAAGCAGGAAGTTTTTAACTAGTGCTTTTAATTAGTGCTCATATATTTCCTGGGCCGCTCTCTGTTTCTTGCCTTTTTAATTGCCGACAGGTGCTCATATTTTCTTCCCCTCACTCTCTCCATTGACCAGTTCCAAGATTTTTTTCCACCCTCTGATTTTCCTCCTTCAAAGAATGCTCGCTCTCCCACCGTGAGACTCCAGAAACGCTCGGGTCAGGTGATCAAAAAGGAAGCTGGGTTCGAGAGACAGTCGACTAGTTGGTTTATTCACGCTTTGATCTGTTTATATGTACAGAACTTTGTATGTCGTTGCTGTCATATAGGTTTTCGGATCAAAATAAAATAACTGTTTGTTTGTTTTTCTTTTATAACAAATGAAAATGCATGCCTGCTGTGCTTTACATTGTGTGGACACCAACAGTTTCACCACCAAGAGACTAATAGAAATGGTTTAAAGGCACCTTGAATAAAGCATATGGAATAAATCTTTATTAAATTATTATGCAATCCATATTATTATTAAAAAGCCCTTCAATTTTAATGAATAATACAAGGAATTAGTATGTAAACATCATTAAGGTCAATGTCAAAACATATTCACTTCCCATTTCTTTTTCTTTTTTTTGAGATGCAAATGGAAATTAATGTAAAAATATCATTGTAAAAATATTAATGTAAAAAAAGTCATTTTGGAGCATTTCTGTTAGACCATTTTTCTTGACATCTCTGTAATGAAATGTACAGTTGCGTCTGTGTATGTTAAGTATTGGTGATATCCTCGATATGCTTATTTTCGATACAATAAGAGGAAATATATGTAGGATTGATGCTGCAGTTGGTCTGCAGGTTTAGGTTCAGCAACAGTATGTGCTGAAAGAATGAGGTCAGCTGACTACCTGAATATACTGAATATAGACCAGGTTATTCCTGAATCAATAGATTTATTTTTTCTTCTCTGATGATACGGCCATATTCCAAGATGACTAGAATGTCAGGATTGATGGGGCTGGAATTGTAAAAGAGTTCAGGGTTCAGGGAGCATGAGATCATCCATCATTTGGATCACACATGGATTGAGAGAGTTCACCACAGAGTCCAGATCTTAACCTCATTGAGAATATTTGGGATAGAGTGCTGGATGGAGAAGAGCTGCTTTGTGCAGCGGTCAGACTCTACCATCATCAATGCTGCTGCAAGATCTTGGTGAAAAATTAATCCAGCAACACTGGATTTAATAAATCTTGTGACATTGCAGAAGCTTATCTAAAGAAAATGCCACAGTGAATGTATAAAGCTGCAATCAAAACTAAAGGCAGTCCAACTAAATATATTATAGAGTGTGTGACCTTTTTTATTTTTTGTGGCGACTTTTTTGTTTTTGGCCAGGCAGTGAATATGGATGATTCAAATCATTACATTGTTATCATTTTTGTCATGCAATTCCTTTGTCTTTTTAACATTTAGCTAAATTTAAGTCACTTGTACTGCATGAGTATTAGGGGTGGGCGATATGGCTTTAAAATAATATCACGATATTTCAGGGTATTTTTGCGATAACGATATACTTGGCGATATAGGAAAACTAAAATAGTTCATTCATTTCAGGAATATAGTATAATATTATATAATAAATAATATAGCATAAAATAATATAATGCAGCAAATAATATTGTAGAATATTAAGTGCATGTATATAAACTGCAAACTAAAACAATTATACAATAAATACACCTAAAGCTTCACAGTAAATAATAGACTACTTTAAAGACAGAACAGCCCTATTATCACGATATGGATTTTTAATATCATGATATTTCTGTGTCACAATTTATTGTATACGATATAATATTGCCCACCCCTAATGAGTATTGCAAAATAGTTTAGGACACCCTACTGTGCACACCGTAAAATAACATTCCCGTATGTCATCACAGCTTTCATCTGTGAATCATCCCATTTTTTTTATATTATTCCACAAAGCGATCTATAAGATTTACCAGTCTCGTATTTTTTAGTAGCACTGTATTATTCAATTGGCCATTTCACACAGCACTTACCAATCCATCAACAAATAATAAGGCATGTGTAAATATGTGAGAGAAAGAGAGAGAGAGCATAAGTGAGAGAGAGTGAGAGAGAGAGAGTGTTTGTTAAGTGTGGATGTGTAGACATATCCTCTGCACACGTCTGCCCAGGGCCTTAACTCATAGCCTCAGCAGGGTGCGGGAGATTGCGAGTGGTGCGGGACGTCATGTAGCACTGACCTGACACGGGCCTGCTGCTTTGAAAGTGACGAGAGAGAGAAAGACAGAGAGAGACATGAAAGGAGAGTGTCTCTCCTTTTCTCTCGCTCTCCATCTCTCCACCCTGTACGCCTCTACACAGGTATACTGCCCTCAATACCTCATTATCACGTATTTCCAAAAATAAATCATTCAAATGGAAAGAAAAAAGTCAAAATTTTGCATTTGTTTGCTTAACAAATCTAATCTGACTCCTTATCAAATGAGGTCGTTTGTATTTTTTATTAATGATCATTACTATACTAACTTGACTATCATTTCATATTATGTCATAACTTAATGTCTTAAGTTAGTGCCGGTTAGATTAGGGCTGCAACCAATATATATATATATATAAATATATTTCTTCAGCATCCCCATCACAATGTTCCCATATGTTCAGATCAATCAATGGATGTGTAATGTCAGGAGCAATGTCAAACTATATGAAAGCCACCGAGATACAACTTTTTTATTGCTTATATAAAAAAAGGAAAATACACACACTATTCACATTTGTTATTATAGCTAAACCAGGGAGAATGTTTATCTGAACAATATAATCTATTTTACTCCAATCCTGGAAACAAGTGCATTAATAATATCATAATATGTTGCGGTATTCATGTATGGTTAAATCTGGCTGTAATGTCTGTGTATTTTAAAATAGCAAATAAATAAATACGTGAACAAATAAAGTAAAAATACCATTAAATTCACAGGGTTTATTTTTTAGCATTTTGTGCATTGTAGATTCATACTAAAGTCCTATTTCAACTAAAATAGTAAAGTATATTTTAACTCCTTCAAAATAGGTCCTCTTGCTTAAATGTGGTTTGCACATTTTCTGGAATTCAGGCTTTCAGTTAACAGCTGTGCTGAACTTGTCAAGAGTTAATTCATTACTTGAATTTCTTTTCTTCTAATGTGTTTGAGAGCATCAGTTGTAAAGTTTTGAAGAGGTAGAGGTTTGAAGCGGTTACAGGTATACAGTGAATAAAGTAGCTCTTTTTGAGTAATGTTCTAATCCATATTACTCAACTAAGTAATGAAAAAATACTTTAAGAAATGAAGGAAAGTCAATCTGATACATTTCAAGAATTTTGAAAGTATCCTCAAGTGCAATCACAATGATAATTAAAGCGTTATGATGAAACTGGCTCTCATCAGGACTGCCCCAGGAAAGGAAGTGCAAGAATTACCTCTGTTGCACAGAATAAACGCTACATGATACAAGTTACTACATGATTCCTTATGTATCCCTTCTTCATAGTCTGGATGACTTGAGTATTAATTTAGAATGTAAAGAAAAAGTCAAAACAATGAATATGAAGATATGTCCAAACTTTTTACTGGTACTCAATATATTTTTACTGTCTGAATGCTACTTATTTAATTTATTATTAACTGCATCATTTATACAGCTAAAATAATAAAGTTGCTAAACTTTCTGCTAAATCTCTTTCTCTCTCTCTCTCTCTCTCTCTCTCTCTCTCTGTCTGTCTCTCACTGGATTATAAACTTGCTAACTGCTAACTCCTCAGGGACTTGGAGTACTCCAGCCTGATTACGGCTCCTCTCCTCCTCCTCGTGTCTTCTGCCGTCAGGCCGCAAATCCCGCCGCTGTTTATCTTCCTCTTCTTTTCTCTGGCAAGCTTAGCAGCAGAACCTCCACACTGATTTGTTGCTAAAAGACGGACTTACTTGTTTCCCTTTGTGTGAAAATCTTTTGCTCTCCTTTTCTCTTCCCTTTCTCTCGGCTTGTTTGACTGACAAGGCTTATTGGACTATAACAGGCGTAACTCCCTCCCCTTTGTCCGGGGACAATCCTCCTGCAAATTCGGAGCCGCGTGCATTCTTCAGCCGCCACGCCATTGGGTGTGCACCAGCTTTCTGAAAAGGTCAGGCTCCAAGCCCGGCTCTCTAGTCTCCTCTCTTTGCTTTTTTTTTTTTTTTGGTTCTTTCTCTCTCTTCTCTCTTTTAGTCTCTCTATCTCTCTCTCTCCTCCCTTCCCCCCTCAGTGAAATGAGCACTTCACCAGGCCGGAAACATTTAATCTGGCCCTCTTTTGAAGAAAATTAATGGAAACTTGTCCACTCCCCGCCCTTTTTTCACCAGCCCTCTCCTTCTCCCATGATCACCCATGATCACTTTCTCTCTGAGCGTAGGCTTTTCTTTTTTTTTTTCTTCTTCTTCTTCTTCTTCTTCTTTTTCTCACTATTCTCACGACCACAAACACTGAAGGAATGGCTAATGCAGCTCAGCTCTTATTGAAGACGGGATGCTTTTTTTTTCTTCTTCTTCTTCTTCTACTACTTCTTCTACTTCCTCCTCCTTCTTCCAAGACTCAAGACTGAAGGCTGAAGAAGTACTAGAAGGGTCAGCTCACGTCGAGCCATTGACCTACTAGAAAGGCCCTTTTCTCTTCCAACCTGGGAACTGTATTATTGCTTAAAAAAAAAAACATTGAGGGAAATTCAGAAATCCCCTCGGCTGAATAAGCGTTCAATTTCTAAAGTCATTGGCCGTACCTGTAATTTTCCCCCACTCCTCAACATCCTCACCATCCTAATAGCCCACTCAGTCATAGAGCCGGTGTTTTGTGAATTGTTTTGGCCCGAGCTTTTCATTCGTGCTCCACCACTCGAGGGCTCTATAAACTCTTCATTTCTGCCACCCGCAGCGGCCGCGCCAAACGCCGAGGCTCGGTGGCCGATAAACAGAGGCGTGAGGAGCGAGGGGAAGTGCGCGGACGCGAGGGAACAGCGCCCGGTTGGGAACGCGGCCCTCGCTCGGTGTTTAGGGGGGGAATATTATGCTAAGCCCTCGGCGTTAGTTTTTATGTTGCCATAGCAGCCTTGCTCCTGCAGGGTTGTGACCTCAGATGATTACAGTACAAAGCTTATTGGGTCTTGAAAACCCCTTTGAAGATGAAAAGGCTTTGATGGTTTATATTTATGCAAATCTCTCAGATATGATTTATCCTACTGAGATTGAATGGGGAGATGATTAAAATTCTCCCCATTAGAAAAAAAAAAATACAAAAAGTCCCTCAATGAAGCCATATATTCTTTGAGCTAATAAAACAAGTGCGCACGGGATATTTTTGTCTTTATTTAGGGGGGGAGTGAGAAAGAAAAAAAAAATACACAAAAAGACTTACCTGAGGTTATTTTGATCCTCGAAATAATCCCCAGTTTGCGAAAAAAAGAAAGGATGGAGAGAGAGAAAAAGAGGGGATAGGAAATTACACATTTCTCTTATGAGTTTTCTCTCTTCTTCTCTTTCTCTTCCCCTCTCTCTTTCATTCTTTTTCTCTTTCATTCTTTTTCTCTCTCTCTCTTTCATTCTTCTTTCTCTCTCTCTCACCTCCCCCCACCCACCCCTCCATCCTGTCTCCTTTTTTTTCCCCCCTCTTTTTTTTTTTTTAAACTGGCTTTGAAAGGAAATATCTGACGGAGGGTGCTTTTGTGTGTTTCCAGATGATAGATTTTGGAATTCGGGCTACCCCACTGGCAGTGCACAGCTAGCTGTGAACTGGTCTGTTGGAAAAAATCAGAATGCTTTGGTCTTCAAAGAACTAAACTTCATTTTAAAGCCTTCTTAGGTAAGCTTAAATATTAGTGGAGTAAAAAAAAAGAGAGAGAGAGAGAGAATGCGGCAGAATGAAAGGCTGGGAGAAGTGTCACATCACACCCTGATTGTCACACGTCTCGCTGGTCCTTCTGCCTGGGGAGGCCGAGGGGAGGAAAGAAAGAAAAAAACAAAAAAAACGAATAATGCCAAAATGAAATGCTCTCCCAAGAAAGCTCAAATCTTGTCCCCTTGGCTTTTCATTTCCCCTTCTCTTTTCTTTCTCTTTGCTTCTTTTTTTCTCTCTCTCTCTAAAGACGCACTGGAACATGTAGTACGTCTTGAGGGGGCTTGCGAAGCCCCAGCATCAGTCCAGCGTTAAGACCCCAGGAGTGAGTGAGTGAATACTGTTGAGTTTAGAGAGAAAAAAAAAAGAAAAAAGAAAAACAACAACCTATGGCTCTCACTTCTTAAACCCTGACTCATGGTATTTCTAGTTTCCTGGATTTAATTGGGTGTCTGTCACATGTAATGTAATGTACCATCAGCATCAGTTTGAACATGATTAAAGGGATTTAAAGGGATTTTTTTTCCTCAAGGGTTCAAATGCTGAATGTCAGACGGGGAAGCGAACTCGCCTCAATAACAAACAGTTTCCGTTACTTTATTTATTAATTTATTTATTTTTATCCAGACGGTGATCTTTCTTTATTGATGTTCCCCACAGATGAGTGCTGGTCATTATTTATGAATAAATAATGATTGGTGCGTATGTGTCTGTGTGTGTTTGTCTGTGTGTGTGTATATGTGTGTGTGTGTGTGTGTGTGTGTGTGTGTGTGTGTGTGTGTCAGTTTGTTGACAGGTTTCAGCAGCACTTGAAAGGCCGAAAGCTGATGGAGCCCATTCGCTTAGTCACCTTTGTGGAATCTGCTGTGGGGCTGCTGAATTTTAAGGTAAATTACAGCCTAAAATGCAGGTGTAGGGAGTTTGTATAGCAGTAGTAGTCAGATTAAGGAAGCTGTCACTGTGTGCACAGGAGTAAATCAGTGCCTGCAGCTTTTTGACAAGTGCTAACTGAATTATTGTATTGATTTTGTGGAGGTTTTATTTTGTCGTTCCAATTATACCCTTTTTTTTTTTTACCATAATTGAAAATTAGACACTGTGAGCCTGGATACATTGATAGTAATTTAGTGCCTCAACTTTTTGTAACACAGTTATTAGGCCTATATCTGATGCTTTAGTTTTAAATCAATTGCTTTGCAGTAATTCTGCTTTGAATTTTATGGTCAGGTGAATGAAATCAATTTGTATTTAGTCTTCTTTTTGGCTTAATTTACATATACATTACTTCTACATTTACAAAATTTAGCTGATGCTCCTACAAGGTTATCCATATTACAGATTTGGGCCAATGTAGTGTTAGGAGTCTTGCCCAAGGACTCTTATTGGTGTATCACACAATTCAATCGCCCAGACCTGGAATTGAATCCCAGTCTCCCATATGGTAGCTCACTGGCAGGCAGTGGAGTTATCCACTGCACCACACCAGCCGCGCCAGTAATTTAAGTAAAATGTAGATTTGAATTACTCAGAAAATTAGGTGGAAAAAGAAAAATGCTGTAGTGTGACCAGTATAGCACACCACCAACGCAGTTAGCAAGAAATTAGCAGCTCAGAAAATGATGCTTGCTCTTACAGCCTACAACATACAGCAGTTCCAGCAGATAATTATAATGTATGATCTAGGGGTTAACACTACACACTGATGGTGAGTGACAGAAATGGGGGGACACATCCAGTACTTACTAAAGAATGTCTCATCTAATCATCAATAGACACTAGTAAAGTCATTATCAATCAACATAAATGTCTTAACTGCTGTCTCAATTCATTTTTGTTTACAACATGTTTAATAATGTCTTCGCTGGTGTTTATAAATAATCAGTTAAGACATTACTTTTTACAATTTAACAATGTTTTTAGGTAAGTACTGTTAATTAATGCACCCTTATTTAAAAGTTTTACCCAAATAGATTAATATTAAAAAGAAGCAGTCAATGATAACATCATGATTCAGCTCAAATAATCTTTAAGTTTAAATGTTTATATCGCCTTAAAACTTAAAATATTAATATTAATCAGTAAATATTAGTTTGAAATGGTTGATAATATCCACTTTTACATAAAACAGACTTAACAGAATTAATTTGCCTTCAGACTGATTATGGTTTTACATTGTGGGCTGTAAAAATGCAGGCCAATTTCTTCTGATTTTTCTTTTTCTTTTCCCCTGTTTTTGAATTCCTTCCCTCCCCCCTCAGTCTTGAACTCTATTGTGCTGGCTAGAGCGAATCCCAGAGCAGAGACAGGGAAATATTGCAGAGTCACAGCAAGAAGTGAAATTAATTTGGAACCCAACAAAAGCACGAGACGAATTCCATCTGCTCCGTGTCTCGAATCGTCTCACATTCCAAACTTTCCTTCCTTTCCCTCAACACCACTTTGGTGCTGCGTCTCGGCTTTGAAAGACTTTCACAGATTGCGTCCCCTATCCCCCCCACCCCCCCAAACCCCTTCTTTTTTTATTATCCACAGGGACACAGTTATACACAGCTATATCAGGCTATTAATTATAACTCTGTGTGTGTGTAAGAGTGTGTGTGACTCTGACTGTGTGTGTGTAAGAGTGTGTGTGACTCTGACTGTGTGTGTGTGTGTGTGACTCTGACTGTGTGTGTGTGTGTGTGACTCTGACTGTGTGTGTGTGTGTGTGTGTGTGTTTATGTGTGTAAGTGTGTGTGCATGGACGTGTATTGTTTTTATAACTGATCATTTTCCACGTATGAACTTCTATGTGAGAAGCTGAAGCAGAGACATTGATTGAGGGAGTTATGAGGGAAATTTGAGCCATCTGACTGAGCGACTTGATCGAGTGCCAGCATACACACACACTCTCTCTCACACACACACACACACACACTCACACAGACAGAGCTCTTTGTGTCTCCTCTGTGTGTTCCAGGCTGTGTGTGAAGAGATCCGGCAGCTCGGACCAAAAGTTGGTCTGCATCACGACGGAGTGGTGTTCGGCTCTGATGACTTCTGTGCCAGCATAGGTCTGCCCATTAACATACTGCTTGCTCTGTTCTTCTCTTCACTTTCATCTGCTCGTTTTTGTTTTCTTATGACAGAAACTAACTCAGATCTCTTTGATTGGCTCAGCTGTTCAGGCCACACTGATTATTATTTTGCTTTATATGATGCTGTAATTGTTTGAATGTCCATGTTTCCCTGATCACTATGTGTCTGATCTGTGTATGTGTGTGTGTGTGTGTGTGTGTGTGTGTGTGTGTGTGTGTGTGTGTGTATACAACATTGGTCTGGATTAAAGGTGCCACCAGGACCAAAGATGCCAGAGAGCTGCTGTACGCTCGGCAGAAAGTGGTGGTCACTACTAAAGCCTTTGGCCTGCAGGCCATTGACCTTGTTTACATTGACTACAAGGATGGGGAAGGGCTTCTGCAACAGGCCAGAGAGGGCGCACATATGGGCTTTACTGGTAGGTTGTTCACTGGATACACACACACACCCACCCACACAGGTCCACATTGAATGGAATGTGTGCTCAAGTTGTGCTGGACAGTGTATCCCATCATATATACCTATATGTACTAGTTCATCTCAAAAAAATTAAATATCATTGTTTCCAAGCAGGCGTGGGCAATATAACAATATTTTATTTTATTGTGATAAATGTTGATTTCCTTATACACAAAATACAATAATACAATAATATTCTGGGCATGTTATAAATATCATCACTGCTTTATTAACACTGACCAACTACACATTTCTTTCCTAAAAGTTGAATTAGTGCTGTTTAACTGTAGGAAATGCTGCAGATAATGAATACGAAGCATTGCAATAGATAGTATTTTAATCACAGTTTCAAGGAACTGGGTTTTTCTTTTTTCAAAATATCACAATATCAAAATATCACAATAAATATCATGTATCTTTATATCATTCCATGTGATTTTAAAGCATTTCTATTGATCTGTTCATCATTAAATTCTGATACAATGTAAAGACCCACTGATTCAAAGATTCTAATAATATTGGAAAACAACATGAATGAATGCAATATATGAATATGCTGTATTTTCTGTATATTGTATATTCTTGATATTTTATCAGTTTTGCAGCATAGTAGAGTCTTCTCAGTCTATGTCTGTATCTCTGTATACATGCTGTATATAAACATATATAACACACACACACACACATACATACATTGTCTCCTAAAAAGAATGTGATGCTTGGTTCAATAGCATGTGATAAAACGTATCCTCTCCTCTCTCCTGTGTGTTCTGTTTTATATTTAAAGAATGCGATGTTACAATATGCTGGGTCCAGGCGGGCGCATGCTGTAGTGATGCGGGCTTTATAGGCCCATCTGCTGTAGCATGGAGAGGTTCCTGGGGTACTGTGGCTGTCCCTCAGGCTGCGCGCCTCTCTTCATGTTTCTGTGCGTGCTCCTTTGAGTGTTCGGCCCGCTTGTTTACTGGAGTTCCAGCTCATTAGTGCTTTTATGAATTCTTCAGAATGCCGCTTTGAACTCTCGAGCGTCGGCCTTCTTGATGCGGGCGTTTTTAAGGTGCGACAGCTTGAGGCGCTGCATTTTCTATCTTATCTGTGTTTACGTATTTTTTGGGGCAGATGAAGTTATTTCGGCCATTTTTGCACCAAAGGATTTGGGAAATTGAATCGAGTGTTTGGCAGCCGGCGAGGATGAAAATTGAACACTGCGTTTATAGGTCTGATTTGAGGCCTGAGACCACCTTGCTCAATTTATACTGTGTGCGTGCTTGCGTCTGTTGTGGAATTGTGTGTTTGCGATTTGCGGCAGTGTGTGTATGTTCCTGATTGTGTGGAAGTGTGTGTGCGTATACGCGTATGTGTATGTGTGTGTATATGTGTGTATTTGCTCGCAGAGCGAGCTGCGGCCGTATGTTCGCAGCTAAGCGCTGTGTGGGTTTGTAGCCAGGCAACGCGTGTGTGTGGAGTCCCGGTGAGCGGGTAACTGGCCACAGGAGGCCACAGGCAGCCCTCCTCAGAGCCTCTGCTAATGAATATGTAATGGCTGTTTGCAGAACACACACTGTTCCCCCTGCTCATCTCTGTTTACAGCAACACTGCCATTCCTCCAGTGCGCTGGGCTTTTGTCTCACAGCATTCTTCTAGTCCCCTCTTCTTCTTCTTCTTCCTCAGTGCCATTCCCTCGCATTTTTTGCTTCTTTTGGACACTCTTTCCCAGCTTCTAATTTTAGTTTGCCACGTGGCCCACGTATTGCACATCCAACGAATGTGATTTAATGCGCTCGTTCTGTTATTATTGTCTAATCTGTGGCTGAGGTTAAACCGAGAAAGATCACGGCCTGCTTAGAAATGAGAAAAACTGTGTGTCGGTGGTCAAACTGAAGCTGAAACTGTATCTTCCACAATGCACAATGTGAACCTATTCTGAAAGCAGCCACACTACTGAGGTTAGGTGTAATTTGCTCAGTCAGAGGAGCAGGCGAGGCTTGCCATGTTGAAGTTGGAACGCAGTACTGGCGGAGCGCTCCGCTCACCAGTGTGTGCTTGCCGGCAGGAGGGACCGAGTCTCACGAGTGAGTGTGTTCAGAGCCTGCTTTCTCAGCTAGCTGCTGAACTCCACAGCAGAGCCGTTAGCCACCGCTAGACACTCCGCCCGGGTGAGGAAGCCTACTACAGACACTGTTTACACTTCCCATGCACGCCTGTGTGTGTGCCTGTTTGTGTGTATAAGTGTGTGTATATGTGTGTGTGTGTGTGTGTGTGTGTGTGTGTGTGCCTGTTTGCATTTGTACGTATGTGTGTGTTTGAGTAATCTGAAAAATAAAAGGATAAAATAAAACCACACCATTATGATTTAACTGCTTTTATAGCCATTCAAATACAGTATGTCCTTATGTATTATGTATTTTAATAAACCTTCAACCTGAAAAATATTAATAAACATTCATAAAACATAGAATTGTAGGTAATAGCTTATAGTGGTCACTTTTTTTTCTAGGGTCCGTCTACTTAAAAAAAAAAAATGCATGTACGTGATTTTCTATTTTTAAACCAGTATACAAATATAATAACTCATTAACTCATTAATAGCAGTGAATTTACATTTTTGGTCATTATTCAGATCTGACTGAAAAAAAAAAAAAAAATATATATATATATATATATATATATATATATGACAAAATTATACTGTTGACCTCTGTTGATTTTATTATTCAATATTTCTACTTAGATGTGTTATTGCGAATATTCACACATGAGTGGCTCTTGATTACAGTATTAAAGTGTCTGAGGGTGACCTACAGCTCATGAGAGCTCATAAGAGGTTTATCTGTGATTTATATATAAAAAAAAAATAGCTTTCACATTAATTCATACGTATGATCATTTAAATGATTGATTGGACTGGGTATTTTGTTTTTGTTGTTTTCTTATTTTATGTATCTTTTGTGGAATATCTTTTATTTATTGTTTTAAACTGATTACAGTAAAACTAAATGCTGTATTTTTTGCACATTTTTTTTTATCTGAATGTATGTGTTTACAAATCCTGTTATCGCAGAGTGAGATGAGATGTGAACACATTATAGTCCCACAATCTCACAAAAAAATCAATAAAAAATAAAATAATATCCAAAAAATCATAAAACTGCCAAACTGTTGTTCATCTTCCTGCTACTTTGAGCATCGTCTAACAGAGAGGGGCTTTCTGCGAAACCAAAAAACGCCCCATCGAGAGGTACCCGCACCAGATGGCACCTTCTGATTGGTTTGCCTGCTTTGGGCGGCATAAATGATGCACCACGGCCGGCCAATCACTGCACAGCGCAAAGGCCGGGCACGCCCCTCGTGCTGGCTCTGTCACTAGCTGGCTCAGAGCAGACAGCTCCTGAACAGGTGGCAGTACAGGGAAGGGGGCATATTTTGTTGATGTGAGGGAACTACCCCCCGCCAGCCTTTTCTGGGCCGGGCGTCGCAGACGCAGGCCCTCAGCCTCCTCTTCAGGCTGTTGATCCAACAGGCCGGCTCCTCTGGGAGCGGAGAGGGACAGTACACACATCCCTCTCCACCCACACCCTCCATCCACTCCTCAGCGTACGCCGGCCCCTGCCCGACAGACACTTACACCCTCTGCCAAGCTGGTTTGCTTTATTTACATTTAAGTGTATGTCTCGCTGTCATTTGTAAGCAGTGTTGTCGCTGTATTATTATTATTATTATTAATTTTTGCCCCTCAGCTATTTTCTTTTCTTTTTTTTTTCTTTTTTTTTAGCTGTGCATTATTCATTAACCGTTACTGGATCCACTAAACTGCATCCTGTAAAACACTCTGTCTCCATGTCACTGAAACAAATGTGGCAGAAAGTAACACCTGTGCCGAGCGCAGGAGTGTGTTAACATATTAAAGCCTAATAATGTCAATCATATGTTACATCATGAATGAAATGTGCACAAGTTGAAATGTGTCACACATGGCTGCGAGTCGTCGTTCCGAGGGGTTAACTGGGGTAAGGCTAGCAGATGAAGATAATGGTTTTCTCATGCGCTGAATTCTCAGCCTGCCAGATACCTTTGCGGATTTGTTCTTCGGAGACTCTTAATCCGCAAAGTGACGCAAAAGTCCCTGCTGACGGCTCCGGCGCCTCATACAGTACTTTTCAGCAGGTTGATTTTCAGCGCCTGTAAAATCATTTTTGTGCACAAGTTTAGGTGCATTTGGTTAAATTGCATGTTTTGTTTTGTGATTTTCTAAGTAAATATAAGTTTACATCTAATTTACAAAGATTTAAAGAAGAATCAGGTTTCATGACATATTTTTTTTTATATTGGCCTGGACACAATAGTTAGATTTGTTTCTCTGGCACTTGAGAACAAGTGAGAACACATGAAAGATTTAGTGGATAAAACCTATAGATGGATAGAATGGAAGCTCTTGGGCTGTTGCTTCAGTTCTTGCGTTCTTTCATACCAGTTTTCTTTCATAAATATGTCTCTAGAGAACATACAGGAGAAAAAGTATATCCAGCTTAAAACATTGTATTTAGAGTATGGCTGGCCAATAAATCCAGGGTTTGTACGGTCATGAAAAACCTGGAAAGGTCATGAAATGACTGATAGTAGCAACTTCCTGGCCTGGATTAGTTTTGGAAAAATAAAAAAACCCAGGAAGTTTCGGAAAACTCATGAAAATTTGGTCAGTTTTGATTATAGTTTTGATTGATTTTTTATTTTACTGTTCATGTCTGAAGGCATGGAAGAGTCATGAAAAAATCATGAAAATGTATTGGTTAAAACCTATATGAACCCTGTTTAATTGATGCCTATAAATCTATGTAATGTTAATATCGTCTGATATTGTCAGTCAGTTGATATATCGATCAGGCTCTTGAGTTTACTGTGTGTACACACTCAAAATTAATTGCACATTAATTGCCTATTATTTTTTTTGGTATAGCTGTTTTGTTGATTTCCATCTATTGAATCTATACTGAAATATACTCAAAAAATGTTTTGTGTAAAATGTTGTGTTTTTAGCTTTATATTTTCATTTATTTGTAGAATAAATATAATTTTAGAAATAAACAACTTAAAACAATAATTTTTTTCTACAAATCTGCTGAAAATGTAATAACTAATTTTCGTTTGACTAAGTTTTCTGTAAATGACTTGTACTGAACACAAAGGTGTCCAAAATTTTGAATCCTGCTGAAAAAATGTATTCTAGAACCAAGTCACTATTTTACTGATACTTTTACTGATAATTTAAACAAATGTTATTGGCATAGCCAAAATAGAGATGACAGAGATGATTTTGCTGCACAGACCTGCAGACTAACAGCCACTTAAAAATAATGAGAAGAAATATAAAAAATGAGGCTCTTGATAGAAAATTAAATTTAATGAAATATGCTATAAAAAATGACACTAAATATGAAGTGTGTTTTAGGTTTTACTGCATGAACATTAAGTACGGACTCAACAGGATTATTTGTGTCTCCTGTTTTGTCTATAGAGACATAAGCTAATGGCAGCCTTGCATCACATAAAGTGGGATTTCATGGGCATCAGTTATAGTCTTCTCCGATTTCTCACCCCACTATCAGGTCATTAACACGGCCAAAGCTGAGCTTTACAGACGTCAGTTGTTTCCATCCGTGTGTGTGTGTGTGTGAGGGGGTGTATGTGGGCGTGTGCGTGTGTGAGATGATAAGATGTCCTGTGCATTTGGAGATCTATTTTTAAAATGACACATTTTGTTGATTTTCTAATAAAACTAAGTGAACCAACCTTTCTTAATTAATAATAGAGCAAAAAAAACAAAAACTTTGCATTTAATGAATTTAAAGTATGCAGAATAAATCAATGAAATACAAATAAATAGAATAGAATAGAAAATAAACACATATTACATTAAATGTCCTAACATGGGCACATGAAAAATAATGCTTTTTAAATATGTTAAATTAGCCAAAAATTAAAATGATGATGATGATGATGATGAAAGTAGAGGCATTGCACTGTACACTGGGAAAATCCACACAAAAAAACAATATAGGCAGCCCTAATTGTTACATGAATATTTGCAGTAGACACTGAATGATATTGGTTATTTTGTAACCAGTGCAGATATAAAGGTATTGATTAAAACAATAAAATACAACTAAATAAAGGAAAAAACATACACTTTTTATATCTGTGTCTGATCTCTCATCTGTCATTTTTTATAAACTTAAAAAATTATAAATAATCAAAAATAATATAATTGAAAGCTTCAGAGACATCTTAACAGATTTTTTTTGCTTCTATTATTCTATAATATTTGATTAAGTTTTCCCAATTTTGTCAGTAATTTTTGTTTATTTTTATTATTTTAAAAATGTTGTTTTTTTTACATTATCATGATTTTTATTGTATAGTCATATTAAAGAATACATTTGTAAGCATGTCATATTGTGCCTTTGTTTTTTTTTTTTTTGTTTTTTTTTTTTATTTATTTGTGATGACAGTAGCTTACTTTTTACTTTAACCTTTTATTATTTTTAAATAAATATTCAGGAGTTATCTATATTGACAATAAGCTTAACAGACTTTAAACCGAATGTCACATGACTATCATAACTTTTCTGCTAGCAATTGTAAGTGATTTTTTTTTTTATATATTTATAAATGTTAATATCGTCAGATATTGTCAGTCAGTTGATATATCGGTCAGGCCCTTGAGTTTACTGTGTATACATAAGGTTGGTTGCACATTCTTTGGTATAGCTGTTTCACAGTGTGAAATGTACTGTATGTATGTTTGTATTGTGTGTGTGTGTGTGTGTGTGTGTGTGTGTGTTATTGGAAGCAGAGTCTCACAGAGTCTGACTCAGATTGAAGTGTAACTAAGCGTGCAGTAAAGTTTCAGAGTTGGGTTTGGGCACAGGGTGAAAATCAGGATGACACCCATGATTCATAGCATCCTCTCTCCCCGCTGAGTCGCTCAGAATCAAGCTGGAGAAAAAGTGGATGCTGGTCAGATCAGCCGCCGCCTCTAGAGAACGCTCCACCACAGAAAAGTCCTTTAACCCTTTGAGGCTCGGTGGTCATTATAAGAAAACAGCAAGGTTTTTCCTCAGTTTTCACTTTTCAGTTATATGAACAATTTCTAAACACTTTCTGAAAATGTTGAATGATTTCGGGGAACAGATAAAACACACAGGAAGTGATGTAAGTTGATGTAGGCTGTGTCCCAATAATTTAATGTCTATACTATACACTAATCTTAATAGTGCAGGTTTGGCAGCTTAGTACACAAAATATTAACCTACTAACCCTTTTTGTGTTTTACTGCCGTTTTTATAGCAGCAATTAACATTTTATTTATTTATTTATTTATTTATTTATTTATTTATTTATTTATTTAATAGCAAAATAATACAATTGCACTCATTTTAAAGTTAAAAAGATGTATTTACTTTTTCACTATGACTATGTATGTATATGGAGATGCTGTTATTGATTTATTGGTGAAGACCATTCTTTTTTTAAACAATTGTAGGAAAAGACAATAGGACAATATGGAGGTCAGCAAAATGAAGGTTTAATCTATTAATCTATTTATTTTACAATAGGTCAAAAACATAATCATTACAGGTTTATTGAAAAACATTAGACATGTCAATTCATTCTTATTAAATGTAATACAATATTTTATTAATCATTAATTAAACACAGAATGATGAGAGCATTTATTTTCTCAGTGTTTAAACAAAACCTTGTTTTTCCCAATTGAAAAGTTTTCTGCAAAAGAATATATCCTTTTCTCACATTTCAGTGAACATCAACTTACACTTTACGTGAAACAAGTCTTGAGATAACAGTATATTCATCTATATTCATCATAGACAGTATATTTAGTATAGGTTGTGAGGTGCTATCTTGTGAGTGTAACAGTATATTCATCTATATTCATCATAGACAGTATATTTAGTATAGGTTGTGAGGTGCTATCTTGTGAGTGAGATTGAACACTGGCCTGTATACTCATAGCAAGGAGATATAAAGGTTTGATTGTGTGCCAGACGGATGAGACGTTTTATTTAAAAGTTCACTCAAGTGCGCTCATTTATTAAACAGACAAGTGAAATCACATCCGCATTCAGTGTGTGTATATACCACACAGTAGCTACCATGGGACATGACATTTTACATGTCAGTGTAAAATATATATTTTTAAATAATTTTAAATATAAAAAAAATTCTAAGGGTCCATTTATGCTAAAATTTTAAGACAATGTAAAGAACAAATTACTTTATTGTTTTTTTTTTTTGATGTTATGTTAAAAATGAAAAATAGAAATTTGTTCAGGGAGCAACAGTCACCCAGGCGAGGAATTGAACCGCAGTCTCGCTCACTGGCAGGTAGTGGTGTTATACACTGCGCCACACCAACCACACAATATAAACAATATTATATAAGTATGGGTCTATGAGATTTGTAAATCATTTAATTATTTTCTCTTTTTTTGCATTTATTTAAATTCTACACAGCATCCCAACTTTTTTTTTGTAATTGGTATTGTACACATGAAGTTATTATCATATGATATAATTATTGAAAATACTGATTCTGTTTTCTCCCACATTTCTCCCAAGGAAAACAAGTGATCCACCCCAACCAAATCCAGACAGTTCAGGAGGAGTTCTCCCCCAGTCCTGAGAGAGTCAAATGGGCCACTGAGCTGATCGCTGCGTTTGAAGAGCACCAGAAACTGGGGAAGGTAAACGTCACTGTGTCCCACCCAAACTTCCCACCCTGCTATCACCCTCACGCCACCCTCCCACAGCCTGGTGCGCATTTTTTTTTTTTTTTTTTACACGCAGCCGGGCAGCTAGCAGAGACTAATGTGGCAGACTCTGACTGGCAGCGCAAAATTCCTGCTGCAGTAACGGCGCGAAAGCATGCTCCTCAAGCACACCTCAAAATCACATCACTCTGCAATGGAGAGCATCGCAAGACAAGGAGAAAAAAAAAGCAAAATAAAAATTTAGTGCATCAGTGAGTCCTGTGTTTCGTACTCTGTGGGGCTGCCCGCGCTAGAGACAGTGTGCCGCTAATGCACAATCTGCCTGCACCTCGCTGCCAGTAATTCTTAGATTAAGGCTAGCCTGAGGGAGCTTGTGTGGCCCTCTCAGCTCTGTGCCGTCATCAGACGCCATTAGGCCGCACACTGGAGCACTGTCTCTCTCTGGGCTTACTTTTTCTGCGCTTGTTCTTTGGACTATTAAATTCCCCTTCACATAAACAGGAAAAGCCTATAAAACACCCACCTGAGGTCTGGGCTTTCTCTATCTCTTGGCATTTCAGGGTAACGCCGAAGCGTACATTCAGATTTCAGCGTTTTGCTCTTGGCAATAAACGAACATTACAGCAAACACGGCTGCGTATAACAGAAGCTTATTCCGACTGGTGTTGGCTGATTGAAATATCTGGCACTGTGCAGCGGGAAAATGAATGAAGGCCTTTAAAAATCAAATAAAAGACTTCCAGCAATAATTCATGCAGCTGTCAGAAGCATTTCCTTTTGTTTTTTTCCTCTTATTCCAGCTTTTCCCATGCAGCCAAACAAGAGAATCTTGGTGGAGAAAATGCAATATTTTCACAAATCTCCAACCGACACGAACAAAACACACAACACTGCATTTGTCCATAAGCTTCCTACAAGGTTTTATTGATCCAAATCATACTGCTGAACAAGTAGACAACACTTCTTCTGTTGGAATGCCAATTAAGCATGGAGAACTGGTTTGAATTCTAATTGCTGCTCATCCGGACACAATAATGCAGAAATACAGTTTTCAAACATTTGTATTCTGTAGTTTTATGTCAAAGCTGTAATGTGTAATATTGGCACTGCTGTTCTGTGTTCCTCGTCCCAATATAACATGCTATAGCACGAACCTTGAGTGTATTATTGCGATTATACCACAGTTCCATTATCACGGTTTACTGAAAGATTTTAAGTTAAATCGGATGAGAAAATAGGATGTTTAGTTAAAAAACTTCACCATTTAAAATAGTTCCATTGCTGCTCTGTTTGTAGCTGCGCTGTTTGGCTTGTAAGCGCTGCATCGTCGCTAGGTTATCTGTACGTATGGGGCAGAGTAATTCATGGAGAGCTTCGGTTACAGTGCATTACCGGCTGATAATGGCACTCACAGAATGCCTCTCAGCCAATCACATTGCAGGGTCAGAACTAACTGTGATGTAATATAGCGGTTTATAAGCTGTTTTCTACTTACCGTTTTCAAAGATGTTATTATGATGATACTGTGGATGGGTTGGCAGATAACATAACATCTTTGTCCACTTTTTAAAAGCTTCACGTGGCTTTTTTTTTTTTGGCTTTATGTGGCTGCATCACAAAACGTAACACACGAACATAACGTTTTGTCATCATGGATGACTGGCTGGACTCAACTCGAAGTGCAACATTTTACCAAGGGTTTAATTCTAATTAATATTTTAAAATGTGATATTGTAGCAAGTTTCTCTGCCTGATTTTTTTTGTTGAAAAATAGCATGAACCATGATGGAAACTCATGATTGCATGAAATTATATATTTTTTTTAGGGCAGGAGTATTTGCGCTTATTCTTATCGTACACATATAGAAAACAATACAATATATGCTTTCAATATAGAATAAGACCTAGTATCTCTCTGTTCCTTTTTATAGAGCTTTAACTCATCCATAGTTGTGCTTTTCTCTCCCCAGGGTGCGTTCACCTTCCATGGCAGTATGATTGACATGCCGTCATTGAAGCAGGCCCAGAACATCGTCACCTTGGCCTCGGCCGTCCAGGGGAAATGAGCCAAACCGGGGCTGAACGGGGCAGCCGTATCTGTCACCGTGCAGGGCGTCGGATGATAAACTGTGAACTTCAGACAGACGCGTCCTCTCAGACCATTAGCTATAGCTCATCTAGAACTGAAAAAAAAAAAAAGTTGGATGGTCTGATGTGGCTGTCTGTATTCTCACACAAAAGATCAATGTCATTGTGCATCTTTAATTTATGCCTGTTTTATTAGTGGTGTAAGAATTCAGAAAAAATCTACATTTGATTTAATATAATACAGTGGTGCCTTGATTTACAGAAAACAGCAATTCTGTAAATTTGCATTATGCATCATTTTTGCAAAATTCTTTTTATTTATCAGAGAATTTATTATTATAGACATGCAATCTTTAAGGTGGAAAGGTACCTGAAGGCACCAGATAAGTATATATATCGTTGCTGTCCAATAAAAAACAAGTATCTCCAAAGTATCTCCATAACAGCCACTTTACAGGAGAGACATAAACCTTCCTATGATTCAAAGGAAGTCAATGTAAAAATAGTTTATTTCATGTAATTTTAAAGTACTTCTATTGGTCTGTTCATTAAGAAGTTTTGTCACAGTGTAGGGGGACGGTTTGTGAGTTATAAACAAATTATGTTATAAACTAAAATTTAACATAAATGGAGATACATGTTTTTCATTGGAGAGTCACTTTTTTTCTGTCTGTTTGTGTGGACATTTCTAGCAGATGGGCAGCTGGTGGTCATGATCATTACCACCCACTGTGCTGTCCACTGTGGGTGGTAATGTATTCTGTGTAATATATATCCGGTACATGTGTGACACAAAATAAATGTGGAATGAGGAATGCTATATGCCCACACAATTTTGGAAATGGAATGTCCCATCCATCTGACACCTACTACCAGACCTCGCTCGAATACTAATAATTCATTTCTAATAATTCATTTCTCCTTGCCATGAGCACACTGGCCATTGTTCAGTCTCACTTACAAGATTTAAAAAACTTACTTTGGCACATACAGCTCTGAAGAAAAAAAAGAGATCACTTCAAAATGATGAGTTTCTTTGATTTTACCATATTAAAACCTCTGGAATATAATCAAGAGGATGATGGATGATCACAAGCCATCAAACCACCAAACTGAACTGCTTGGAATTTTTGCAGCAGGAGTAAAGCAGCATAAAGTTATCCAAAAGCAGTGTGTAAGACTGGTGGAGGAGAACATGATGCCTAGATGCATGAAAACTGTGATTAAAAACCAGGATTATTCCACCAAATATTGATTTATTTCTCTTAGTTTTCTTTGCATTATTTGAATCCTGACAGCTCTGCATCTTTTTTTTTGTTGTTTCAGCCTGTTATTTGTTAAATCAGTGAAACTGATTCAGAAAACTGATTTTTTCCAGAGCTGTATATCGCAAAAAAAAGAAACACCATGTTTTGCCATGTTTTTGTGCAGTTTCTCACTTTTTTCTTTTGACCAAATTCATGAATTCATGATGAAGACACTAATACAAATACTCCAAAATGTCTTGAAATAAAATATTTTAAATATGCCGTTTTAGACGTAAGAGTTTTTTTTTTTTTTTTTTTTTTCGTAGCAGCAACAAGGATGACCAAAACAAGCAGTTGCCCAAACTTTTATATGTGACTTTCTGTTATGCTGTTATCTCCCTCTATTTCCATCCCAACAGTGTGGTGTTTGGTTGTAGTGTGTGTGTGTGTGAGTGTGTGTATGTATACGTCCCTGCCTCCGCCTCCTGCCTTGCTGGGGTCACTTGTTTGGCCCAGGGTTCGGCCAGGCTGGCAAAAGGGCAAACAAACAGTTGTTTCTCCATTCAGCCCCAAGGCTCTTCCACGCTTGTCCGGAGCCTGGCACATCAAAACATCATTTGCCAAAGAGCCGCCATGAATGTCCTTAAACCAACAGTGAGAGGAGAGTTTGGGCCGGCAGCCCACTCCGAACCGCACGCCTTTGTTTAAGAGGGCACTCTGAGCTGGTGAAGTGTGCGAGGGGGGTGAATACGTTTTTGAAGCAGGCATCAGCTCTAAGCTGACCTGTGTGGCAACAATACACACATATACACACTTACACACCGCAAGGGGCCAGTGTTTGTCCGTTTTGCAGTAAGTAAATATCTGCCGTTTCTCTCTGTTTTCTGCTTTGCTTTGTTGCCACAGTCTCATAGCTGGTAGACTCCTGTATGATCCTGTATGCTTGTGTATGAATCTCATCTGCTTTTCACCCATAACATGCCCGAGAAGCACAAGTTCACGCCGCCATTGTTCTCTTCAGCAGTGCTGTCAAACCTCCAGCAACACTACTTGTTAAGAAAGCTCCTTTTTAAACAAAACTCCAGGATGTCATATTGAATGAGTGACTGTCATTTTGACACTTGCGCTTGTGCCTTTTTTTTTTCCTCATGAATGCGTCCTGCAGAACACTCTGTTCTTTCTCGCGTCTGCCAGTCTTTTGTCTCCCACTGTTGATGAGGCCTTGGCAAGAAGGGCAGAAGTGGTGGAGGGTGGTGGGGGAGGTATGAGAGCAGGGTGGAGGGGTTGGATGGTTAATAGTTCAGTTGGTCACTATGGTAATGAAGGCCTCGTCGTAGCGTTCGGCTGGATGTGGCGTGATCAATCGTGTCTGCGGCGAGCACTTCAGGTCGGCGTTCGGTGCCAGCCCTGAGACGCAGACAAAAAAGATGGAGGACACTGCTGTGACCAGCCCAAAGGGCCGACAGTAAGCTGCCTGCCTGGCACCAGGCCCATGTTAACCCCCTCCCCACCCCAAAACACACCCCACCCTTCTCTTAGCCTTTCATTCTCATTTATTTTTAATTTTCTAATGGTCTTTCTATTTGTTTTGGTCATCTCATCTGGTGATCTCATTTTCCACCCTCCCGTCACGTCTTGGAGACGGCGATGGCGAAGGCCCGGTGTCTTGTTGGCCGCTGCCGAATTTCCCACAATCAGACACAGTGTCTGCATAAGTCACTAGCTCAGACAGTAAGTACACTGGGCTTTAAGCCCAATGGGCCAATAGGCTTAGAGCAGAAATGCAATATGTGTAGTGATGGAACCCCAGGTGGAGAGGTTTATCTGACGCTGCTGTTGTAAAAAAGCTCAGAGAAACCTCGCACTGCACTGTTTGCTAAGCCTGCTGTTGTCTGTCAAAAATGAAGCCATGAGAAGGTCCATCAGAAATGGTCACTTTTTTTTCCAACTTCAGATGGGCAGATGGTGTTTGATTTGTGTTCATTCGTGTGTTCGTTTAATACTTTGTTTCCAGCATTAAAATCTATTCTGTGCTTTATATATATATATATATATATATATATATATATATATATATATATATATATATATATATAAAGAACATGCACATCTTCATATCTCATCTACACAAACCTTTAATAATTGATTCAGTTACAATCTACGCAATAAATTGGTTCAAATGTAACCAACTTAGATAGATAGTTGTAACAGACTCCAAATTATCTGGATAATGCAATAATAACAATTTGTATTGTTTAGGCCAAATTATTTTTCTAAACATATTACATCAAAAAATATTGGGATTGTAATAAACCTGCTCTTTGACTAAAAGATCAAATGGCAAAAAAACTGCAAATTTTTACATGCGTCAGTATGATATCCTGCTATGTTACAGGAACCATTAATAAATACATAGTTTTAAGTGCAAATTCAATCAAAAACACACTTTAGAATATTTATGGTGAATCTGGAGAAATATTGGCAGCAGTTTAACTACATAAAAAGTCCATATAGAATTTGCTCTTCAGTAGTTTGTGCCCCTCTTTGTTACAATATCATACAAATAAACAAATTACCCCACTCTGACTGTACTTCTGTCTTTATTTAACATTGCAGAAATAACCCATAACAATTCGTCAACTGCTATGTAAGTGTACAAAACAGTGCAAAACTCTGTGATTTAGACATAAGAGAAAAAGATAGATATTGCCAGGCTTCAGTTTCTGAATCGGTTTCTCTGATTTTGATATTTATTGGTTTATGTTTGAGTAAAGTGAACATTGTTGTTTATTCTATAAACTACAGACAACATTTCTCCCATTCCAAATAAGAATATTGTCATTTAGAGCATTTATTTGCAAATAAAAACAAGTTCATATTTGTAAAGGTTTTATGAATCCACCAAATATTGATTTGAATAACCCTGTTTTTTAATAACAGTTTCCATGCATATTGGCATCATGTTCTCCTCCACCAGTCTTACACACTGCTTTTGAGTAACTTTATGCCATGCACTCCTGGTGCAAAAATTCAAGCAGTTCAGCTTAAATCTTCAGTTTGAAGGCTTGGGATCATCCAACTTCTTGTTGATTATATTCCAGTGGTTTTCAATTTGGCAAAATCGAAGAAAGTCGTCATTTATGTGAGCGTGGTCTCTTTTTTTATTATTATTTTTTATATATATATAAAAATAGACATATGGTTAGTGAAAAATGTATTTAGCTCTTTTTTTCTTGGCTACCTAAACTTGTTAAGAGGTATAATTAGGAAGAGGCGACTTTATACATCATGTTTTAGGGAGAATTTGAGTGACATCTCTGTAGACAGCCTAAGCGAGAAGCCTGTCTCTATCTGTGTGTAATTTTACATGACATTTCTATTATGTTCCTTACTTGACGTAATCTCCTCCAGTTACAAGGAGGAGTTATTTAAATACATTTACTGTAATTCCCAGAGAGAGTTCGCTACAATTAACGCGATTAGGACCTCGCCGCTTCCCGACGCCACTCAATTAGGCCGGACCGGGGTCCCTGTGTTCCCCCTGACGTGTCGAGATTGCTTTCAGAAACGATCAGACAGAAAATCCGCCGGAGAGAAAAATGCACGTATGCAAAGCGGCGTCGGAGCGAAAATTAAAACGAAACGTTTTGCATATTTCCATCCTTCTCGACGGGGCCCGTGTGGCGGGGATGGTTTCACTCGCCTAATTTCTCGCCCGGGGATCCGCCAATAATGACTTCATTGTTTTACTAGCGCTGTAATGACAATATGTGACAAACCAATTTCATCTAAGATTATTCCCCCCTGCAATAAAACAGAAATAGTTTACGACTGGAACAAGAGGTTTCTTAATGCAGAGACCATTTAGGGGATAATGCGTAACTGAAATGAAATTTAATTCATAAGCAACCAGGATAAAACAGTACAGAAGGACCAGAGTGCTCTACAGTAGAGCTGTGTAGAGAAAGAGGGAGGGGATGGGGAGGATTTGGAGAGAAGAAGGAGGGGAAGGAGGCCTTGAGCTGCTCTCCCTTCTCACAGCATCACGAAAACTCGCAGGTGCCCCTTAAAAAATTATCTCATTAAAACTTTCTACAGGACGTCGCTTAGAAAACGAGCACAGTTTTACCTAGCAATAATTAATTTTATATCCTTCTATTTCATCCTTCTGTAAAATGAACATAACCTTGATCAACACTGATGTTATGATTGAATCAACGTTGAATTTGGTGTTAATTCTGTGGTTAACAGACTGTTACCAATAAACTTACATCACTGTAGTAAAAATGAGTATAAAGAATGTTACCCACCATTACCAATCTGATTATCGAACATCTGATCTCAAAAACACTAAAACAGTAAACCAAATTGAACATGAACATGGTGTTAAATTAAAAAGCAGTTACTGCAAATAGAAGCAAACCACCATTCTATTCCTCCATCCAACCGTTTTAAGAAATTATATGGTGATGAAATGTACAAGTAAAATGCTCTTTCAAAATGCAGAAGGTTGAGGACATTGTGTTGATTCAATGTTAAATCAACATGTCATAGACCAGTAAAACAGTCGCTTCAGTACTCCAAAAATGACTTGTAATCATTTTAATGAAACATATACGTTTTTCTCGTTCCTGATTTTTTTCTCCGTTTTATCAAAACTATTTCGACAATATGTTTAAAATGTGTTGAAACTTGATTGATTTTACCGACTTTTACACGTCCTCTGTTAAACCACTCTTTCAAGTACTGGTCAAAAGTACTGGTTTTTCATTTTTGTCATATTTTGTTACAGCTTTTTGCTTTTAACAAGTTGATCAACGGAACAATATAAATTATTTTTAATGCATTTAAAAACTTTAAATGGACGTTTATTGACTTTGGACATATAATGCTTCATTTTGTATAAATCTTACGGCTAGTGCACATTAATCAGAGCGGATGAAATAACATTTAAATTCATATCGGAATACAACGGAATGGGGAAAGAAAGCGTGATAGTCACAAATTGTATCTGTTTTACACTTTTGTTTAGACTCTTGGACGTATTAGAAGGTTTAATGTTATTTGGTCTGAACAATGGTCTGTAGTAATTTATTTTTATTTGAGCTCAATTTTGTTTTAATTTAATTAATAAATGTATTTATTTAAACATGTCTATGAACAAAGCTTAGCAGAAAAAATAATAAAATTCTGCAAATATCATTTGCGTTATGTGATATGTGTCATGTAATTGTACTTTGAATTAAATAAATAAATAAATAAATAAAGAGCCTTTAATGAGAGAGATTTAAAGTAATTGTAGAACATACATTGTCTTTAAAATAAATTGCTCATTTTTGTTGATAAAATTTAAAGTTCAACCTTCTGAATGATCTCGCGCATGAGCACGATATGTGTTTCAGTAAAATAACCCTCATCTCTCAACCTTTCTAAACTTTCCTCCAACACGCGCCCGGTTAAAACTCTGTACCGTGTTTAACAGTCAGTGTTCAGGCCGGACCGGGGTTGATTAGTGTCCGGGCAGGTTAGTGTGTTCTGCTCGGTCTAATCAGACCTGCCCGGGTGAAATAGAGGCATATCAAAGGCCGGAGCCCTAAGGCCGGTAAAAGCTCAGGGCCTTTTGTCCGTGGTTGCTAGGCTTCAGCGAGGAAAGAGTGTGTGTGGGGGTGTGGGTGTGTGTGTTGGGGGGGGGGGGGGGGGGGGGACGCGTTAATCACACTCCTCACACTCCGCTCAGGTCCCGCTAACTTCAGCTGGAGGCAGGATTCACTCCTGGACACAGTCTACCTGTTAGCCTGCTTTCTGCTCACAGCAGACCACGTTCAGGACTGTCCAGCCTTTTCAACACATCACAACTGGGTCTGATTACGTCCCTCATCTTAAACTTATTTACTACTTAATTACTACTTAAATTATAAGCTCAATAAAATGACATATAATATACTTATCAATAATACATTCATATAATATATAGTATATCTATTAAATTACATAACAATAGTTATTCTAATAATATTTTTATATACGTTTAATATAGGTAATAATAGTTGTGATTTTTTTCTATTATAACAAATAGTATTTTAAATAAATTGCTATAAAACATTATAAATATTTATTTTATTATTATTTGTGTTATTATTATTATTATGTTATTATTATGTTTTTTTTTTTTGGTTAATTTGTCTGATGTTCAATCGCCGTCTTTCCTCGGTTTTTGTGACTAAAGGTCTGAAGCTCATTTTTACTTTCAGTCTGAATTTAAAATGTGTTCGTTCTTACCAGGTTGTGAAAATTGCACTCATTGTAAATTTAAGCGTGTACGTCGCTGCGTTTAATGGGCAGGTGCATTTTTCTTTTTGGCTCATTTTCTCTCTCGGGCTGTGTTTAGGGTGTGTATCCTGCGGGTCTTCACAGCCCAACACTCTCCATCCCCTTATCAGGAACGAAGCGGAGGCTGGAGGAGAGGCTGCCCGTCCTGCATTTTTACACGTTGCCCATAATGGTGAAGCCGAAGCTCATTATCACACAATTGCTGATAAATTAGAGCGGAATTAAAGCGGGCTCGTGTTCTTTTTCATGGCAAAGATAAAATAAATGCGCTTTTGAGTGGGAGTGAGCTTGCTGTGTGATTTGACTATTTTGCGCAGCTTCCAGCGTCTCACCCACTGACTTCGTGATGAAAGAAGAACAACGCAGGCGCCGTCGTTTCAGACGTGGGCCGCCGGATGCTGTCCAAATTGGGGGGAAGAAGAGAATGGGTGTTCAGCAAGGCGACAGTTGATTTTTTTTTTCTTTTTGTTTCTTGTTCCTTGTTGCTCGTGAACGGGCGCAGTAGTGATATGGGCCCACTGAAGTTTTTACCTGGTCTAATTTCTATTTTAAAATAGCAAAATATAAAGGAAATGATCGAAAGTGTTCCACCACTTAACAAAGTAGTGTTCTTTCTGGATGGCCTTTATTTTTGTGATCGTGTCAGCATGCTGGGAAAGGCTGTTGAGAATGTGGAGAACTTCTCCGCTGCTCTGTCAGCTTTATGTCCTTCAGAGTAGAGGCATGCTGATTGATAAGGCGTGTTAGGTCTCTTAAGGCGACAGGTTAAAAGTCAACGGTCCATTTGTACAATGACTTCCTCTGGGGCATTCGTCATTGTCCTATCTAACTTATCCTGGAGGGCCAATAACGCCGTGGTCTGGCTTTTACGACCTATCCGTCCAAACACATCGGAGAAGGACAAATATTTCTGAGCGTTTCAAGCCTGAATATCGCAATTTTTGCTTCTGTAAAACATTTATGAAACGCAAAAACGCCATTCCACAAACTGATTTTAAAGATAATATATTTTTTTAATCTTTAAAATGTCTATATTTGTCAGTTAAAAGAGATAAAGTGTTATGCTTGCAAGTCTGATTATTGTAGGTAATACTTCTCTAAACAGAAAAGGAATGATTTGTTGAAATCCATATTGTCTTTTTCTTGAATCTTGAATATACATTTTTATTTCCATAATTTTTTTGCATAGTATGTTTCCTGCCAGTTGTACTGCCTTTCGCTGTTTAAAAAATTTCGTAATGATTGAAATCATTCAAGCAAATAAAATATAATGAAACAAAATGTTTTACAATGACTTCCGTTGATAATTAGTACGTTGTTTTTTTCCTGTAACTATACATAATATTTTTTTAAAGCAAACTAGACAATAACTTTTATGGATTGCTTAAGATTACATTGAAAAAGATTTTGGGTTTATATTTACATTACATTTAATTTTATCCTGGGGTTGTTACTGTTCTATGTAAAATAACTGCATTCACAAAATAATTCGCTTTTTATGTTCTAGTTCATAATGAGTTTATTCTATAGATGTCGTTTCTATTAATTTTGGCTTTGTAGTTAAAGAAACAAAACTAAAGAAGCATAATTCAGCCTCCATACCAATATTGTCTGATTGATTAGATTTGGGTGAGGGTAGGTGGATTTTGTTTTTTTGTTTTTTTTGCTAAATTATCTATTTTCAAATAGCCAGAAACAGGAATCATCTTCCATTCTTCCGTCAGAATACAGAAAGAAAGAGAGCAGTAACTGCGAGCAATAGCTCAACTGTACTGCTGTCAGACTTCCCCACTAAATTACACTTAGTGTTCTGACTCGACTGTCAAGTATCTGATGATCTTTGGCACGCGCTCATTACCTCGTTCCTCATATGAAGCGCGCGGGCAGGTGCCCCGCTTCATTTCGAAGGTTCAAGCAGGACGCGCCTTCACTTCCACGAGGATCTACTTAAAGATACAGCATATTTCGCTATTTTCTCGTGGCATAATGTTTGTGCCTCCCTGTGCATGAAAGTTGCAATATTCAGCGCAGTGGCGCGCGAACGCTCTTAGGGGAAACACATCACACTATACATTACCTGTTCTCTTCCCCTCAGAGCAGCAGCAGCGCGGCGTGCCAAACACGGAGTTCGTCTGAAGGTGTTTTTTGGGGGAAAACTTTTGCACCTTGCTTCTGATTTTTCTTATCAGAAACGCCCCAGACTTTTTTTTTTTACAGTAAATGTCCTTTTAATTTGAATGTAATTATGAGCGTTCGAAATTATATATAGAGACTAAAATGTATAAAAAAAATAAAACTACTTTTTCAGTTCTAGCGCCTCAAAATAAAAATCCAACAATCTTGACTTAATCTGTATTTAACATGTGTTAATTGGGAGAAAGGCGCGTGCTTACTCTGAGGTTCTTAATTGTAATATATGCCATCACCTCCTCTAATCCAATTAAACATTTTGTCCTGCGCTGCCTGAACTTTCCGAGCTACTGTTCCAAGCTCCTCACTGCTGACATCAGAAGATCACTTCTGTGTAAAAAACGCCATTATAATTCAAACTAACTGGTTATTTATAAAGTTATTTGGTATTTGTTTTTTTTTTTTTTTTTTTTTTTTTTGTTATTTACAATGAGTGGGGTGGTCAATAATTCGAATCAGAGAAAGTGAACATACTTTAAAAACTGTATTATTGTCGTATATAATAATCAATTGAACGAATAAGACAACATCAAATTATTTTAAGCCAATGCCTTTTTTTAAATAGGTTAGATTTATGCTGGAGGTGCAGTTTAAGAAATACAATTTATTACAGAACTGATACGCGCTAAATTTATACTATGTTTGAAATAAATATTCAAGTGATTCATGTAACTGAAAAATGGCTCAAACAAATACTTTGAATAAATATTTACTTGATTGAAAGTATTGTTTAAATTACATTAACACCGTTTAGTTGCTTGGTATACCACATGAAGTAACACCAGTTTACAATGTTTAAAAGTTGTTTTGATGATTGTTTAATTCTGGAAAATTGGTACATTGTGAGGAGATATTTGACCAGTTATATATGTATATTTATATATATCGCGTCTATGTGATTTTATACAGTAGCTTCGGCATTCAAACTCTGGAACGGGCAAGCCCCCCGTTGGCTTTAAAGCAACTCTGAATTCATGGCACTTAATTAAATTGAATCCACACAGTGTGTGAGGCATGTCATTGGAGAAGCCCAGCGCACGGCAAAGTAAAGAGGGATAGGCCTAATGAACCACTTGACCCCGAAAGTTCTCCTCACAGTGTGCAGCGGCGAAGTTTAGGAGCAACTTCATCACTTCACATTAGTTTACTTTCCACAGGATAGGCGGACATGATTTAAGCCTCTATTACCTGTATTTTAAACATGTTTTTCATTTAGATTTTTTTTTTCATTCCGTCACAATCCGTTAAAAAACAATTGTTTTTACTTTAAAAAGTTGATTTTGTGCAGCTATTATGTGCGCATAAGTAACTTTTAGCTTCCAGACAGTAGCTTTGATACTGAAATTTACTGTTGAAATTGTGATCAGCCACTTAATGTTTTTATTCTTTTTGTAAAAATGCCTTTTTCATTTTCTGATATTAATGTTTGATTTTTGTGCGTAATGCGTAAAACGGGAAAAGTTGAAAAGCTGAATAGTGTTTTCCACAACAGCCAAATCTGCTTTGCTAATGGGTAGATATTTTGGTAGGTGGTGTCGTAACTTTTTTTTTGTCTCTCCAGCGCAGTGGTCACGCGCTACTTATTTTTCCCTCTCTTTAAACCCTGAATTAAACTTAATTGTATTTAATATCAAGGTAACACACACCCGTCCCAAACGCCAGCTCTTATTCGTCCCCTTGCCTTATATACATTTTAATTACAGAAAGAAACTTCTATACGAACTTCTTCAGATACGTGTTAGCAGTTTTGATTCCGAGTTCGGTGAGCGCTAGTTAGCTAGTTAGTTAGTTAGTCGCCTCACCCGCGGACACCTTGACGTTTTGACATTTTTTTTTATCAATAACGTGATCGGTTTGCCCCGGGCTGTCTCGTTGTGTCAGAAAGGTGGGATGCTCAGGTAAGGCGCCGTTGTCTCTGTTCAGGCAGTCTATACGTAATGAGCCTTCCGCGTGGGGCTGATGCCTTTAACCCTGTCTCCAGCAATCTGAAGCCCCGGCTCTGCTCCTTCACTCTGAGCGACCCCCTTTGCAGCGCGCGCAGCGCGGAGAGCGCACAGGTTGACAGGGCTGATGATGAGCTCAGACAGTCAGGAAAAAGACTTAGAGAATGTGAAGTTTTCGGGCTGCCTCGCATCAGGACCATACCTACCTAAAGTCATACCTACCACCCCACCCCCAAACAGCTCGAGGTTTTTACCAAAAGCTTTCTATAAATTGTTCCAATATTAGAAAAAAATGTAACGTTTAATATTGCATTTCCATTCAATTCAATTCGATTTTATTTATACAGCACTTGTTACAACAGGTCCACGCCTCTTATGAGCTGCACCACAGAGATGCCAATTATTGTGGAGACAACAGTGGCAAGGAAGAAAACTTGGAAGGAACCAAGACCCAGTAGACCCGTTTCTAAAATACAAAAGAACACCTAAGTAATGTAATGCTGAGCTGTGTCAGGGTGATTAACAAGCACTTCAACATTTGTTACCGTGACTTACTGTTACTGTTACTATTATTATTGAACCAGGAGTTGTGTTTCAGCTGTATTTAATTCAATTGAGGTACAGTGGCATTCATAACGACTTTTTTATTTACATCATTTAACATTATTTTTATTTTTTACCAAAATAATCGCCATCTTATAACGGACGCAGACATGCACATAAACCTGCACATAAGATAACTTGTCTAAAACGCAGTTAATCGTTTCAGTGATGATCATATCTGACCAAGATTAATCTGCCCCGTTATTTTACTGAAACATTCTGTCATTTACCATTGCAGATGTCACTGACGGGGCAAAGGTGGCCTTCCCCTAAGAGTTGAGCCTAATTATACAATTTGTCTTGTGACTGGGACAGAGCACTAAAATCTCCATTGGGACTACTTCTTCACCAGCCCGTCTCCATCACTGTTTCTCTCACTGCTGCTTTAAATGCCTGCTTACCAGGTGAGTTCATTTATTTTTTCTTTCCATCAATAAGAATAAGAATCAAAGCAGGATTAAGGTCAGCAGTGAATGTTGAATGTTTCTAGCTGCTGTACTATGTAAAATTTCCATGTATTCTTAAATTGGATTCTTGGTTTTTAGTAACTTTGGGCACTGATATTGTTTTGTAAAAAAAAAAAAAAAAAAAAAAAAAAATATATATATATATATAAACTAAACAAAATCCATTTTGTTTGCTAGCCGATATTATATAAAAAATATGATTAACATTGGTAAATTTAATCAGGCCTAATTTATCTTAAGGCTATTGTAATTATTTTATGTAACAACTTCCTGAAAATGTAGCTTCTAGAGACCTTTAAACTTATCAGACATCTGTTTTCTATCACCAGCACTATAAAAAAAATACCTGGTAAGTTCCTCTAGGATAAAACACGTTATATCAAACTATTTTGAATAGTAAGATTTGTACCTTAACGTTTTCAGTTTCAGTTCATGCATATATTTTAAAATCCCTTTGAATGAATGAAAAATTAAAATTTGATTTTGATGCTCAGAACGGTAAACAGAACCTACATTATCCTAGATATTAAAACACCAGGCTGTATGGACCTAAAAATACATTTTAACTACCTACCATATCTTAGTTGACATTATATTGAATGTCTACATACAACATACACATGGTAATTTAACCACTAGATCCACAGAACATGTTCGGTAGAAGAGGTAAATCGTTTGCTGCTTAGTCAGGCAGCATTTTGTGGTTGAGAAATGAATTTGAATGCAAATTTCAGACAGGAGTTGTACAGGGACAAGATGTCCAGTAGAGACAAATCACCGTGCTCAGACCCACTGTGTGCATGGGGGAAGCAGATAAAGTATGAAATTGCAACTTTGCAACTTTGATTCAGCCCTGCAGAGATGGTAAAGAAGCACTGCACTAAGGAGATACGGTTTGCAGTGCTTGCATTACCTGTTCGAAATGCTGTGGAGCAGGTACGAAAACAAGTCATCAACAGCACAGAGGGACCCTCAGGTCTATGAGGCAGTAGTTACAGCAGCTCAAAGCCAGGTTTAATGGTTGTTCCAAGGTCACCTGGGGACAGCGAATGTGGCCTGTGATGTTTAAGAACATCCAGCAACCTTAGCAAAGCTGTAGCTGGGAGGGGGCGGGTGGGAGGTATGGGCACGTGGCCGGTGACGCAACGGGGTCAGTTTAGGGGATTCTTACGCAAGCTTATGGGCTTATCATGCTGGGATTAGTGCCCCATTGAAGGGACGAGGGGTTCTGGATATTTACAGATTGTGGGATCCAAACTGGCAATGCAAAAAGAGGACAACGTAATAAGCAATCAGCCTCATGTGTGAAGATGCTAAAAGCTGATAAGAGATCTCTGGTTCTCCTTACTCTCTCTGATTTTGCTCTCTTTATATATTAGCTCCTCTCTCTCTCTCTTTCTCTCTCTCTGTGTTTTATGGTGGTCCAGCTGCGCTGGAATGATTTCTTCACACTGAATCTTGACCTTTTCCTGTAAGAGAGGTGTTGCAACTGCATTCAGAGGCACTGCTGTGGTGTGCACGATAGCTTCTTAGAAAGACTTCCTCAATTTATAGGTAAAATGAGCCAGACTTCATTCTATAGGTGTAGATTATTTTATATTATTTTTAAATGCAGCACTACAGTATTTTTTCAGAGGAAAAAAATGTACGAGAAACATTATAGCAGTGTAAATGTAAGATTTCTGCATTATTAAATGATTAAATATTAAAAACAGAGTTCTTCCGATTTTTAGACAACGTAACAATTGTTTTTTGTGATTAGAGTTGTTCAATGCCTCTGAAAGTTACATCACGCCCTTACATAATTCTTGAGCTACAGTGTATTTTGTCTCAGATTGTTTTGGTTAGTAAGCAGAAAATCACAACCATTTTACATTAACTCAGGCTAAATGATTTTGTTTACACCTCAAATGTTTCTTTAAATGTGTTTCTTTACATGATGGAATTCCACTTTAACTACAATAAACTTTGTTTGGCGTGTAATATTTCCATCAAACCTTTAATAATTGTTATCATTCTTAATCCTGATTACATATCCGTGATCTAACTAACAATATTGAATAAGATGTTTAGATCAAAATCAAACAAGCATCTGTGCCCTTTTTAGATAATGCTTTATGTAGACAGATTATGGCACCCAGAAGTCACAAAGAGGTCAATTCTACTTACAACCTGTGTACAGCTGTACAGTAACTAAGCTTTATACCATCTAAAATAACCTCTGCTCTGTTTTAACCACAGCCCGTTATGGAGGATGGCTCCTGGAACATGCAGCATCTTTTGAAATGGTGTCCTTTCCCAGCATAAGGCCGCACAAACACTGTCAAGCATTTACCACCTGGATGGAACATGCTTCTATTGGAACTGCAGCCCTGCATTTAGAGGCTTTTAAGCAGACCCTGTCAAACACAAGGCGAGTGGTGAGGTGCTAGTTCGGCTCCGAGGTTTCGGCCGTCTGCTTGGCGTGCTGGATGGGCCAGGTACGAGGGGCTGGCTCCAGTGCTTGCCCGTGGACGACCTTGCTCTCCTCACCCCGTGCTTTGGAAAGCCTCCCAGTCCTGTGGATCCCACATTTGGACGTGCACCAAATTTGGAGGCCCACAGATGTTGCTGGGAGGCCAGATATTATGTTCATTTTTTCTCCCCCAGCAGACAAGAAAGATGATTCATATGTTTTTGGTATCAAAGGACCCATGCTCTTATGTTTTGGTCATAGCACAGTTTAGAGAAGACATTGAGATGTATCTTAATATACACGTTTGTTTGTTTTTTTTATTGACAAATATATAGCTATGTATGTTACATCATATTATTGTTGAGAAGATGTCTATCTTATTCCCACTAATTGTTAATAAGTAAGCTCTAGTAAATGACACTTCTTGAAAAAAAAAAGAAGCTAAAATGTAATGGCTTATGCTTCATTCATTCCATTCAATATCACTACTTACAATAATCATACACCTTTTCCAATATTTAATATTTAATCCCTTTACAGCACTCTTGAACAATTATAAACATTTGATGAAAAGCTATTGTTTTCCAGTCTGTTGACTTTCTTTCTTCGGATTAGGAGTGGCATTATTCGCTGAGAACTTGTCGGACCCTCCAGACATGTTTCCAGTCTTGGTCACACCGTGCACGGTGCATACCTCACTAATGAGAAGCCTCTCTCGAGGGTGCAGGAGCTGCGTAAAAAACCTTCAGCTAGTCAAAACAGACGACCCAGTGCCGTGTGCGTTAGCGAGAACCTCGATAGACTGATAAGGCTGCACTCAGCAATCTGATATTAGCCTGCTTCAAGCACGTGAAACAAACAAACTTAGAAATCCACACTATGCAATCCAACTCAAGAAGTTCTCTCTCTTTTTTGTATGACACAGAAAGCAGACTTTATTCAGAGCTAATTACATTTACATTATGATGTGCTCACTGCGTAATTGATTTAATGAAGTTCCTATGAAACTATTAAAACCGAGTATAGGTCAGGCGAGTGGCGCCCTGTAGAGCCCATTGTCAGATGTTTAACTCTACCAGTCTTTTCGGAAAGACATCGGGGCTAATAGGTGAACTCTCAGCTGCCTGAATGGCACTTCAGCTTTCGCTCCAAAGAGCCAACAAAACTTTTTTTCCTGCCTCCCTCCCTCAACAAACCTCGAGTTTCTCAAAGAGAACCAAAACGCGGGACACGTCGGCAGACAATCGGCAAAGTAAAATCCTAAAGTAGCCACCTGGATGTTCTAAAGAAACAAGCTCATAAAATACTCACACTGTGTGCAGGCGACGTTCACTCCCATTAAAAAGTTATTTGCTGCTCCAAAGGGACGTGTGTTTTAGTAAGATTTGGACTTGAGCAGAGAGATAACGTAGGCTACAGCTGCAACTGGATTGGGTTTTCTCACTTATTCGGGAAACTTAAGATAGTAGGCAGGTAGGGTGCTTGGAAGACTTTGGCAGGCTGCCTGGATAGGGAAAATGTGCCCAGTTTTTCTTGCTCTTGCCTTCAGAGCTCACTGCAGCAAAACCAGTAAAGCAGACACGTTTTGGACGACTCGTTTGTTGTTAATTTGATATTACTAGAATGATGAGGCATGGCTGGGAGGGTGAGAGAAAATGTTACTATACTTTTTAACGCCTTGGGCGTGGGCTCATATTTAAAATATATATATACATTCTTCGCGGATAAACCTTATGATAAGTTAAAAAAAAAAGTTGTGAACCTTTGATTTTGTGGTTTGAACTGTTAAATTTGAGTGACTGAAAACATGACGTGAACGATTTACTATGCGTGTGGATTGTTTTGTGCATACGGATTATTTTCATACCCAACTAGTTTAAGTTAAGAGTACTGGGTTGACAGACTGTAGCTTTGTGCATTAATTTTAGCTGAAGTGATTTAATCGTTTCGACAGTAAAGAGGACTTTAATATCTAAATCATTTTTAATGTATTAAAATTTGTGACCAATATATCAATTTATTTGAACTTTATTTTTTTTTTGTAATATGGGTATTTATATTTCAGTGTACACCCAGTTCTTCACATAAGCTATGCAACATATTTTTGTGTGGGTATAGACTGAAGTTGGGGCGCTTTAGAATAGTGAAATTTACCTCAAACTTGACACAAATGAGAGAAGTGCTTTTCTGAGCCAAGTTTCTAAAATAAATGGTATGTAAACGATGTGAGAGAAAACGTGCCCCTTCATTTATTTGGAAAGGAGTTGGAATGACGGGAAAGCTCTTACACACGCTTGTTGGGTTTGGAAGAAAAAAAGGCGACTTCGGCACTTTGAGCCCACGTTAAATGTAATGAGAAAGTGTCGGTGTGAAATGTGACTAGACTGCAGTAAACAGGCTCCTCTGATGTGATTATTCTGTCTAATAAAGGCGAGATGGGAGAGACCTCGCTGCGTTTTCACACTGACTTCTGCTTTGTCTTTTCAAAAGTGGCGTCTACAAGTCTGACTCGCGGAGTTACTGATTTGCAGGCTGCATGTTTTAAGGTAGCCCGTGTAAGTGATTTCCACGGGCATGGCTCTAAAGGAGAACAAATCGTTGACAAAGGAGTAGCTTTTCGATTCAATAGCGTCGTTAGGACAACCGAGAAGTATTCCTCAGATAATAAGTTCTACTTCAAAGCGCCTCTCATTCAGTTGGGACTGCTTCGGCTCTTTTATGAAGTTCCCCCATTTCACTGTGAGGGGACTATCTCTTTGATTATTTTTCATCGTGTTTATTTTGCACCCCATTCACGGGGCACTTGTTTGAAATAAATAAAAGATCATTTCATTCGCTTGGCAAAGAATGGATCTGGGACAAAAGGTGGGCAGTACGACGGCGCTTGTTTCAAATTAAACCTGAATATGCCCTCGGGATTTTAAAAAGCTCTGGGAACAAAATATGAGAGCTTCTGATCAAATGCAAATTGACTCGCGCTAACGTGGCATGAAACTAAGGTCAGCGCAACTGTATCTTAATAGAGTGTCTCGAATTGAAGAGGGTTGTTTTGGTGGTAGAACTTCGCCCAGTGCCTTACAGGGGAGAGTCAGGACTGGTTTATAAGGTGCCCTTGAACTTCGCACCGTTTGGTGAAAGGTGTTGTTTTACATGACGTGAACATTCACTTTCTTGCTGCTTGGGCCCAGTTTTATAGGCGTAGCTCACCGACACACCAACCTCGCACTGATTCTCTCTTGCTCGCCCGATATTGTCTTAAATTATTATTTTTTAATGTAGCTTAAACATAAATGCAATGTAAAATTGTGTTCTCTAAAATTAATTTTTGAACTGATTTCTTCCACTACACTGCCTTCGAATCTCTAGAGCAAAATTATAGATGCTAATATCAGGTGCCAAGGTAGTCTTTAACAACCAAACTCATTTATTAGTAAGACGAAAAAATTGCTTCAAGAATTAAATAAGTATGTTTCACCACAATGCTAAATCATCTCGAATTGATTTAAATTGCAACGAAGTTTCTCTTCTATATTCAAAGTTAAATACATTTTAAGACATCCTTGTTACTAAAAAGTATTTTTTTTACCATCAACTATATTGTTTTATTACTGTATATTTGCATATATTATATTAGCCTCAAGGGTCCAGTAAAAAGCTAAAATACAACTTACCTATAACCATTTCAGAGCAAATAAATATCACTGTTGATTAACTGTTCCTAAATAAATATTCTTGAGTTTTTTTAACGAATAGAGCAATTTTACTCTGGAGAGTATTTACCCTTCTCATTCATTTTTATTTATGCCCTATTCTGTCGTGTTTTTTTCTTTAGGTGGGGAAACATTGCAGGCATGCAGAAAGATCGTAGGCCCTATAGGGTTCGTGGGTGAAGGTGCTTTCCCTGCTTTGACGAGCTTCCATTTACAGACAGTTTAGTGAGTTTATACAAGACATATTCAAATGTTCGCGTTTCAGGAGCCAATTGTCATAGAAATCCTAGCGCACCATGAAAATCGTCAAAGCGCCCGCCTTTCCGCTCTGAAACAGATTTGCTTTGAAGCGGTGCAGGACTGGCGTTGGTCAATTTTGTTTCTATAGCCCGACAGGGGAAACTTTGAAAGTGTGGTTGCGCGTTTTAATGGAGAAAATGAGCAGCAGAAGGGGGCGTCATATTCTCTATGCAAAATTCCTTTTTATTCTTATAGAAGTTTGTGCTTTTTATTACTCATGACTGATTCGTGGATTTTTTAAGCATAGCCAGTCGTTTATGAATGACTACTTTTCATCTAAGCTTTTCCAGTAACAAAATATATAGAATAGATGGAAATTAAGTTTACGTCACAAAGAACCTTCATATATATATATATATGCAATATCTTCTTGATTTTGTTAGTCATTAAAACGAGAGACTTAATGGTTTGCTTGGTCAGAAGGTGCTCTAACTCTAAAAAGGAATACGTTTTTGTAAAATTTACTTCAGAGTATTACTATCAATAATAACATATGTCGGCTCACAAAACTGAAGGGTTGACTAGAAAGACCATATCTACATATTATTTTTTTTTAATTCAAGTCCATAAATTTATACAAAAGAGTTTTTCACGAACATCACAAGATCTCCACAATCCTCTTTCAAGTTCCCCGACCCACAACCACCACCACAGCAACCATTAACAGCACCATGCACCTCAACAGAAAAAACAGAGGTTACTATACAGGGCATGCGAGGGACAATTCACATTAGACAGTCTATTCAAGTAAAATCTTTTTTTGTTGTTGTTTGTTTTTCTTTACAGAACACGATAAAAAATCACTACATTTCACCAAAATTAATCATATTATTCTTTGGTGTAATCTGTAATTGCAGACCAACATGAATACCAGCAAATAAATTACAATGTACAAAACTCGCTGGGACGTTACCACAACATTCACAAAACATCACCACCACTATTAGCCTCTTTTTCCATCGTTTTCTTATTTTTCTTTTCTTTTTTAACAAATCCGTCAGAGATACAGGCTCGTCGGTTTTACATGATTTAAGGTCTCAAATGACATAGTCTACTCTTAAATCAGAGTTACATTGGCTTTTGCATAAAATAGACTTTTAAATAGTTATTAAATATCACAAAAACAAAACAAAAAAAATCTCCCAGACCACAGTTGTATAAACTTGAACAAATAATCAAATAATCCATCATTTTATTACCATTATTATTTAAAATGAACCATGTTGACAGTTGCGACTGGACGGCCTACTTGAAAATGATTCTCATTTGAAAAAAAATCAAATTGTTACATAACACTCGATAAAGAAATAAAGAACCGTTCTTCAGACACTCAACGTCAGTACATCACTTTGACAAGGAGCTCTCGGGGGAATGTAAGCTATATAAATCCATTCGCTCGTTGGCACGCAACACATATTAATGAACTGTTACTGTTTTAACACGACATTACTGTCGGGGCACCTTTACAGATCGAGTAGTAATGGATTATTTAAGAGCACATTTTGGACTTAGGACAAAAAGCTGGTCGTCCCCCTATTTGGAATGGAATGTGAAGGGATGGAGCAAAATAGTCCCATGTGGTCTTGATGAAGTAACAATTTTCAAATAGGCCTCATGATATTAACTCTCGGTCGCTTAAAAAATGAAATAAAAAATGCCATATCAGTTCAGAATATCAGTTCAGTCCACTGCTTTGCAGTGTTTGTGGTCAGTTTATGAATGCGCGTAAAAACGGAATGGGTCACATCTAAAATGAAAGCACAGAATGCACATCTTTAAGGGCAAACGAGAAGGTGTTGAGAGCAGATGCTCTTCACCATCTGACATCCGCGGCGCTGTTGCGCGACCTTCCTCCATACTAAAACGCTTACGTAGAGTAGCTTACTGTGCATCAAGCACATTTATTCATTATTATGCATATAAAAACAACAACAACAAAACAGCAACAACAGAAACAGTGGGGTGGGACTGTAACATAAATATATATATATATATATTCCTGGTGTACGCGTGTGCTCACATCAGAGCATTGTCCTCGGATCTGAGTGTCTGAAAGAGTCTTCGTCGTCGGATTCCGACGTTGGCACGTCACTGGAGGGGGTGTGTAGGTGGTTGGGGACGGCGCTGCCTTGGCACACGTACCACTCGTTAAGGTTGGTGACCTGAGGAGAAAGGTTCGTGGAGCGGCTCCTGTGCGCCTCCCCTGCGCTAGGCGAAGAGAGGGTGTCACCGAGGCCGCCAGACGACGGATGGTACCCGGCTCCTGAGTTGGCCGAAGGGGGCGGAGGGGACTTGCAGTGGACTTTCATGTGCTTGCGTAAGGAGCTGGGGTGCGTGTAGGACTTATCGCAGCCCCTCACTTTGCAGTAGTAAGGCTTGTCACTCGTGTGCACGTGAGAGTGCTTCTTCCTGTCACTGCTGTTTGCGAATTTCCTGTCACAGCCATCAAACTCGCACTTAAAAGGCTTCTCACCTGAAAAGCAAAAGCAAAACAGAAACAATATTAGTGGAATAATTGTCAAATTCATTGTAACAATAACTGTAGATTACCGTATTAATTGTAGATTCCCTCTGGCCAACTGAAAGTGTAGTATTCAAAGGGTCAGTGGGAGTATGCTTGGGTTGTAGCTATTAATGGACATTATTTGTTGACTTCACTGTGGAGGTGATTCCACTGACCTATGGCTATAGGCATGTCCGAGCTGAACAGCATCTGCTTGAAATACAGTAATCAATTTTCACCTCTTCCCCTATCTTTATACACGCTTGAAGCTTACTCTAAAACGCACTGTTTACTTTCACTCAGCATGCCACGTACCTTGCCATGTGCACCAAACCACCACGTGTGTTTGCACAGGCAGATTCGCTAAACAAAATACAAATGCATTAATTGACATTTACCACTTTTCAGACCGCGGACAACAAACTGGCCTATCTTTCTGTTTTTGCTTTGCCTGTAAGTATCAGCCTGGTCAGCAAAACTGGATTAATCCACAACCACTGTATGTCAGTAGAGAGACAAAAGTGTCAGCTGATGATCAGTCAACCACATATCAAATATCAGCACAAAACGTATGCTACGCTGTGTTCTGAACTAAGTGCTATGTTAAATCAAAGCCGAAGGATAATACTTGGTTATTTTTAACAAGTGGGTTACTTTTATATACTCTGCGTTAACGCTAATGAATTACATTAAATACAAGAGGGCTAGATGTCATGCATTGCCCAGGCATAACACCGCAAAAGCGTAGCATGTGGCTCTGGTATTGTAGCTCTAAAGATGCAACTGAAAAAAAGGGAGTAGCACGTGTTTGGATAGCAGCGAGGCTGGAGAGCCAGAAATAACCCGTTTTCAATGTCCACAGAGCATGGACCAACATTTCAGCAGAGGTTTTACATGGGTTTAATCCGAATTTGATGTGGGATATTGGTTATTTTAAATAAAACGGCTGAAAATAGTGGGGCCTTCACTAGCATAGCGTTGCCGGAACTATTTACCTACAGTCTGACTTGGTCACAAAGCCTGGACAACGAGGTCATATAAAGGGAATGGGTTAGAAAATCAGCTGCTGTTGCTGTATGCACGGCTTATCCCACTGGATCTCCTCCATGCCAGCTACTACGTTTGACATAGTGAGGTACATTTGGCCTACATATGCACAGGCGGGGGAGAAAACCCGTCTGCGTTGTAGAGTTTATTATAAATCCCGAAAAGTGATACCCCTGCTGTATATGCAAGGGGTTTAGGCTCGTATTACGTTTAAATCTGAAGTATTCAAAGTTTCCAGCTTTATGTTTTAAACCCTGATTACTCTGTGTTGTGTTAATCAATGGAACCTCAGAAAGCAAAGCGTGATGCCAATAGGCGTGTGGTAAAGAAAATAAGTACTTTCCAATAACGCGTATAAAAAGTTTTGCAACTACTCTACCAAAAAAACACAAGCCACTGATAAATAAAACTAATACGTTACGATTTATCGCCGTCAATGCTTCTTGCACACTGTCGGGTAAATTAGTAAAAGCAAAAAAGTTCAAGAGCTTAATGTTTTTTAAAGCAGGACTCGGGCTACAGACTATACCGTCTTCGAGAGTCGACACACTTCCAAACTTAACGCTACAGTTTTTTTTTTTTTTCTGAGCATGCAAAACAACTTTTTGCTCGTTTTTTTGCAGCGCTTTCACTGACCTGTGTGGGTCCTCTTGTGGATCTTGAGATTCTCCGAGCGCGCGAAGACTTTCCCGCAGCCGGGAAATGGGCAGGGGAACGGCTTCTCTCCCGTGTGAACTCTTATGTGATTGATCAGCTTGTACTTCGCCTTGAAGGCTTTCCCTTCGCGCGGACATTCCTCCCAAAAGCAGACGTGGTTGCTCTGCTCAGGTCCCCCGACGTGCTCCACGGTGACGTGGTTAACCAGCTCGTGCATGGTGCTGAAAGTTTTCGAGCAGGGTTTCTTCGCCGTCTGCTCCTGGTCGATCCACTTGCAGATGAGTTCCTGCTTGATGGGCTGCCGCATGTACCTCAAGAACGCCCCCGTGGCTCCGTGAGGAGCTGAAGCGATGTTCACATTCAAGTTCATGGAGTTGTAGGTGTGCAATGACGACGGCGGTCCATAGTGCTCGGGCCTGTGGCCGAAGTGCTCTGGCCTGCCGTAGATGTCCCCCGGCAGACCCAGGCGCATCTGGCCGTTGAGCGCATGGTGGTGGGCACCTGGGGCCGCCTGCTCGTGAAGTCCAGTGAAAAGTGGATGGGCACCACCTTCCGCGTGCCCATAAGCACCTGTTGGGGAAATGAACATGCCATGGTGATGAGGGGAGGAGGCGGAACTATGCTGGTCGCCAAGTGCATGCATAGCAGAGGCAGAGAGCTCTCTCCTGAGGATGAAGTCCCTGCTGCTTGCGTAGCCCGAGTGGGGGTGAGCCACGGGGAAACCAACTGTGGTCTGAGAAGAAGTGAAGGACGCCGCGGTCTGGGCTTCGGGGTGGCTTTGAATGGGCTGAGATGGGCTAAGTTTGAGAGCATTTGTCTGTGCCATGTGCTCGGGTCCAAATGGAGTGAGAGCCACTCCGGGGTCGTTGCCCATCTCCCCAGGGTGGAGGTGGGCATGGTGTGAGTGAGGGTGATGCCCCCCTATCCCCGGGAAGCCTGTCATATTCTGATGAGGAAGGGGCTGAGTCGCTGCCAAATCCGCTAATCTTATCGCCGAATTCCTCTTGCTCAAAGGGGGCTCCATAACTACACTGTCATGACCACACTCACTCCTATTGTTTTCCCCCCACTACACGCCTTCTAAAACATTAAAATATATGTATATACCCGTCTATATAACTTCTTTTGTCCTGCCTCTAACTCTGCTTGCTCCTTTTCCCACTCTGTCCTCAAGCGATTGGCAGAACATACAACAGTTGGAGGACACAGTGGGGAATACAGTTTAGAAATGGCACTGCGGGTATTGGACAGATTTCGGTGACTGGCAGTTAAGAGAACGAAGCGATTGGCTGTCTTTCAGCGCAGAGGCTCAGCGGGGTTCCGCCCCCTCACTCTCCACAGCGCTCTTCTCTCCAAAAAGTTCTGCTCACAAAGTTACACGCAAATCTGTTTATGGTCGACTCTGTTTACCAGCGTACACACGCGCGCGTGCGCGCAAACACACACGCGTGGACATATGTTGACTACATTTTTGTTTTTACTCAGGTTACTTGAATTTGTACTCTTGTACTGTATATCCGAATCTTCTAAATATCTAACTTCTTATACATATATCTAAAAAAAAATAACCCGTCTGTTCGTTTGTATATATATATATATATATATATATATATATATATATATATATATATATATATATTAGAGGTTAACCAAAATGGGGTTTATGTTTTTTGTATTTTAATTACTTTTTAAATTTATTTTAAAATAATGTACAGCAATTATTGTTAAACAAAGTAAACAAATCAGGATTAACAGGCTAAATGTAAAGTGAATACCAAATGTACACAAATATAGTATTATGTCAAACTAATGCAGCCTTTTTTTCAACTGAATATATTATTTTTAATTAACTAAAATAAATAAATGCATGGACACGTCCAAATACATGCCCGTGCTTATGGAGCGAGTTGGAGCGAAGGGACGCGACTTTTAACAAATGTAAAATATTTTAAATTAAGCCTCATTTTGGATTAAATATACACTGTTTGTTTTGAATTTGCAACAGATTGTCCTTTGAGAAAGACATGGATATCTTCTCTAAATTAAACGTTGATATGTGTATTTATGTGTTTATGTATTTGTATGTGCGCGCACGTCTGTCGTACTTCATGATACAAGTTTACGCTCTTATTTTTTCTGTTGAACGCAGCAGGATATGCTACTGTCATCCATTTAATATGTCTTAATTTAAAATAATTTTTACAATTGATTCATTTTTAGTAAAAAGCACTGAGAACCTTGTTTACAAGTAAGGGTTAATTTGGTTATGCAACACTAAATATTGTGTTACATTTTATATTTATTGCATATAATATAGTTTATATATTATATTATAAAAACTAAATAAAACAATGTATAGTTCTCTAATCTGCAACAAAAGGTAAACTATCTTCTGTGTAAGTGTGAGGACATCTAAAGCTGATTAATTGTTTTTAGAAAATGAATGTTTAAAAAAATCTGTCTTGGACCGTCATGTAAAGTTAAACTTCTTCTGGCAGATTGAGAAAAAAAGCGTTGAAAAAAAAAAACCACACACAAACACACACACACACACACACACACACACATATATATATATATATATATATATATATATATATATATATATATATATATATATATATATATATATAATATTTATACATTATTATTATTAATAATAATAATATTATTATTGTTATTATTATTATTATTATTATTATTATTATTATTATTATTATTATTATTGTTAATAAAATAAATTTAAATAAATCCTTAATAACGTTAATGTCAATTATTCATCAATTGTCTCTTTTCTTTCCTGACCCTACGTGAGAACCTGTGGCAGAATGTAATTTTTCATTTTCAATTCCCACGCCTTTAGTCACATTCATTCATACCTGTTAGTAGTGTTAGGGGTCAGATATGATGCATGGGGCCATAATAGTCACCGATTATGCCAATGCTTCCCTCTACGCACAATTAATAAGATTTATTGGGAAAAAAACATCTTGATGTCGTTGCCTTTTAGAAACACATTACGTCAATGTGCATTCAGTTTAACCAGCTTGATCTCGCTATCGTTTCAAATTAATACATTATATATGCGTATGCACACGTGTACAGTGCGTGTGTGTGTTGTGTGTGTGTGTGCGTGGCCTCCGGCCTTAATGTAAATAATGGTTATTCCTTACTGACATTACAAGAATATTTTTTTGGAAGTCACCGTTAGGTCCAATTAAAACCTGTTATGTATAGAGGTTTGTTTTAATGGGGGTGTCCTTTACATAGTATGTTTAAGGGGCAACATATGTGGTCCTCACGGGTCGAAGGTCAGACACCCTTGAAAGGTCGCTGAAAGTAACCAACAGTGCCCCAACACATTGATAATGTCACATCTTAGACAAATACGGTGTTGTGCCTAAAGGCAACCAGCTCAAATATATTATAGTTTTGTTTTCAGCTCTATTAAAAAATTGAGTAGGTTAGCAGTGAACGCAGTGTTACATTTGTAAGATAATTTTTAGTGACCACGTGAACGCCACTTTATTTTTTCTGGCCTTTTTTTGAGGATTGCCAAAAATGCGGTTTACCATTTTGCAAACTTTTTTCTTCCCATGCCATGAGAAAAGAGGAACAGAACCTACAGTTTTGTGCCTCGGGCCGAATACATTGGCCTTCTTTCTAATTTCTTTTTCTTCTTCTCCCTGCCCATGACAAGGAGAGAAGTTTTTTTTGTGGTTTTCTGGGGAAATAAAGAACTTCTTAGAGAGGTCGGCAGACGTGACTTTGAACTTGGATCAGATCCTGTGTTTCCTGCGGAGAGGGTAGAAATAGTCTGGAAAGAATGGTACATAACGTACAAGCTGCACGGGCTTTGAGCTGAGGCGCTCAGAAATCCCGAAGTTTAAGACTTCTTCCGCCCTATTATTGGCCGCTGCAAGTGTTTGGAGGCGAGAGACAAGAGAAAGTTTGTAGTGTGCTGAAGCAGGACCTGGCGGAATATGAGTTCAGTCGAATTGTAGGTAAGGTCCCCTTAGCTCAACTGATTTATTTGGTTTGTCTTTGTGTATTGAGTTTGTAATTAATTATTTAATCACTTAGATGTTTATCAGGCTTTGGATTCAATGTGGGGAATATCATATCAGTGACATTGTTATGTGGCTTTAGTTTTAAGGATTTGTTGGTCAGTGAATATAAGATGTAGAAGCAATACATTACAATCTGCATTTGAATACATTATTGGAAAATTTGTTTAATTCCTGGTTTTGCCTGAGTAACATTACACCAAGACAGCTGCTGTATTTTTTTTTGCTTGTGTTGTGATTGTAACACACGTCATTCCTCAAACACAGTTTAGACTTGTAAATTCAATGCAGTGTTTTTTTTTCTAGATTTATGACGTCACATTGTTATAAAATAAATAAATCTGTGCTAGTATAATTCAATATTTGCTCGTGTGTATCAACATGATAATTTCCCCTGTATGACATATTTGCAGTTTTACTAAAAATAGACCATTAAGCGCGTATTACGCCCAGTCTTCCTATAGTATATATGTGGCAGATTATTCTGATGTTATTAACATGATTGTACTGGTGCTTATAAGAGCGGCGTAATGGGGGCCAAGACTAACATTGTCTGTATTACAGTAAATTACTTATAAATAGAAACAATAGCTATCCAGGGATAGTTAACTCGGCCCTTTTAATATTACTGGTTGAAAATTCAAGACCCGACACTCTGCTTTTCACTCTGTTATCTGCCTATTTTCCGCTCCTACACCTCTAAATGGTGACACACACGTCCGGGCAGCCAGCAAACAATTTCACGTACAATCCATGTGTCCATGATTCTGCTCCTATAATATGCTTTTACCACTGGCTAAATTCTGTTTGTTTACTACATTATGAGTACTTACGTACAAATCGAGCCAGGCCTACCACGAATTATGGTTCTTACGTTTTCTACATTAACCAAACTGTCTGGTAGATTACGGTTTTGTTCTGGGCATTAATTAGATTCACCCGAACTGGCTTTTATAAAATAGTCAAAGTAATAACCGAAGAAGGAAACGATTTAGTATTTCTCTTTATATTTCCAGTCTGCGCGGTTGTACTTTGTCAAACGTACTCTATAAGCACTCATAGGTGTTTTCCGTTCGTTATAAACGCATTCCTGATGGTGTAATAAAAGGATAGTAGCCTGTGTTGCTTTGCTATCCTCCCCCAGAACAAGACTCACAGAAAAAGTAGGCGGTAATTTTCAGTGGAAAATGGCGATCACCTATTAGTTGCCGATATGTTACCCGTGATTGGCGGGCCGTGTGGGATTGACGCGGCGCCGTAGCCAATGAGAGCGCGGCAAGCGGAGTGCCGGGTTCCAGTTAAAGGGGGCGTAAGAGGAGGTAGGGCCAGTCCACTGAGAAAGAGAGACCCTCCGAGATAAACACAGCCAAGCGAAAGAAATAAACACTCTAATCCGAGATGCTTCGAGAAGTGGTCCTTCGTTTAAAGAAGTAAGAACGGTCGTGTTTTGCTTTTTTTTCGTTTAATTTGGTAAAAACAAACAAGAAATACCAGCACATCGACTTATTTTGAACGGAAAGACGCAAAGGAATCTGTTCCATTCTTTTCATGGGATTTTTAAGTTGCAAGTTATCCTGAAGAAAAAAAATCCTGACCAGCCGAGTAAGAAAGCTTGTTGTGTGTGCGTGTGTGATTGTTTTCTCCTGTGAGCGGATCAGCACCCAGAAGTTCACCTCATGTCGTGTTTTCAATATTGGAAGTTAATACTTCCCTAGCCAATTGCATTGTTTTTTTTTGTTGTTGTTGTTATTGTTTATTTGTTTATTTCGCGTTCGTTCTTGGGCCGCTGCACACAGACTGCCTTGAGCTCCATCTACATCGATCGACAAGGCGATGCTACTGGACGCTGGTCATCAGTTCCCCGGCTTGGGAGTTGGAACGTTCGCGAGGCACCACGCGGCCGGCGACATGCAGGACAGGGACTTGAGTTTAGCGCAGAACAGCTTCGTAGACTCGGCGCACATGGGCGCCTTCAAACTGAACCACGAGCTCTCCCCGGGACAGAGTTCGGCGTTCACATCCCAGGCACCCGCATACCCCGCAGCGGCACTGGGCGCACACGCCGCCCATGTCACATCGTACGCTAGCTCACCGTTCAACTCCACACGGGACTTTTTGTTTCGCAGCCGTGGCTTCGGTGACTCGTCGCCGGCGGGCGGCCAGCACGCCATCTTCGGCCCCGCCGCCAGCTCGCTGCACCACTCGCATGCGGACAGCCAGGGCCACATCCTTTTCCCGGGCATCCATGAGCAGCACGGCTCGCACGGCTCGCCCAACGTACTCAACGGGCAGATGCGCCTGGGGCTCGCGGGCGAGGTGTTTGGGCGCTCCGAACAGTACCACCAGGTATCCAGTCCGCGGGCCGACCCCTACTCGGCCGCGCAGCTGCACAACCAGTACGGCTCCATGAACATGAACATGGGCATGAACATGGCAGCGCACCACCACCATCACCACCACCACCCCGGTGCCTTCTTCCGATATATGAGACAGCAATGCATCAAGCAGGAGCTCATCTGCAAGTGGATCGACCCGGAGCAGCTAAGTAACCCCAAGAAGAGTTGCAATAAAACTTTCAGCACCATGCACGAGCTCGTCACGCACGTCTCCGTGGAGCACGTCGGCGGACCCGAACAGAGCAACCACATATGCTTCTGGGAGGACTGTCCACGGGAAAGCAAGCCCTTCAAAGCCAAATACAAGCTGGTCAACCATATCCGCGTGCACACGGGAGAGAAGCCGTTCCCCTGCCCTTTCCCGGGCTGTGGCAAGGTCTTCGCGCGGTCGGAGAACCTAAAGATTCACAAGAGGACGCATACAGGTAAATACGATTAAATTAATTCCCTGTTTTTTTTATCTTGGATAATCAGTTCATGATAATTATGAAATCTGACGCACGCGCTGGTTTGTGCCATAGAATAACTTGATACTCGTTCCAGTCTGAAATTACGCTATTTTCAAAACAACTCGTTCAAACGTGACTGTGTTCTTGGAAGGAGAGGCTAAGATGTTGGTTTAAAGCTTAATTAATTAATTAATTCAGAAAAAAAATCATACCAGTGAGCAGTGTGTATATAGCGGGGTGGTACAGCGGCCAGTGTGTCGCGGTACTGAATAGACACGATGTTGTATAGAATGTGTTGAATTATGTAACGATCTGAGGAGGGTTTGTAGCGCGTAAACTTTAAACGGGTCAAAGGCGATGTGAGGGCTCTGTCCTGTGAGCACAGGGCGGGCGCACAGGAGCCCTAAATCTCCCCAACAGAATTACTGTTTGCGTGGACCAATGCTCACTCAGTCACACATCTACGTCAGGGTTTGTAAATACGCTCGAGTGATTCGCCAAGTTATAAGCCATAACTGCCATAACTGTTTGAGGTACTGAAGATGATTTTTAAGCCCGTGTTCATTTTTACTACGTTTTACTTTTGGACAAAAGAGGACTGAAGGCCTATTGTTTTGTTAAGTAGTGTGGCTGTTAATGTGCTAGACAGGCTATCAGGAGCATTTGAACCATTTCCCCAGTTATAATACACTATGCAAATTAACTTTTTTGGAGGTGTTAATGGATTTGTATTGTTTTAAAAACGGAAAATCCTAAAATCATTAGTAGATCATGGTGTAGCCAATTTGAGAAGGATAACGCTCAAACGGTGGTCGGATTGTTTGTGTAGCCATTTTTAACATAGCTGTTCACATTACGAAGAGCAAAATTACAGTAAATGTATCTTATTTATAATTATTATTATTAGTCCACTAATCTGCTTTTAATTTGCCATTGAACCTTTGGGTTAAGAGCCGAATGCTGTAAATAAAGCCACACACGGTGAAACTTAAAAGTGGAGACCCACCTCAAATGTATTTCCCCCAGCTTTTAAATACTTGTTCACACTGGTATGTTTTAAAATAACTCTGCGCGCATTTATTGACACATTTTATAGCTTCACTTATTTGTATGAACAGACTAAATGGGTTCTCTTAGCATATTATTTTGCACTGAATTCACTTATCATGTACAGTGTTGATGAAGTTGGGCGTTTTGTACATAGCAGCTGTCCCGTCTATTGAATGTTTTCCATGTTTTTATTTGTCTCCTCATTTTTTTTGTCTTTGCATCTCCAGGGGAGAAACCGTTTCAGTGTGAGTTTGAAGGCTGCGACAGACGCTTCGCGAACAGCAGTGACCGAAAGAAGCACATGCACGTTCACACTTCAGACAAACCGTATCTGTGCAAAATGTGCGACAAGTCATACACACACCCCAGCTCCCTGCGAAAGCACATGAAGGTAAAGGGTTTTACACGTATACACACACACACACACACACACACACACACACATATATATATATATATATATATATATATATATATATATATTAATGGTATAACTTATGAACTTATGATCCATCAGGTGTTATGGTCCATTAACGTTTGATGTACGTTTTTTTTATAGGTTCACGAATCGTCGCCACCAGCCTCTGACTCGTCGCCAGCAGCCAGCTCTGGCTACGAGTCCTCCACGCCCCCCGGCCTGGTGTCCCCCTCCACCGAGACCCAAAGCAACACCAATCTGTCGCCTTCTTCAGCGGTGCACACCTCAAACGGACACAGCAGCCTGTCGTCTAACTTCAGTGAGTGGTATGTGTAGGACTGTGCCAATCCACAGAGAAGCATCTCACACACGACTCCAGAAAAGAACGGAGTCTGTTTAAGACTTGTACAAGTAAAACCACACAAACGAACACATACAAACGAACTATACGAAAGGCTATTCCAACGGGAGTGATCCTCACCCATCGAAGAGACGTTCACGAGACGCACTGCTTATTTTGTAAATAATATACGCCCTCTTTCCCAATGGTTGTAATAGATTTTGTCGTTTTTTTGGTGTATAGATGTTACTTCAATGGTAGCTATTTCTCTAACCGGACTTTTTAGTGCACATATTACGATTAAAAATAAAAACAAGAGAAGAAACAGAAGTTGTATTATGGTAATAAATATTGTGATCCCATTAAGGCAAACTGATTGTACCTAAACATCTATTAACTGGAAAGAGTGCCAAAGTCAAACACCTTACCGAGACAACACAATATTTGCTTGTGAATGTATATTTTTAGTTTGCTGGGCTTAACTTGTGACGTCTTTTTTATTTTTTGTGCTTTGCAAGTTGGAATTGTGAAATATATTTGGAAGACTGTGAGGAAAATAAACGTCGTGCCGTTAAATTTTCTGTAACCACACCCTTCCTATTGTAAATATCGACTGCCATATTTATCCATTTGTAATTAAATTATGGTATTTACTTGCTACAGATGAAACAATATTTATAAAGAATGTTTCTTTACTATAAATATGTACAATTAAGAGCTGAACATGGGCAGGTGTTTTGTTATGTGTTTTTGTTCAAAGTTTAAGAGTTGTTTCCTTCATTATTGTGATAAAAAATTACTGCATACAAATATAATAAAATGTGGTGCAAGTGTTAAACTGTTTATCATTTTCTGTGTTTTTATTTTCCTTTATACATTAAAAATGGTCACATTGGTTTACATATCGGGCGATCTACTATTGCGCTTATGGTATCACATTTGTTTATATTTTGAATTTACGTGTTTTCATTAACAATGCCTTGTACTACGCGATTTTATGAACTTAATATAAAGTCCCAAACTTTTAACGCCTTCAATCCAATCTAATATTCTGCAAGTAGACATTAAAAACCCTAAATTACTATTTTTAGGCACTTCGATCTAATCTAAAAGCACATGTTTCGGGTTTCAGGTTTATTGCGTGTTGACATTAAATTAGAAATAGATTTTTTTTAAACTGTGAACAGTTTTGTTATATCATTCGTCTTTCAACCTTCGAGTGTGATAAAACAGTTATAGCCTAAGCATGAACTTGAACTTAACTTTCGCAGAGCGCCTTTTTACACACCTTTGGAAGGTGATAGACGCTTCCAGCTATCGGAGAACGTTCTGCTAGGATCTTGGGAAACAACAGATCCTGCACTCATGATTTCTGTTCATTTTGCTGTTTATATGGTTACAAGCACATAAAAACGCGTATTCGTGTAGTTTGAGTAAGATTATCCAGTAATAAAACTAATTTAATTTAAGATGTAGCAATAATCGTGCCTTCCGTATTAATGCTGGCAGAATGTCTATGAAAATGTCTCTTCAATTAACAATTTAGCGCGCTCGGTGTGGGTATTTTAGGGCGATACAGACCAACACAGACGAGGTTGACGATATTGGTATAGGCCAGTTGGCAAGCGCCACATCAGCTGGCACCCTATTACACCTTACACTGACCAGCTGAGCAGTTCCCTTTCTGTTCACCCCAGATTAAAAACAACATCCCTCAACACGCGGAATACAAAAAGGGGAAAATGAAAACAACAAAAATATCTGAAATTTGGGCGAGGGCTAAGACGCTGCAGCACGTTCACTATGGATGATAAAATTAATATTAATATGCGAAGCCTAAGGGAAGAGGCTGGCCAATTGGCGCTAATCCAGTGACAAAACCCACCACAACTGCCATCCGGTAGCCGTCTTAGAAAGTCTTAGAGTTCCTACTCTACTGGCTTTCACCAAACAACAGTGTTGTACTGAATCTCCTCAATTCAAATTGTTGCAAATTCTACATTAATAACAAATGAGCACAAGGAAATGATGTTTACATTTTTCACTTTTTCATGTGGTAACTGTACACACATTGAATAGAAAATTAATTCAACTTTTGTCCTCGTACTCCAGTGTAATAATACAACGTTATGGCTACATTGCAGGTACCAGGTCTCGGGTAGTCCATAAGAGTTTTCTCCTAACTGTTTTGCAATAACACTGAACACCCACCCACAAGAGTTGTGCATGTTTATGCTTCCATAAAACATACAAAACCAGCACAACTGCACATCGACACATAAACGTGTAGTAATATTAAATGTTTAAAATGGTTCCTCAATGGTTCAGTATGTATGAAGTGAATCTAAATAAATCCATACTAATTGTTTGGAAGCATTGTTTTTTTCTTTTAGTTCTTTTGTAAGGGAAACGTTCTCTATATAACCAGAGCAGCTGGTCAAATGGTTCTTTGCAGAGGTGGAAAGATTGAAAATACTTCTGGTGGACACTTAATTATTTATATAAGACAACAGTTCTATTTAGAATTTAGAACCATGATAGCTAGTCAAATGTTTTATCGCATTGCATGAGACCTTTTGTGTATCATGACCGATGGTTAAATTCTTCTTTGCGTTTGTGGAAATGCAATCGTTTTATTTAATTATTATTGACAAATATTTAAATGGTTCCTCACATTAGTGGGAACCATTTGTAAACACTTTTAACAATTATTTGGGTAACGGTTCTATACATACCAATGAAAATGACTAAATGGTTGATAGATGTTATGTGTCAACCACCATGTTTTTGCACTACATAACATGTGTATCTATAATATAATGTAAGGTCTCAAACCCACGCTAGGCTCTTGTATAGTTATGCTGGACGTTGGGTCTTCTGTAATGTCGCAGTCGCTCTGACCAAACTGCTATGACCTGTTTTAGAAGAGAGTCTCGTGACCTGTAGCGAAAGTGGAAGGTCAGAGTGTCACGCAGCGCGCAGAGACCCCTTCCCTTCACAGCACACGCTGCTCTGATATTGATCCGGGATGGAGATGCAGAGGTGCATCTCTCCACCCGCCACAGGTACACGTGCTGCTTGTATCATGCTATTTACTGCAGTTTAGGCGCGCGCGAACCCTTGTTTGTTGTGCTTGAATGACAGAATGTGAAGTGCAGCTCGGCAGTTATAGTATCAGTAGACGTGAGTTATGAGCCTAATGTTTATTTAACTGAACACACTGTAAAGTCTCCCGACAGCTGTTTTAAGCCTGATGTGAAAACTGATCATACTGTATATTTTATTGTACATGAGCGAGGGGTTAAATGGCTGCATTCCAGTGGCTGAGTCGTTAAAATTGGGGTAAGCTTTAGTGTTACAGATGGTGGAATGCTACTTGTCTACTAGATGTGGTCTCACTGTACCCTTCACGAACTCCCACAAGCAGTGTGAGCGAGCAGGATGCACGCGGGCGCACTATATTAATACACTGTCAAGCACACACACAGACACACACACACACACACACACACACACACACACACACACACACACACACACACACACAGTATGTGAACAAAAATCAGCTGCTGATGCTGACGTGTCAAGGCGTTGCAACATAAAATAAATGGCCCCTATACATATATTTAATTGTTTTGCCAAAAATGTATTTTATTTGCATCTATTTTACTTGTGGTCAGTTGTTTTTCCACAAGTAATAACACATGTAATTTGCTGCACATGTAATAAGACATTTTACATATGGTCAGACACATGTGATTCGACTTTTGCTACGAGTTATCATGCCTGGGTTCATTGGATTATACATCTTTACGTGTGATCAAACGTTTTTTTCCACACAGATAAATTGTTTGTGATTATGTGTTTTTCATTTGAGAAAAAACGTGTTTGTGATATGTAGTTTTTAACCTATTCACGTGTAAAACTGTATAAGGCTTTTTCGTAAGGTGTGTAGAAACCACATGTACTTGTTTATGGTTCGTTTCGTTTTCGTTTCTGTAAAAGGTAACACATTTAAATCTAATTATATTAAAATTGTATTTGCTCTCACTGTCGAAACACAATCACATTTGTTTGCGTTTTATTATTCCGTTTAATGTAAAAGCCGTTGAACAACTGTGAAGTACATTTGTCTGTGATAAAATTGCTAAACGCTTTGTCTTAAAGTTTTATCTGACGCTTTTGGTGCGTTTTATACTGTTAACAGCGTTACTAGTCTTAACTGAAACCTATAAGATATGTGGAGCATCTGCGCCGTGTCTCCGCTTTCAATCATTAGAGTAATGGCTGCCTTCATTTTCCACCAATTACATCCACACCTGCAAGAACACAAGCATACGACCGCGCGCACCCTCAGCCCCGCCTCACACTGGACCAGAGCCTGTTCATACGAGTCAGTTCAATGTAAGAATATAATATAATCTGTTCCTACAATTAATGAGACAAATAACATAAATAAAACTGCACGTCCTTTCAGATCCAATTGTATTCTAACTTTCGAGAAAACAACATTTATTCTTTTAATATTTTTACCCAATTTGTTCAGTGTTTAATGTTTAATTGGGCTTGGTTATTTTAAATTGTTCCTTACAACATTAATCTCAGAAACGAATATTATAATTTAGGGAAATTCTTTATTAGAACTAATATTAACTAGTATTAAGATTTCTATTCGTCAAACTAAAACACCATAAGGGTATCCCACTGTAAATCAGTGTGTAGCCTATTACAGAAGGGACAGCTTCATATATAAGGCCCATATTCAGCTATATTTAGCAACTCACCCATCATACTGCAGAATTTTTTTTATAAAAATAACATAATAAATCAGACATATAATGAAAACAGACATATAATGAGTATTAATGTATGATGCAGCGCCCAAGGAAAACTGTCCAACTTGGTTCCATTGTTTTAATTAACATAGTTACAAGGTAAAGTCCACGGTACATAGAACACACACACACACACACGCTTACTCACTCACAGTGCTGTTGGATATAACACGTAATACTAACTGAAAAAAATATCCGGCTACAGCGGAAATAACAGTAAATGTAGTTATAAGTGAAATTCGTTCAGACCGTGGTCAGTGACCTGCGCCGTGACCCCCAGTAACCCCGCACTCTCTCCCAAAGTATTTAGTAACAGCTGATAAATTACAGACATACGAGCTCATATGTCATATCAGGATTTCATATAAGCGAAATGCACCAACAAAGAATCGAAGCTGTCTCGCCTTTGAATTATTACTGACTAGTAATTATTGGTGTTTGCTTTAATTCCACGATTCACAGGTTTTTTTAAGTGTACATATACTTTTTTCTTGTTAAAAAGGCCTTATATATAATGTAGGTATTGTTATCATAATATAACAAAGGTTGTTCAAAGTTGTTCCATTTAACAAGGAACGGAACCATTTGAACATGCAAACGTTGCCGTTGTCTTTAAAAAGAGAGGAGCAATGAACACTATTTTTCAAGTCTATACAGAATCATAGAAGAGTAAATAAATTAAATATTGTCTCTGAATAAATTATAATTAGTAACTGATGCACAGATAGGTTCTGCACAAAGCAGATTTTAGTCTAAAATATAGATACACTGTAAAAACCTTTCAGACAAAAATACATTAATTGTATTTCAACCTATCAAACATTTATATTCAAGTTGTGTTTAAATTACACGAAAACAAAGGGATTTTAATAATTGTTTAATACCAGCGTGTAAATCTGAAAGTAGATAATATAGATGTGTAGTGAACAAGGCTGTGTGGTTCAGAAATAAGCAGGAATAAAGTGTTATCAAATTCTGACTTTTTTAGGCTTGCGCTTGTCCTGACTGATAAATGTACCCACGCTGATAGAGGTAACTGATAGGCCTTTGCGTGAAACACGTAAAAATAAGAATAAGTATAAACAGATGATCTTATTTTCAATGCCGCTTGAGTTGAGAAGCATAAAATGAGTGGGTTTAGTCTGGATGCGGGACAGCAAAAAAAAGTAATTTATTTTTGAAGAGACTCTTCCAGCTATTGTGGCTCTTCCATGTATTGTCATACTTGTATTAGACCGTGTTTGTGCTTTCATTAAGAGTGCATTTGGAGCCTCGGTCTTTCGTTTTATAGGACCCGCTGCAAACAATCTAAAAGCACTCTTCTATTTCTGGGGAATCATTTCGGTGTAAATCAGTAACCAAACTACCAAATTCGTATCGAGTTTCCTCTGCAAATTATTTTAACTGTACATACTGCTATTTTATTTTCAAGTAGTTCAATTCAGTTTTAGTAGGATTTTTTTTGTGATTTATTTTCTGAAGCCTATAGGCCCCTTAAGGTGTCTAAAGTTATATGAGAATTGCGTATTAATTCTAGGCAAAGTGAAAAAAAAAATCATTAAAACACATGCCTTAAGACATAACATATTTTATCTGTCTATTCTGTTACTTATAGAATATGTCTTTTTAAAATACAGAATAATAAATATTGTACTGCTACATTGGTGAGTAAATGAGAAATGAAACACTTACGTGAAAGTATTAAAAAGTAAAGACTTAATACTCTTAAACTCTTACAAACGACATTTAGTGGGTGAATATATATATATACCATGCATCATTTTGCACGACAAATATCTATGCATATTTACTTGTAGTAAAATGTATTTAATTAACTAATTTAATAAATGATAAATGCAAGTGCATACTTTTATAGTTTTCAGTGAGCTTGTGTCTGAAATATCTTCTAATTAAAAGCTAAACATAATGCGTCATTAAACTACATGATAACAAGCTCATCAGACACATTTCTAGTATAGTTACTAGACTAAACTATTCATGTTTTTATGCTTAAACTCTAGCTGTAGAACTACGAATACATGGCGCTTTGACACCGTGCTGCATGTCAGGGCCGCTGCAGCCCATCATCCTCAGCTTCTGCCAGGAAAGACACGCGACATTCAATCACGATGTGATGACGATGCTGAAGCAGGGAATGTGATTGGTTGAGCAGACTTATCCTGCTGCTAAGGTGAAAGGTGCGTAAGGAGAAATGGCGCGAATGTATTGACTTGGTTTTGAACTCAGCCTTATGAGCTATAGAGCGGTTTCCACTGAATTCCTGTGCTGCTCTACCATTTCCCCTCAAATTTAAAGCAGTGTGTTAAAGGCTAAAGGATGGCTTGGATAGCTAGCGAACAGAGCTGTGTGAATAGCTAATGCAGAAACAAAATGTAGCCTATTGACTAGCATGTCTGACTGACAGGTAGGCAAATGACATGGTGTCTTTTCTTATATAATTATGTATTTTACATGTTTAGTAAGACCTAGTAGATATTTTTAAAGTATATTTTTAGCCATTTTATGCCTGTTTACCTGTCTGTCTGTCTATCTGTTTTTGCCTATGTTTGTATATTATATGCATAGTACTGCTATTTATTTATTCATTTGTTTAAACTTATTTATGTGCATGTTGTTTATTTAAATTGACCATGAAATATTAGTAAATATTTCTAAGTATTTTATCAGGCTAGATTCTCACATGGTTAACAAAAAACAGAATCTGATCCAGATCCAGATTGGTGGTTTCTTAACTCAGTACATTTTAATGCTGCAAAATGTGTTTTAAATGTACCTTTTATTGACAAAACAATATGAGTATTAAAAAATACTAACTAAACACTGGAGAATTTGCTTTTTGTATGTGTTTCCCATTATTTTAGTGTAAACAGAATTTAAACCAGCAAAAATACAGGATTTATTTTTTTCAATGCACTAGACACAAGCCAGTATGTTAAGAGAAACATGTTTCACCCATTTATATTCAGTTTTAAGGTAAAGAAAAGTAAATAAAAAGAAAAGTGCTAAATAGCTTGTTTCGTTTAAATGACAAGACAACCAGGATTAAAAAGAAGTAATTCTAGTCTGCTGGATATGCAGATACACCTGTATATCAGTATGTGACAATATGATACAATATGCTGTATTGTTCCGTACACTCATTCTACCCCTCTCTCTCTCTCTCTCTCTCTCTCTCTCTCTTTCTCTCTTCTGAGGTCCCCCTCTCTCACATAGCCAGTGTTGTGTTTATGTGGAAGTTTATGTACAGTTGAGTTTCCTGTGTTACAGAGCTCTGACTTTCATGTTGTGTGGCGTGGGCGCAGACGCCGCCTTTCTCCCACAGCTGAATGTGCTTTCTGTGAGCGAGCGGGAATAGCTGTCACTTCTGGCCCAGAGAAGCAAACAAAAAAGGCCCACTCCTGAAGGAAACGGGCACTGGCACCACCCATTCGGCACAAACATGACCAGGCCATACAAATAGCCTCCAAAGCAAAACACACTTTTGTCTGGCGTGAGTGTTTTTCATTAGTGGAAGTCATTTAAAGTGGGCACACCTGAGTGAGACGTGCATTTCCCTATGATTGTAAATTACAAAATGATATGGTCAAAATATAGTAGAAATTATACGAATAAAATGATGACAATATAAAAACTGTTTGCTAATTGACTGCCAAATGTTATCCATATCAAAAACAGAAAAATATGCAAAAGTTTACAGCCAAATTATTATTTTTTATCAAGAATAAAATGCAATGTTGAAATAGGGCTCATTTAAATAAGGAATTGATTCATGCCATACTATTGATGTTGCAATACCTTAAAGCATATTTTATAACAGTTCAAGCTATTTTGTAGATTTTTTTATTGTCCACCCTCAGTGTTTAAACTGATTCTGAGCACTCCAGGTTAGTGAATGAATGGGAACAATTTTGGATTTGTGGATAAATCGGGCAACAAATGAAACTTAATTATAAACAATCACAGTGAAATAAAAGCTCAAAAATCTCATATTCTTAACTTTAAATAATTTAGAAATTGTAACAACTACATAATGCTGCTAAAGGTTCTGGTGTATTTTAAAGAACTATATCTGTTCTTTAAAATACTGTATCTCTCTCTCACATACACACACACAAATATATATGCACACACATATTTTGGATTTGGTGTGTTTTTAAGTCTGCCCCAACAAGATAAGGTAGCAAACTCATTTAAGTATTTGACAGGTTACGTGTGCCAAACTCCAGCAAACTCTCAAGGTGTTGCCTTGGATTTGTAAGGAGCATTACAAGTTCTTTGCCCCACTTTTTAAAAGTAGGCCATGACAGATTAAGGAAATTTTCAATTTTCCAACACCTTTAAATCCAGAATTACACTTCCAGTCCTTCACCTCTTTCATCCTCAAACACAGCATTCCTCTGCCTGAAAAATCAGGGCTTAAAGAGGCTTTTTATTGTTCCATTTATAAAGTAGTTATGTCAGAATTAAATCTTTTTTTTCTTTAATACATTACTACCTTAAACTGTGCTTTTTAAATGACCTTTTCATTGTTCGTGAGCTTTTGATTGTGTCTTTAAGGGTCAAAGAGGGCTGCTTTTGTTATTCCAGTCACCTTTCCAAGATATAACATACAGAACATTGTCCCCCCCAAAAAAATGTTTTGTGAGGAAAGTAACCTAAGCCACATGCCCAATCATGGAACAAGCCTGTTCTGTTTTTATGTATATCTACCTTCATTTTGCCACTGCAAACACAAAGTCTTACATCTTGTGCATCAGATTTTGGCTTTAAAGAAAATATTACATATTATGGTATTTGTCAGAAGGCCCAGATACAGGTGTGTGCAGATGTGTATACTATTGCATAATTACTTAATTATCTCTAAACAAGTTTCTTTATTTCGTTTATGGAATGGTGATGCCCAACTCATTTTGGTGATTTCTCTTTTGAAACACACCTGATTAACCCCACATTTTAATTCCTGGGTAAATGTGTGTTTAAGCAGGAAAGTTAGCTAACTTTTCTTGACCCAGGACCAGAATATTAGGACCCTAGCTCTGTATTACTAGAATTAAAGGAAGTTAAAGTTTGTCATTAAGTTGTGTTTGTCCTTTATTCACAAAAAAAACAACAACAAACAATTCAAATAGTTTCAGTGGGCCCAAACACCTCGAATGCTTTAGAAAGATGGAAAATGCAACTATTTTTGGTTATATCAGATCTACACGTCCTGTGTTTTATCATGCACACAGTGTCGTCCCCCACCCCACTTTCCCCTGTGGTTTCCTTCTCATTTTATTTTAACTGTTGGTAAAACAGTGAAAAACACAATTCTGGAAGATTTACATAAGTTGAGAGGAACAAGTGTTGATAGCCGACTTCATGATATCAAGGAGAATCCAGACCCCCTCCCTTACCTCTCACAGGCAAACCTCTTCCCAGCTGTCTGCTGTTTACTTTTTTTTCCCCTTGACCACCTTTGACAACATCTCAAAAGCTAATGGAGGAATCCTGGTGGAGTGAAAGCCCCTTTACGCTAAGGGCTTGGTTTGATATCCCTGTGAATATCTAATGCCTTACAACTTTGTGACTTTGCCCACATCAAGAGTTCACAAGTGGCCTTCCACGGGTTATTAAAACAGCCAGCGATGGTTGAAGATGAACATCAAAACAGTAGCAGTCTGTGCGGAATGGATTCCTGTGCCATAAGTTGCAGAACTGATCCTAATTTTTTATTTTCGCTGTCTGGTCCTCTCAAGAGGAGGCCTAACGCCTGCAGAGCTCTCCGAATACAACAAAAACATCTTTGTCTCGTACAAATATTAGTCCAATTCGATACTTTTCTTTCAAAAACAATGCTCAAGGCACTGGAAAAAGGGAGCTGTATCTCTCGACTCTGATAACTGCTGCACTTCACTGAGTATGATGTGAGGACTGTGCAGTGGAGTGCTTCATTTCCGCCATATTTATCAGTGTATGTCGTACCACATGCGGTGCGTTCGAGATCGCTCCATCGATATTATCAGCGTAGAGCAACTGGTCTGGAGGCAGGTCCTTTGCTGCTTGGGTTAGTGAACTGGAAGGAGTTAATTTGATTGACTTTGAATGCCAAGTTTCCATGCTGGAAGCCTTGATTCCCTTGACAGTCTAGGCACTCATGGTCAGTGAGCTCATCAGTGGCTAGTCAAGTAGCACCTGACACATGTCAATGTGGAGAACAACAGCACACGCGAGTTAAGCTAATGCCCAAAGTGATGGTGATTTGAACGAATGGGACAGATTGCGTTTAATGACAGTCTCGCGATGTGTGATGATTCCCTCATGACCTCAGTTCAAATGAGGAGCTCCAATAGGGATGTATTATTTGGAAGACAGACGAAGTGAAAATGATGATAATTAATCGTAAATGGTTTATTTAGAGGCGACTGTGATGTTTGGTGAAAATTGCTTCACACTTCCAAGTCCACGAGGATGCTAATCTTTACCATTTGTCCCTGTAATCTGAAGCTAATCCTTTCCTCACACAATATTTTGCATTTTAAACAGTCAAGATGATGAGAGGATTGCAGAGTCTTGTTAAAACAATAATTAATGCTGTTACACAAGAGGTCTTACAGTCACTGTCATCTTGAAAATGCATGAAAGAAGTGTGTGTAACAGCTTGTCTGTAAACATGAATCATGTTAGCAGTGCAATCTTGGCATCCCATTTTGCCAGTGAGGACTGAATCATCCAGAGAGCTGTGATTCAGTATTGCCTATTAGAACCAGTACCAGAACCTGAGTGAAAACAAAACTGAGTGAGAAGTGTTATGATTTAGTTACTGCAATCAGATCCATTTTTTGTAGATTTTTTTGTAGACTATGTTTCTTAGGAATACATGAATTTGGCTTGTGTGTTTTAGAGAGTTCAGAGGTATTTTTCTGTGGTGTTTCTTTTTCAATTCATGTCCTTTAGTGGTTGAGAAAGCTACTGTCTTCGAGTTAGAGACTTTTTTGTGCTTGTATTTTTTTCAGACTATGCGACTGGACATGGTGGTGATGTATATGATAGAGGAATTGTGGAGAATATTCAGAAACTTTTGAGTACCTGTGCCAAATTAGTAACTGTAGAGTGATTGTAGGATGATGAGACTGGTCAAATAGTTAAGAATACTCTCTAGATGTTTTAGCCATGCATTGAAAGTAATCACCTTTTCTCAATTTGCGATGTTAGCATCGCTTTTTTTTATGCCACTTGAACTGTAAAACCTAAAGCTCTTCACAGTTGAAGGCTTAGACTTATGTAAACTTGAAACTTGTCTTCTGATGTAGCTGTGAATTTGTGTCTTTCAGACCTATTCCAATGGTTAAAACACTTATTTCTGATAAGTAATTTCTTGTATAGGTTATATTGCTTAAATAATTAGGTTAAACATGATGTACATTTCTTCAGCACAATCGCAGCCCATTTTCTTTTACACTTCCCCAATCAACATGTAATATAATAGCCCAAGCCTGTATTTATACCAAACTGCTGCATTTTGTGTCGTCAGGTAATTATGAGTCGTTCAGTTGTTGTGGAACACTGCATGGTGGATCTGCAACACAGGGTCACAAATTACATGAGCACATTTTGAAGAACACGTGAGAACTAAACACACATGATGTCATGCAGAAGATAAATTGGTTGGACATACTTTTCTCTCTATATGTGATCCTATGCCCAATTGCTAAAACATCGCAGCTGATTGCAGCATGATTCCTGTAGGATATATCACACAAAATATGGGCTAAAATGAGGTACTCCCAACACTCACCCACAATCTGACCACATTTGATGGCATTTGACTAGGGTTAGGATTAGCCTCATTACCTACTGTGCTCTTTTAGAAAAGGAAGTTAAATAAACATACAGTAAGTCCAGATGAATCTAGATGAGTCACTAGGAGCAAAACAGTCATCAGTGGCAGGACACCGCAGTGACTGGCGGCAGCATTTACTTTTTTAAAACGCAGGCAGGTAATTCATCCTGCCGACAACGCCATGCCCCCGCTCACAGTCATGCAGCATAACTGCAGCCCTGAAGAGCCCGACACGCACTTTCAGCAGACCCATGTGCTGTCTCTTGGCTGTCCAGTCTCTGGGATGCAGCCCTTAAAGGTGGTGTTGATAAGCAAACAGCGCCCAGGTGCAGAGAAAATGAGCGTGCACACTTCCCACCTTGCTGGCTTCGTGCAAGGGGGTGTGGATGCAGCGGTCTCTGGTGCGTGCTCAGCCTGGGCTTGGGGACCCACACCGGCCCTCCCCACATTTCCTAACACTTGACAAATAAATGGGAAACACTGTTGACAGCTTTTCGCAATGAAGCAGGGGGAGAGGGAATTGTATGAAAGGAGTGGCGCTCCTGACAAATATTGTAGCAGTTTTAAGAAATCGAGGGAGGGAAGCTATTTGAAGGTACAGCAGGCTACAGACGTATGAGTGTGTCGTCTTCATCTTTTATTTTTTGCACCATTTCCTGTGCACTAGATTCTCCTTCTCAGCACAGAACAGTAAGACATAATGCTTTTTTGGATTTAACGCTGATGCCTTAATATGAGCAGACTATTGCACGAAAGGGTCTAGTGTCCTGTTGCGTGGTGCGGTCTGGGTTCAAGTCCATCTTGAGTTAGTGTGCATGCTAGATATTGTGTATTTAATTAAAGGACCATCGGAACATTGGCGTGAAGCTAGGGGGAATTATTAGGCACTAACCAAGACCCTTTTGGGAATTGGGCCCTAATCAAGGAGCCAGGGAGCGAGCTCAGAGGCTGATGAGAATTATGGCGATTATGACATGTCAGCACATGTCTGTAGGACAAGTGGACAGACGATGAGTTAATCAAGGGCTAGATTAAATGGCTCCCATGCTGCTCAGAAGCCACCCCCAGACTCCATGCCAGTCTTAACCGTCAGCGTCCCCTTATTAGGGTCAGACTGCGCCTTAATTCCATGTATATATATGTGTTTTGAGTGTCTGAATTATTCATGGATTCATAATTTCCTTTTCTTCCACCAGACCTTCTTCTAAAGGGCTCACATGCTATATTTTTAGTGCATTTATTTAGATGTACATGTGACATTTGTTTGGGTTGTATGTGAATATAACTCACTTTGCTCCCAAGACAGCTCTGGTCCTTTTAGGGATCATGTTCACATATTTGAGCCATAATATTCATACAGATTTAAAGGTGCAGATTTATGCTGCAAATCTCTAATCCTGCTCTATTTCACAATGTTATGTATTGAATTCTTATCTTGCAACTAGGAAGGCGACTAATGAACACTAAACTGAAGTTTGACTTCAGTTTAAAGTGAGGAAATCTTGCATTATACCATTAAGGGATGCACATGGTATCAAGTTGTAACCTTTACACCACCTTGGGTGGTGAATTTATGCAATTTACACCAAATTCCGATCCTGTGCACTCATCAGACATTGTAATTCTTTAGATCTAGTTTTTTCTTCAACTGTTTTGCTGAACTTTTGCCAACTGCAGCCTCAGCTTTCTATTATTGGCTGATAGGAGTGTTGTACATTCTGAGATGTCTTTCTGCCTTTCACCAGTGCTCTTAGTAGAGCTCTTGTAGCCTTTCTGTCAGCTCAAACCTGGACCTGTACAATATCTGTTGAGCTCTTGCCATTTCAGGAGATTAGCATTTATATCCATGACTGTAGCTTCATAATTGTGTGTGCCATTTAATCTGTTATTTTTATAAAGTGTTTTTTCCAAAAAGTGGAAATAATAGATTTGGTTAAAAAGCATTAAGTTGTTTTATTATATCTAAGCTCCATTGCATAGACGATGAACAAAGTAGACATTTTCAGAAATAATGAGGTGTGTTCAGACCACAGTGGGCAATACACCAAAGTGCCAAAGGAAGAAAAAAGACCAAAATAAACCTTAAAAGCGCAACTTTCCTTTTCTTACTAGACTGTTATTAGCATGTACAGTATAGTTGCATGAGGACTGCTGCACAGGCATCAATTCTGTGTTTATATGTAGCTGAGGGACATATTGATTTGCCATTTGGAGAAAAAGAGCAAGCTGATGCTTGTACGATTGCAGTGTAGAGGCAATGCTATTTACCGCAGCCAACCTTTCAGCCCAGTGCTTACTGTATACCTGATTTCATAACTGCTGGGTCCTGCCAGCTACAAGGGAGAAAACTCTCAAACAATCAATAGCTCAAATAGTACCTGACTTCTGGAGTGCACGCTGTAGCACAAGCCTCTGTTAAAAAAAAAAAAAAAAAAAAAAAAAAAAATGCTTTCTGGCTCTTCAGGGAAACTCTGCTCACTCTGCCTTGTTTGGACAAGACCTGTTCCCTTCATTAGCTGCCCTGGTTTGTGTCTTAGCATCAAGCTAATTGATTGGACCTCACATATGTTAATCCGCCATCGGAGGGAACAATGCCCTATGCGCTTGAATTTACTTCCCCCCCATCACTAATAAAGCCACCTTCCCTGCTGATGGAAAATTGTCAGTTTACCTCAAGCTACAGGGGGCTTGGCAATCAGGCCTTAAAAAAAGCACTGACAGGTTAACCTGCTGTGCACAGGGGTCTCCTGGGAGAGGACTCCTCTGCAGTTTTACATGCTATGCTTCTGGCGGCCAATGAAGGACTCACCACATAATAGAGTTGTTACCAGCCACTTGAGTTTAACCTTTGCAGACCTTGGGAAAAAATGGAGATGCTTAAAACCACATTGTGCTCTTTTTTCCCCCCCTCCCGCCACTGTTCTCTGTTCTATCTTTCATTTGGCTTTTGTTAGCGAAAATGGTCTTCGCTATCCAAGGACAGGAAGTGCATTACAGTGATCAGAGATGGAAGATTATAGCGTTGCAGTTGTGACAAATCGTTGTATGTGCAAAGATAAACTTGAACTTTGAATAGAAGAGAGAAAAATGCTGCACAACCTTGTTCGGCCTCATAGGCAGTTGAGTTGAGTAGTTTTCTCTTGACTTTAAAGATTACTTACACTTTTTATGACTTTTTACTTTAACTCAACTCAACATTTTAAACTGCTGAAACCAACTCATTATGCTCATTAGGTCATTTCTCTTGGTTTATATGTGCATAAAAAACTTGAATGTCAAAATTAAAGTATAAAGTTTAAATAAGCACATCAATAATGGTATAGTGCACAATTTGGATCAAATGTGTTTTGATATATAATTGACATATAGTAGCTACCAACTGTAAACTCTTAGCCACTTGGTTCTACCTTATAAAAAATGTCTGGATTTATTGTTTTGTGTTAATTTTAACAGAAAACATGATCAGAGTCCCATTACCTGAAAAGAATCTTGTTACAAGGATGACAATATACAAGCAAAGGTGGTTCAACTGTTAGGATGGAAAATAAATGTTCAGATTTCTTTCTTACCATATAATAACCATATTATACACCAGTTATTACCATTACTATTACTATAACAGGGCTTGAACATACTTCATTTCAGAACTCAAATATTAGCTAATTGTATGTATTTAAAATCAAATATATTTTTCTCATTTTCTCTCTTTAAAAAAACATTGTGGGTTAGGTTCCTTGTGATGTCACAACTATAAGATGCCATAGGCCTAATTCCAGCTTTGACTCTAACACTCACAGCTCTGGAAATAACTTCAGTTTCTGAATCAGTTTCTATGTTTTGCTATTTATAGGTTTATGTTTGAGTAAAATGAACATTGTGGTTTTATTCTATAAACTATGGACGTTATAAACATTTCTCCCAAATTCCAAAAAATTATTGTCATATAAAGCAGATATTTGCAGAAAATGAGAAATGGCTTTCAGACCTCAAATAATGAGAAGAAAGCAAGTTCATATTCATAAATATTTGTTTATCACAGTGCATTTCATGCATCTTGGCATGTTCTCCTCCATCAGTCTTACACACTGCTTTTGGATAACTTTATGCAACTCCTGGTGCATAGCTTGGTTTGATGGCTTGTGATCTATCTATGACTATAAGGACTGTGAGAAGAGTGACAAGAGTGCATGTTCTGAACTCCAAGTGCTTTTGGGGGGATTTTGGAAGATTTTACAACGGTAGTCGCCATCTTTTTTTTTGCATCTCTGAAGTCTAAAGTGCTTGAATAGCTGGTGATGTAGGCTGAGATGTAGGAAACGGGCAGATAAAGTACTTCCTGTTCTATAGTCTGGAATGGATAACACATTAAGTGTACAAAAGAATACATTTGACCATGAATTTCCCCCACTCTGTCCCAATAATGGGCAGTTAGTGGAATGCTTTAGGTAATGATTTTCACAGGTTTTTTTCTTCGTAGGATCACCACAATGCACTCCACATTCGGACTTGGGCGTACAGCATGAAGACAATGTCTCTAGGTAATATCAGGACATTCAGCATCATTTATCATGCAGATGGATCCTTTGTCATGCGTTATGCATTGTGAACAGCACGGCCTGCAGAGTAAAGTCGTCTGAAATGCGAGAGCTGAGAGCTCGGCTTCATTTCACTGTACTGCAATGTTCTGGTACAAAGCGCCACCAGCAACTTTGGGTGAATTGCACAGCATGCACTGTATATGAGGAGCGTACAGTCGCTGCACTTTATCCAAGGGCTTGCTGTTTGAATCGCAGCCTCGGTAAATCCCACATGCCTCCTGTCTGGCACATCTGTCCGTTCCTAGCAATGGAATTAACATGCATTGTGTTTAATTGACAGCTCTAAAGTGGGGGTCACATGTATCGTTGTCGCATTTCACACCTTTTACATGTTTAGGGAAAGTGCTTTGACACATAGCTTTAGTATAATGTGGTATATCTTTGTGGGAAGTGTTGTGATAACGTTTGATTATGTCAAAATAACATGGCTTGTGTGGCTTTTCCTTTCCCTGGTAGAATAATGTGTTGCTTATTTCTTTTGTCTGCTTCTCATATGTAAAAACAGCTCTGAATCAGTTTCTCTGATTTTGCTATTGATAGGTATATGTTTGAGTAAAATGAACATTGTTGTTTTATACTAAAAACTACAGACAGCATTTTTAAAGCATTTATTAAAAAAAAAACTAACCTCAAATAATGCAAAAAAATAAAACAAGTTCATATCCACGAGAAGTTTTTTCAGAAATCAAAAATATTTGGTGGAATTACCCTGATTTTTAATCACATGCATACACGTTTTGATGCATATTGGCGTTTTTACCTCCATCAGCCTTACACACTGCTTTTGAATAATTTCATGCCGCCACTCCTGGTGCAAAAGTTCAAGCAGTTGGATCAGCTTGGTTTGATGGCTTGTGATCATCCATCTTCCTCTTGATTTTATTTCAGAGGTTTTCAATTTGGTAAAATCAGAGAAACTCATCATTTTTAAGGTGTCTCTTATTTCTTTTTCCAGAATTTTTTTTGTGCAGAATTATGGTGGCAATGCTGATACATCAGGGAGATTAGCTACAGTATGACATGATCTTTCTGTATCTCTCTCTTTCTCTTGCTCTTTCTCTTGTTTGCTATCTTCCTCTCTCTGTTTCTCTCTCTCTACTTTTCGACTTGCTTCTGCGAATTTGCTTTGAATTCATGTATCAGTGAATATAAAGGGAATTCAGACCCAAAAATGTCATACTTAGCATGATCGTTTCATCCACTGGTAGAATACCCACAGGACGACGGCGTACACGCTCTAAAGGGTGTGGATTGATCCTGATTTCTGACTAGCATCTTTTCCTTATGAAGTAACAAGCCACAAGCCGAAAGAAGAATCTTCTTCAATGGAGTCTGGAAGGTGAATTCAGTTAAAGGTGTTTATACCTTCAACATAACCTATGCAACCTAATAACCTGCAGGCTTGTGATAGAAAGAAATTAAAAAATCTATCAGAGACCAACTCATTCTTTCTTTTCTCAGATCTTTTCGCATACAAGGATCAATCTAGAAGAAGGCAGGAGCATGTTCATGTTTTTTTTTTGGCAGTAGTGATCTTTCTGTTGAGAGAGATCACTGCAGAGAGAGTTCTTTAGTGAATATTCTCTGTTTTTCTGTCCTTTATAATACTGGTGTGTACAAAATGTAGATTAGGTATTGTAGGCTACTTTTAGGCTAATTTTGTCAGGGTTGTTTCTAAGTAGCACTTTTTTTCTTGGTTTTCTTGGCTCACTTTATCAAGCTTCCAAAATTAGACCCTTTAAAAAAAAATAAAACTCTATAAGGCTCCCCTATGGAATGTGTTCTATGCCACATACTGGATGCCACCTCTCCAAAAAGGTGGAGAACGTGGAGGCAGTAAGTCATTTTAGCACCTCGGCGTAAAGGAAAGTGCCGAACAACTGGCTAATAAACACCTTCTCTTCCCTGCCATGTTGATCCAGTTGTTGATAGTAATTCCCAGGAATGTCTCCCCTGAGTTCAATTGTCTGTCACTTAATTAGCTCCAGTTTTATCACCACATGTTCCTCAGGTGCGAGGTAGGTGTGTGTGTGTCTTTGTATGTGTGTGTGTGTGTACGTATGCATGTGGCTATGTCTGTGTGTCCCTGTGTATGTGTGTATATATGTGTATGTGTGTGTGTGTGTGTTTTCTTGTTTGTCATGGTCTTTGTAAGTAGGTGTTTGTACACACGACATGTGTTCAGTCAGTTGTTTATTTAGTGTTAGTGTGTATGTGTTGTGTGTCAATGAGTGAATGTCAATGAGTAAATCAGTTATGTACACATTTGCACATTTCCAGCGTCACGCTAATTGTTTGTTTTGTCATTCTAACATAATGTAAAGCCGGAAGACTTACATGTTCTTAGCTGTAGCAACATTACGTAGTGTTGAAATTAAGTAATTTTAACTAATATTAATGTAATTTGAGTATAAATATGTAGGAAAGTAGTGTTCAAGCTCTCTCTTGGTCGGTATCTGTTTTTCTCAGTTCAGTTCACGGAATTGATCTTGAGCTCCTCGCACCAGCCTTTAATTTGTGCCTGGCTCTGACCCTATGCTGTGCAGGGATATTCATTGCATCCCTTTTAGTCAATTCATTTAATTATCCCTTTCTTCCTGGGGGGCCGACTGGAAGCACACCATGAATGTTGCTTCCTCAATCTGAATGTATAAACAATGGCTGACATGTGCAAAGTATATTTCCCAGCCTCAGCAAATCACTTACTGGCACTTAATTTATGTATGCAAAAAAATTACGGCCACGGATATTTCCCAGTCTTTCAGCTTAATGTGATGTATGAACTGGTGGAATACCTTCTTTCTTGTCAAGTGCTGTTAATTTAGCAAGCCGTTGAAGCGGCCTAGGAGTGTAGTGCAGTTCCATTAATAGACTTCCTATTTCTGAACAGTACAGAATTTTTCTTCTTTCTCCACACGTTGCTTTCTTTATCTTTAGGTTGATTTTCAACTGATCCTCCTGAGACCTTGACTTTTACTTGCTGTGCATTTTTTATTTATCTTAGGCTATTTGGGCTGAGTAGGTTCTAACAAGTGTTAAAACTAAAGTTTCTAGTTTCTACTTACAGACCTCAAATAATGCAAAGAAAACAAGTTCATATTCATAAAGTTTCAAGAGTTCAGAAATCCATATTTGGTGGAATAACCCTGGTTTTTAATCACAGTTTTAATCATGCATCTTGGCATCATGTTCTCCTCCACCAGTCTTACACACTGCTTTTTAATAACTTTATGCTGCTTTACTCCTGGTGCAAAAAATCAAGCAATTCAGCTTGGTTTGATGGCTTGTGATCATCCATCTTCCTCTTGATTATATTCCAGAGGTTTTCAATTTGGTAAAATCAAAGACACTCATCATTTTTAAGTGGTCTCTTATTCTTTTTCCATCACAGGTGTTCAGCTTAGGCTTGTGCCCTTGAACTTTATGCTTCCTTTAATGGTTTAATGATATTATATTATGTACTGTAGAGGAAGAAATATGCACATACCTTCCAATCCCTTTTTTTTTACATTTCACATTTTGTTGACAAACTGGATATTTTCTGTTTTTAGTGGATACAGCGTCACTTTTTTAAATCACGTAATTGTTTTTGTATTTTTTAACCTCATTACAAGCCCAAAATTACCCCAACCAGCTTTTTTGCTAGACTTTTTTTGTTTGTTTATTTTGTATTGTCCATACTGTCCAGACATTTTCTGATTTTGGTTTGTATTTTAGTCTCCCCTTTTGGTGACTGTAATCTAACACCATTATGCCTAACTCAGGCTAAACGGGGGCTAGTGTTAACACAAGGTTTCTCCCATAGAACAATGAAAATACTAATCTGGAAGTAAATAAAGAAATTGTTTTACTTCATGGTTATTATATTAATTAAGCTTGTATTACTTTCCCCAAATTTTTGGGAAAGGATAGGCCTTCAGTTTTTTTTTTACCAGTGACTTTACCAGGTATTTGTTAGGCTTGTTTGCAGTATATTTTAGTTATCACATAGTTTATTGAGGAAAAAATGGGTGCAGATATGTTTAGTATATGCAGGTTTGGAAATAGTTTATACTATAAAATGAATTAAATTAGTAAAAACTGTAGTATATTTTTAGTACACGTTCCTCTACTGTAAGATTAAGATAAGTATATAATATAAGACTTGGTTTGGTAGATTTGTTGTTGGTGATACCAAGCGCTGGACTGATGCTCGTAGGTTTCATGTGTTTCTCTTCTCCTCAAAGATGCCAGCGAAAAAATGGCGGCCCAGTTTGGCTAGACTCCTGCTAACAAAAGCGAGAGGAGTGTGGAGGCAGCCGCCTGGGCCACTGAGCCCAAGCTGTGCTTCTGAAAGGACCTGCTCTCGGGCTGCAGCTCAGGCTTAAACCACAGCCCCAAATGCCCCAAACCCCTGGAAAAAAGACCCTAAGAAACAACAGAGAGAAAGCAAGAGAGAGAGAGAGAAAGAGAGAGAGAGGGAGAATAATAAAGCGGGCGAGACGGAGCAGACGACGGCCGTTTGATATCCCACATTAGCTGGTGGGCTGTGTGGAGGGCGTGCGGGCGTAAAGGCGGCCGGGGCGGCTGCCTGAGCGCAAATCAAAGCAGGCCGGCGGTGTCCGGCTGCGCTGGTGGCGGCTGCTGCAGGTGGCCCCCGGATTCAGGCTTCTCCATGGGGAAGCGGCTCAGCCCCTGTCCCAGCCTCGAAGAGAGAGAAAGAGCGAGAGAGCGAGGGAGTAAGAGAGAGTGAAAGAGAGAGTGGGGGAAAGAAAAAGAGAGAAGGCAAACACACACACAACCTCTAAAAGAAAACAACGAAGTCTGAGGAGCTGAAGGCGCAGAAGGCCAGCAGCTAACCTGCAGCTAATGGTGATGATGGACAGTGAAGCTAAGAAACGCTCCAGCTTCTCGAGCTCCAAGCCACAATAGAGCCTCCTCAGCCAGGTGCTAGGAAGGGGTGGGGCTTAAAATACTCCCCCAAACCCACCATCCCCAGAAAAAGAACAATATGGTCCCTGTGCTACTAGTAGCCATGGTGACTTAAAAAAAATAAAATCCCCACATGTATGTATGCTTATTCACCAGCAAACCTTTTTTTTTTTTTTTTTTTAATGCTTTGTTCAGCGGCTCCTCCGAATAATTCCATTATTATGACGAAACGCTTGTGCCACTAGTGCTCCGGCTCTTGCATATGGCGCGCTATAGATTATGGGGGGAATTGCAGGGAGGAATTAATTATTTAACAAAACAGGAAACAACAAAACCTCAGCGGGGGGCCAACGCGGCGCATGAGAGAAGGGACCCACTCTTGTGTTAAGTGAGATTATTCTGCCTTGCTAAAATATGGTATGAAAATTTGGCTGCGCTGAAGCTTCCCAGACTCATGATGAATATTAAACGTGTGTGAATTAAGATGTCCGTAGAGGAGCTATTGATAATACAGTAGATACGGAAGGAAAGAAAGAGAGAGAGGGAATGAGCATGTGGCCACGCTTAGTGTTTTGCAAATATTTTTTTTAGTTTTTTTTTTTTTTGAGGTTATCTTAGAAAGCTTTAATTTCTAATAGCATTCTTTAACGTTCATTTACTGCATATGGTATGTTTTTTTTTTTTTTTTTTAGGGGTTGTTCCCCATAGCAGCAAACTCACTCTGCAAATGAGAGTGTAAATGTGGTGTACTGGTTAACCTCTATTTGGCTGTGCTCAGTATTTGGCAGTGCACGCAGAAAGAAGGCTTAGCCGAACCAGATCTGCTCTTTTTGGCAATGCCGCCATGCTTGAGGAAATCGTGACACTGTCCGGATGTTAATTAGGGTCATTTATGTTAATTATGTGCTGGAACCCGATGTCACACCAATCATACATGCTCCTTTTCCCCATCTGTGCTCCGCGCGCTGTGCCGCAGCAGAAGAGACACTGTAAAATTCCCCTGGAAAATATTTACCGAGTCTCATATCGCAGCTCTGCTGTTGGCCTGGAACCTATTTTCCTAATGTGTCCAAATATTTCCAGAGCGAGCAGCTCAGCATAGGAGCTACTGAGTTGCGTAAAAGGCGGAATTGAAAAACGCCCTTGGCCCTGATTTGTGCTGCACGGTTTTAGGGCTGTATTCTTTTTACGCCTAATTAGCAACTTTGTGAGAAAATGTTGCTTTGAGAAATTAATTTTAGATTAAATAAAGCACTTTTTGAGTTAGTGAAACAGCAAGGCTTCTTTTTTTCTGCTGCAGTGAATTCCTTTTGGATTGTAAGGTGTGTGTGTGTGTGTGTTCGTGTGTGTATGTGTGTGTGTTTTCCTCTACATTATTATAATGGCACAGCAGATGGTACTAATTATCAAAGGTCACACAAACTGTCTATTAGGTTATTTAGAGAGTGACAATTGTTCTTTATATAGCGCTTAATAGATTTTCTTCCAAATCATGCAGATGCACTGGTTCACACGCAGAAAACTCCAGCATAATGCACATTTAAATGATCTTGGATGCTTTTAATTGGAGGATAACTCTTCTCTAATGTCTCTCATTAGGTTCTAAAGGATTCTGGGAAGAGCTGGGAAATTATGATGATGATGATGATGATGATGATGATGATGATGATGATAATGTTGTGCACAAGGAACAGTACTGTGACCTGGTCAGTGTTTTATCTCAAACAGTACTCCATCTTCTCTCTTCCTCTGTCTCTTCCTTCGCTCCTTTACATGCTCGTACTCTGCGAGGGTTGGAGTTTTGTAGAGCAGTGGTTGCTCGGGCAGTGGGCTGGAATACCTGGCTCCCTGCATTAACCTTTTGCGGTGATATTTAATTAAAGGTTTAAAGGGCACTAACACCTGCACCTTGCTCGGCGCGCAGAACTGCGCCGCTAAGCGCCAGAGCGCCGGTGGAGTGTGGCAATTAGCATGACCTTAAGAATGGCGCGGCCGCCCTGCTGCCCATGCTGTGTCGAGCCTCTCCTGCCCTGTGCCACGCTGTGGCGATCGAGCCGACACGCTCCCCCGCCGCAGCGCACCAGACCCTGCCCCGGGGTCACCCGGGGGCCGCCGGGTCCTCAGGGAGGTGCTGGTGGTGGTGGGACAAGCAAGGCTTGGGGGGTTCAACCCTAACCCCACATTAACACCACTTGAATGGCCAAACAGGGTGAAGTGTTGACTCGTAATGTCAGATTGGGTTCACATGCGATGCCTGTCGAATAACAGGGGACACCTAGCTTTTCATTTGTTTTTATTAAACAAACGTTTTCTCGTCACTTCGACACAGAAAACATTTTTTTTTGCTCTTAACATTAACAGGAAGGTGTTAAGATCTTGGCATTTATCTGCAGAAACTGCAGAACCTGCAGGAATCTGTAAAAAAAAAAAGACAAGTGGAAGCAATGCCGTAACCTATGAATTGTGTCCCCTTACAGTGATGTCATCACTCATTAGGAGATTTTGAGATTTTCGAAATTTTTGTACTTTTAACAACAGCTTAGAAAAGAAAACTTTCAAATCTTGACTTTTATTTAATCGATGTTTAATCTGACCTGAAACATTTTAGCAAAACTATTTTTTTGTAGTGATTGTAATGGGACCCAAATATCTGAAGAGTTTAACAAGCTCTAAAAGCTACATTTCAGAAAGCTATTACTACTATTAAGAAATATAAATGGTAATTGGTGCTGCAAATATTGTTTTGCAATGAAATGGTTATACAATGCAAATTTGCCTGTATTCTGTTTTTAAAATGTGCTCATAGTGGAAAGATCCATGCAGGGTCAAAGAGTTAACTTCCTGTTTCTGAGGCTGGTAACTCTGATGAACTGATGAACTGACCCTGTGCAACTTTCGGTTTTATTTTTTGAAGTGGTCCTGATGAGCGCCAGTTCCATCATAATGTTTGATGAGCAAAATGTTTAGTTGAGTAGTTCTTGCCATAATATAGATTAGAATATTACTCACAAAAGAAAGGAAACAAAGAAGTTTAATCCCAAATCTCACCCTATATATCCTAAGTAATGTACTGTTACAAGTCACATTAAATTAAAGATTATGAATCTACATGTTGCGTTATATACTTGTAATAGAACAGTAATTACAGGTATTCACATGAAAAAATCAGAAATACAGTGCTACTTATATATATATATATATATATATATATATATATATATATTTATATATATATATATATATATATATATATATATATATATATATATATATATATATATATATATATATATATGTAGACATTGTAGTTTTTGGACTTATGAAAGTAACTAAATAGGGAGTGTGGAGGTATTTGCAATTTAGCCAGAAATTTAAATGTATGCATTGTGAAAGGGAGGGGTTGTAAACCTCTGTACATTTTAGCAGATATTATTTTAGCAGTATGTTTACTTTTACTACTGTTGACTCACTAAAATAATAAATGCATACAGCTTAATTAAATTGTCATCACCACTATAAAGTTAAATTTAAGTAGGTTTTTTTTAATGGTTACCCATTTCACATCAAATCACTCGAAAAGGACTTTTTACATCTCAACCATCAAATGACCATTAAATCAGTGGAATTTCATTTTATAATGTCCCTGAGAGAGATGGACTCTGGTGGTTTTTGGTTAAGCCATAAGTCGACCTGTTTTTACTGTCCTGCTTTGACCCGTAGCGCAGGACCGGTGTGCGATGCTCCTGCTGCCTGCCGGCTCCCCGTCTCCCTCGCGTCTCGGCCTGGGCAGGAGCGCTGGGGGACCTTGGACTCACCCGGCCGATGGATCATGCTGTGCTAATATTTCTTTTAGCTTGAATGGCTTGCTGACATGGTGTTTATTTGGATTAGCAAGTTGTTTTCATCTAAATCAATATGTGGAGCAGGGCATGGGAGAGTAATGATTGAAGCTCAGGGCCTAGCATCACACCAGCGCTCCAATCTGTCTTGACATGAGGAGGATGTGTTGACATTGGTGTGCTGGAGCGGAGGAGACTCGGGAGAGGTGGAGGGAGAAAGAGCGAGAGAGAAAGAGAGAGAGCGGAAAGAAGAAGATCTGGCTTTCACATCCAAACTTTATCTCTTGTCCTGATGGATGCCTTCATTACCGGTCTTCAGAGACATCACAAAGTTTCAGAGGATCCTCTCGCGCTCTCAGAGCGCCTGATTAATACTCACCTTTTCCATCAAGCAGTTCGCAAGTTAGCAAAAATCCATTGTGGTGAATTCCAGAGCTCTCTATGCAGATTTTCATATAAAGTCTGTTCATATAAAGCATACAGTAGTTGGTGCATAGTGCATGCTGTCATTGTCCAATGAAAAACAAAAAAGTATCTATATTTTTCTTGATATTTAGCATACTACATAATCTGAACACACAAACTCTTACACACTGTTAAAAAGAAAGAAACAGAAAATTAGAGCTAAAGAGATCTGGTGAGATGAAAGAGACCATGAGTTCTTTAAAAAAAAATCACCAAATTTAAAAATCTCTTACACTGTAGACCAATAGATTGTAACTCTTGATGAGTTCAGCACAGCTGTTAACTGAAAGACATTCCAGGAGACCCTACCTCATAAAGTTGACTGTAATAATATAATAAAATGAAAATATATTTACATTTTTTTTTTGCTACATACTCCCATATGTTTTTCTTTGTAGTCTTTGTGTTAAACTACAAGGCAGATTTATTTATTTTTTTAAAATAATAACAAAAAACTCTTTTTTACAATTTAAGGTGTGTCCAAACTATGGACTGATAGTGTATATTCGACTTATACTGTACATTTTGGCTATATCGTCCATTATATATTATCTGCATGAAAGCATGCACTGTACCTTTACTTGCTTAAATAAAAAAATAAAAAAAACTGTATTTCTATGTGAGCGTATAAGTGTTTACCTGATTTACAGGTTAACCACAGAATATTTCTCTTACGTACAAACAAATCCACTTATTTTTACATTGACTTCCATTGAAAGCTTTTTTTTCTTCTCTCTCCTGTAAAGTTGCAGTTTTGGAGATATTTATTTTTATTTTTTTATTGGACAGAAAAGATATCCACATAGTACAGTTAAAAAAAAATAATAATAAAACATGCACACCCAGATTATTCATGATTGGATCAGTTGAGAGGATGTAATAACTAAGTAAAAATAATAAAAAAATAATCAAAGTGTTGAGAAGTAAAATTAAGAACATGGCAGGAAGGAGCGGTACGATTTTTGGAATAAACATGAACACGAAGCTGTTTTTCCGTGGATCACTTCTCGTTTAGCGGCGCTGGGGGAAAAGCTAATAAAATGTTATCAGAGCTAAATGGAAGTTAAGTGGAGGGGAAAGAACTGAATATTCACATTCATTTGGCTGACAGCTGGGGGAGCTCAGTCACTCATCACGCATTGATATTCATTGCATTCCACCCCCTCCGACCCCCCCATACATCCCCCCCCCCCTCGTCCCCTTCTGCGTTGACAATCAACAGCTTTAGCACCTTTGTTTTAATTTAATTAAAGGTGTGATTGCCTGGGTGAAAACTTCATTTGCACACATGGTGGGGGAAGAAGAAGAAGAAGAAAAAAAAAAAATCGAAAGGGTCATCGAAAGGTGTAGAGAGAACAATTAGCTAATGTCCAAAATAATAATAATAATAATAATATTAATGCCAAAAAAAATGTAAAAAAAATCCAAATTTGGTCAGTAGCTCAGGGGCTTGGCATGGCACCAGGAATATCAAACTGCACCTCCCTTGAAAACAAGCCCCTCTTCGCTCTCCTGGCCTTGGGACCTGCCCCGTATAAGGGTGATTTTGGATTCAGCCTGCTCCAGCGAAGGTTCAGCAGGTACGGAATAATGAGTTCTTTGAGATCCAGCGCTGGACCTGCTCTGTGCCAAGGCCCTCAGGCCCGACTCTCTCTCCCTCATCTCAGCCAGTTGTGCTCCAGGACAGTTTTATCTGAGAGGGACCTCTGGGGAGCCAGAGGCCCTGGGCCCTGCTCCTGATTAAAGGAAGTGTACTCCTCTCCCATGCTGAGGCTGGATCAATGCTCGGACCGACTCTTCGCCGGCCTGTGCTGCATGCGTTATTATATTTCTATTTCCATATCTGCATAGTGTCACACCACAATCAGAGGTAGATTTGCTTGTATGTAAGAGGTACATCATTTTCTGTGGTTAAACTGTAAAACAGTAAAACACTTGTACGCTCACATAGGTCAGGTCAGGTCAGGTTAGTCGAGTTTAACGCCACATCAGCTATTTCGTGGCAGGATAGGTAACGTCTATTCACAAGGTTCTATGATCTCGGCCTCAGAAGAGGACTCGTAGGTCGGTAACAGTACAGACACATTCACTCACACACTCACACCTAAGGGGCAATTTCCAACCAAGTTCCAATTAGCCTGAACGTGCCGTCTTTGGACTGTGGGGGGAAACCGGAGAACCCGGAAAAAACCCACGCAGACACGGGGAGAACGTGCAAACTCCGCACAGAAAGACCCGGGTCGCCCCAGCCGGGAATCGAACCCAGGCCGTCTTGCTGTGAGGCGGAAGTGCTACCCACTGCGCCACCGTGCCGCCCCGACGCTCACATAGAAATAAAGTTTTTTATTTATTCAAGTAAAGGTACAGTGCATTTCTGCTTTCCAAATGTAGAATTCAAATATATAGTGCCAGTACATAGTTTGAACACACCTTAAATTGAGTGGTTTTTCATTATGCAAAAAAAAAAAAAACCTAAAAATTTTACAGATGCTCCAGCAAGACGTGCACCAACAATTTGTCCTCTTTTGTACTCTGGTATGTCACCCATACTGTTGTGTGCATTGCAATATTTTGAGCAGAACTGTGCTCTTACCCTGCTAATTGAACCTTCACACTGTGCTCTTACTGGTGCAATGTGCAATTAATGAAGATTGGCCACCAGGCTGCTCCAATTTGAAACCTTATTTAATTTCATTGTCCAACCCCTGTATACCACAGTGCTTAACCTACTGCATGTAAATGTCTATTCTAGACCTTCTATAGGAATTCATTGAAGGATTGAGTGGCGTGATTTAGTCCTTGACATGGCCTTTTGCGGCCTCCCTCAGTAGCTTCAGTGCAAATGAGCTCCTCACCTCAGGCCTGCGCAGTAATGAAGTCGATAGCACCAGTAGCATTGCTGTGTCTCAGCTAAAGCACAGAGCCACCAGCACATCAATCAGACTGAAAAACAGGAGTCATGTGAACTTAATAGCTTGTTTAAACAGACTGATGTGTAGAATTCACTGTGTTGATCCATGTGGTCCATGTGGTGAATTCCTCTGGTGAAGGTGGCCAGTACTGGTTGAGCTCTGGCGTGGTTAATGTGGAGATGATGCTAGATAAATTAATGAGGATCCAGGCTTATGGATTCACAGTGTGGTGGGTCTAGCCAATACTTGCTCTTGGGCAGGTGTCAGTTCTCGAAAGCTGGATTAGTGCTTTAAATTGATTTAATTGGATATATATCAAAGAAAGAAATGCTAGAAAAGGAAAAAAAAAGCAGCTGGATGTGCAACAAGCACTAAGTCAATCTTTTTTTTTTCTTTAGTTCTTGTTTAAGAGCAATTGGGCATTCTACTAGTCTATGTGTCTTTGAGTATCAGTGATGTAATTAAATGTGTCATTCAGGCTGTAGCCAAGGAGAGATTGCCTCAAATTTGTTATTTGTTTGAAACATGTGTTTAACTTTATATTAAGGCATCATTTCAAGATACTTGAAACACAGACATATCAGTATGCTTAATTCAGTCTCCATCTGCTAATTTACACATTGTTAAAAACAAATAAACACAGAATTAGAACTGAAGAGATCTAGTGAGATAAAAGAGACCAAGCGTTCTTGCAAAAAAAATCACCAAATTCAAACTGTATCCAGTTTTAAAGGATCCCACACCATAATGCTTTTTGATATTATTGACATTACAGCTGTTTTATTTTTGTCACATGTCAACATGGCGAATAATAACATACTATTACTAAGCTTAAGAAGGTAATAAAAAATAACCTTTTAGAAACAGAACAAGGTCACCATAAACAGTTCAATATGTTTGAAAGTGAAGGTCGACCGTAAGTCCAAGTTTCACAATACTTGTCCATCCTGTAATTTTTCACATTGTCTTGCAGCTTTTCACGCAGCTTGTCGGTGAATAAATGACAAAAAAATAAAATGCATATAGAAAACGACCCCAAAATATTTTTGAAAAGTTTTCTGATAATGATTCCATAGTTTAAAAAAATTAATTTTTCACATTAATTAAGTATGAACAAAAATAATAAAGCAAAATACAAAACTTTCTTTAGGATCTGTAATAGTTGCCAGTGGAAATGGCTGATCTTGTGCTGTTGCTTTGGATTTAGCAGAGAGAATTTTAGCTTCTCCAGATGTTGTGCAGATTATTGTTATATATGAGAGTGAGAGCTGACTAGTATCCTTTTATTTGTATTTATTCAGCATTTTATCTCCAGAATATTGAGAATGGAGCCACTGGATCCATGCTACTTACGTACCTGTGCAGGTGCAGTATGTGCTGGGCTGCTTGTTTACTGAAAGGTTACAGCAGGTGACTGTAGACGGATTAAGAATTTCCTAGCCCTCATTGAGCCGCATCATCCTGGGAGTTTTAGACGGCATAATCCGTCTAATACCTCATCATATCAATTTCCTCTGCAGCAAGCAACAAGTGTACAGGATATAGAATGAAAAAAAAAAATAGGTGCAGATTTGAATTTGAAATTGAATTTGCGTTTCATTAAATAAAATCCAAGTTTATGCATTTTGTTGTGATTTTGCAGTCCAGAGGCTTTCCTATATGCTGGTCATTTGTAACATTAACCATTAATCAATGGTAAAATCTAACCCCAATCTTAACCTAAACTTTAAATCTAACCCTAAAGCCAATGCTAAAATGTTAAAATTAGAGTTTGGGTTAGAGTTGGATGTCGGGTTACATTCATAAAAGGATTATTTCAATAGACATGCAGTTGAAGGATAGTTGGATGTCAGTTAAGCATAAATTAGGCCACAAATGGACCATTCAAGTAAAGTGTTACCAAGCAATATAAATACTATATGAGAGTAAAAAAGGAGAGCTCTGCAATGGGCCTCAATCTGGAACTGCATACTCTCTTGGAACACAGACTTGTTTGGGTCATTAGGGTCAACTCCACTGTAGTGTAAAATGTTATAACGTTTTAATTTGGGTCTTAAGCGTAAGGCCTTTTTTATTGTTATTAAATTGGCACAGTCTTTTTTTATGCACCTTTTTTTCATACACATTCCTGAAAAAGGAGATTAGCATTCTGTCAAATGTTGTGAGAAAAGCTGGCTAAGGCAGCTGCTCTGTTCGAAAGCGGATTTATCAAACTGTTAATGCTGTGGAAAGTATTCACAAATGGAAAATCACAGGGTCACTGGCTTAAAGAATTATTCGGGTAATGAAGGAGAAAAGTGCTTTCCCAAATGCCCGCTGAATGAGAGTCCGCAGCCGGATTGTGCCGTCTACACAAAACGCCATGTTACTGAGCCTGACCTGATACTCACCAGAGTCTGTACAACTACTCACTAATCCATTAGGCCTTTCGTGAGTGTGTTCAGGTGATCAGATCACAGCAGATTCATTATACATATTAGAGTGTGTAAGTGACCGTAAGCAAGACACACTGCTGCCATTGACTGTATAAGACACTTGTGACCTACAATAGCTCTATCTGACACCTAGCCTGTGAGTGCTGAATATAATCATATTTTACCTTCATAACACCTTCATTAAGCAGAATTCATAAGACAATCATTGTGATTTATTGGAAATACCTTAAGTCATAAACCATATCTGTGAAGATGAACAATGTTGTATCAATACAATCTCATTTATTTCATACAAAGGAATATGTCAGGTTGTGAGCAAAGACTTTATAAGCTATTCATAAATATATACATAATGCTCATACCACTTTAAAATAAAATGTTACTAATGATTAGGTTATACATATTTATAAACCATTAACAATCAGTTACAACACATACATAAAAATATATTTTTTTGCGTGCCAAATAGTGATTTCACATTCATTTATACTATTAAACTTTGTCTGATCACTTAAACATTATGAGTTTATTTGATTTGACCAAATTTGAAAGCCTCTGGATATAATCAAGTGGAAGATGGGTGATCACAAGCCATCAAACCAAGCTGAACTGCTTGAATTTTTGGATAACGTTATGCCACTCCTGGTGCAAAAGCAGTGTGTAAGATTGGTGGAGGAGAACATGACAAGATGCATGAAAACTGTAATTTAAAAACAGGAATATTCCATCAAATATTAATTTCTGAATATTTGAGGTCTGAAAGCTCTGCATCTTTTTTTTCGTAATTTATGGAATACAACAACAATGTTCATTTTACTCAAATATAAACCTATAAATAGCAAAATTAAAGAAACTGTTTCAGAAACTGCATGAAGCTGTATACATTGATGCTCAATCTTTGAACTGACCAGGCAGACCAGGCCTCACATGCTGCCAATGAATCTTCTATACCACTCACTTCAGCATATGAAAAAAAAGCCCATTTTCAGCCATTGTCCTCGAGGAAAGGCAGGGGGAAAAGACGCACCGCGCCTGCAAATAACAGCTAGCATGCAGGTAATAGAGGCTCCATTGTGCGCCTGCCCATCGCTGTTACCTTGTTATCTCTGGCTTTTACGGTAATAATCAGACTCTCGCCGTCCGTCCGGCTGCGGATCCGCCTCCTCGCGTACGCGCAATCGCTCGTTTATTTATTTATTTCATTTTTTTTTACATTTTTTTTTATCGAGCCTGCTGAAACAGGGCCGAGTCTCAGAAGGAGCGAGGGGATATATTTACCCCTGCCACCTGAGGGGATTTTACCCTACCCTTCCCAATTCTCACCTACTTCTGTTTACTCACAGGCCTCTTCTGTATGTCACAACATTTACATGCATTTGGTTTTCCTTCAATTTGTATGTGTTAGATAAGAGAAAAAAAGAGAAATGGAGGGGAAGAAAATCCCTAAAAGAAAAAAAGTCCCCTAGCAATTGTAAAAAAGAGAGAGAGAGAGAAAAAGAGAGAGAGAGAGAGGGAGAAAAAAAAAAAAAAACCTCAGCTGCCCAGCTGATGGCCATTCACAGCAGAACAAACAAAAATCAAACGGGAACTATGCTTTTAGCTTTTAATTCTAGCCCCAAAAGTTTCCAGCTGCTCGCATAATTATTACCTTTTAAAGAGTATGAAAATGGCAGGTTAATTCAAACGCTAGTGCTTTCTCTCTCTCTCTCTCTCTCTTTTTCTTTCTCTCTCTCTCACTTGCCCACCCCTCTCTCTCTCTCTCTCTCTCAGTTTCTCTCTCTCTCTTTCGCTCTCTTTCCCTCCTACACTCTCCGCCCCCTCACCACAACAGGTAAGCTCTGGCTCTGCTTCTCAAAGAAGCTCCTTTTTTTTTTTTTACCAGTAATTTAGCTCAGAAAGCCTCTGGCCTGCCCAGCTTATTCTTAGCTGGGCCTCTGTTTCCTGTCAGGGTGGTAGGAGGTGCACCTTGCACACGCGGAGAGGAACAATGCGCCCCTGTCCCAGGTTCCTCAGCCCCCCTAAGCTGCCTGTCAGCCCAGGATTGTCATGCAGAACCTCCTGGAGAAACAAAGGGTCCGCTGGGCTTTGTGGCTCCCCAGGACCTCGCCATTGTTATCTGGATCCCGGGAGTGTTTGCTCTGTGCCCCGTCGTATGACCTGTGCTCCTGTGGCACAGGTAACTTCGATGTTTGGCTTCGGTGTGTTAACTGGCGGCTTGTTGGTTTTGAGACTTGAATAAACAAAACTACTCTGAAACATAGACCAAAATGTACACCTAACACTGTTTAACCCTTAAAACCCTACAGGTGGATTTTCCATCCAAAATCGCATCTTGTCTTCTCAGCTTAATTACTCAGGAATCCCTTATTATTCACACATAATCATAATCCATATATGGTTAGAAAAATTAAGCTAAATCTACAAGAAACAAATTGAGAAAAACACCTAAAATGTGAGATCTCCTTCCCCAACCAATATTATTTACCTTCAGTGCTTCAAACACATTTATATGATGTTTCAAACCAAATAATATAAAAAAATGACTCAATAGTGTCCACAGAAAAAGTGTGAAACTACCTGCTTTACTCAAACTAAAGCTAGGTATGGTGTGCGCACTACTTTATATAGTTTATATATATATTGAGGCGTAGAAGTAAAAAATGTGTGAAAAAGAATAATTACTCCAGTAAAGTATAGATAAGTAAGGAAAAAATATTTTTTATTTAGTTACTTGGGAATTTTGTTGGACCTGACCTATTGGTATTAATAAGAACAGAACCATGCCCACATGTAGCCTACAGTCTTTTACTGTTTGTAAATCAGCATGTTGTCCAGAATATAGTTAATAATTTTAGGTTAATTCAGGTTGTTAGAACAGTATAGATAATCTTGACAAGTTTAGCATGATTGCTTATATTTCCTGCATGTAGTATGTGTTTGAAACATAAGCAGAAACATAACACGCACTATACAGCCATGACTACTGTATATGTCGAGAACAGCCATGATTATAGGCTTAGAATGCAAATGGGAGCTGAGTAAGACATATTTTACAGTCATACACAGTTTTATCATTCAGAATCAGGTATATTTTACTGATCAAGTTATTCTCTACATAATGATTTTTTTTTACTGATGCTGAGATGTAGCCTGGGGGCAACCCTGGGAAGACAGTTATTCTAAAACATAAATAAACGACACAATTTGTGCAAATTAATAATTTATTTACAATGATTGCACCGTTGTAGACAAATAGGTACGTTCTCAGATATTACGAATGCATTTACTGTTTTTCATTTACAAGTATGCATGTATGTCAGTCAGTTGTATACTGGACAAAGGTTAAAAAGATTGTATTTATTTATTTAGTTATTTATCTATCTATTTGTCTTTGTAATCAGTTTTTGTAATAAGAAAATGTTACTTTATCTTGTGTTGGTGACTTCTATCTGTCTTCAAACTGTGTAAGTTGTATAGAAAGGACTTCTTGACTTATTTTAATTAGAGAGAGGTCTGAAAGTGGGTCATTTATATGGAGGGAACATTATTTTTTTTCTCATTTGTGCAGATATTTTACCATTCCTTGAGCCACAGCTTGTATAAAATGTATCAGGAACATGTCACAGAATGTTTTAATGTGTTAATGATCGTGACCGGCAGTGTCTGGCTTGAACTGTCCATGTGCTTTAGCTTCCATAGGACCTGGCAAAAGTCATGGGGCACAATACCAGGCCACATACCTACATTTACATTTGGCATTTCAGTGTAGAGACCTTTTTAGTAAGTACTGTATGTATGATGTATGGCATTTGGCTCTAGTAGATATCAGAGTGTCTCAATTAGTAAAAAAAGTATCCAATTTATTCCTATCCAAGTGTCACAATTAATACAAAAAAAGCTGTTTTTTTTTCTTGGATTTAAGTGCCAAGTGTTTTGTCAATAACACAACATCTTGTAGGTTAATATCTAGAACTGAATAACTTATTACTTATTTAAATAATAAACTACCGGTCCAAAATTTAAGTAAGTAAATGATGTGGGGTTGGTTGATGCTGCAGTTGGTCTGCAGGTTTAGGTTCAGCAACAGTATGTGCTGAAAGAATGAGGTCAGCTGACTACCTGAATATACTGAATATAGACCAGGTTATTCCATCAATGGATTTATTTTTTCTTCCCTGATGGCACGGCCATATTCCAAGATGACTAGAATGCCGGGATTCAGATTCATGGAGCTGGAATTGTGAAAGAGGTTCAGGTTCAGGGTTCAGGGTTCAGGGAGCATGAGATCATCATTTATCATTTTCACACATGGATTGAGAGAGAGTTCACCACAGAGTCCAGACCTTAACCTCATTGAGAATCTTTGGGATAGAGTGCTGGATGGAGAAGAGCTGCTTTGTGCAGTGGTCAGACTCTACCATCATCAATGCAACACTGGATTGAAATAAATCTTGTGACATTGCAGAAGCTTATTGAAACAATGCCACAGTGAATGCGTAAAGCTGCAAACGTATTCGCAAAGCTAAATGAGGTCATTGTTGTATTGTGTCAGTGCATGTGAGCGTACAGGTGCTTGTGTAAGTCAGTGCGCTGTGCTTTTTGACCCTGTGTTTTTGCTGTTGGCCTGCGGTGATTGATGGTGTCCGTGATTTCAGCCTCGGCTGGAGAGGGCATTCGGCCTCTTGGAACATCTCTGCTTCATATTGTCCTTGTCCCGCGTGACAATGGGCCACCGGTGGGGCTGACACTCATCACCTGTTAGTTGGCCTCAGCTCATATGAGAAAGGCACCCTGGCCCAACCCCAGCCCTCTAGGTGCTTTCGCGTTGCGCTTGTGTGTGTGTTTATTTGGACAATGGTAGCCATCAGCTAGTGACACTTGTAATTGAGAGCCATTCACAAGGCTTCAACAAGCTTGGATGAATGTCTTTCACAATGAGAGGGCATTTTAGACCTCCCGTTGACCCAACACAAAGATTGACTCCATGTCAGCCTGAACACAATATTTAATTCATTATATCCAATGTTTCTAAAATATTCTTTTTTTGTGAGCCTGTGCTTTCTGATCATTTATACTATAATATTTTGTGTGGCAAATATTTTAAATTCTGCCTTATCTTCAACAACACTGTATTGAACCTAAAAAAAAACAAAAAACAAAAGAACACTTGCGCTTGTGTATATTCTCACTCTATTAAACAACATATAATTATTACTATAATTAATATGATGTAGTAAGTATTAAATAATCCAGTAAACAATGCATTCAGATTAGTAATAGCATTGTTTTTATTCATAATGTCTTTTATTCATAAGATACAAAAATAAAAATGACAAATTTACAAATGCCCACATGAACATTACAAAAACTTGAGAAAAAACAATATATATATATATAATATATATAATATAGCTAAGCTATATATAATATATAAATTATTGAAGAAACTGAATGAGAAATATTATCAGATGCTGAAAGCTCAGGGATTTTCAACCAATAAATGAGGTTAAGAGGTTAAGGTTTGTGAAGTGGGAAAAGGTGGATGATTGTGTCATTTATTTAAAGATTGACTACAGAAATGGCACAAATAATGCTTTAAATTAGTTTCAAAGACTTTAGAACTTTTGCTTGGTTTAACATAGCATATTTTGGTTCCAATAATAATAATAATAATAATAATAATAATAATAATAATAATAATAATACCAATAACTACTAGACTAATACATGCTAATTACATGAGTAATTCTATAACCTATACAACTGTAACCTTTGTGTAATAATTATGTACAACTTCTCTCCTAGTATTACTAGTTATTACATGATTGGTAATGTGTAACTACATAGTTATTAATGACACTTACTATAAAATAGGATTATTATATTTTATTATATATATGTATAAATCTGGCTAGAAATTTGCCTAGGTCAAAAATCATAAAACTGTTTTTTCATTCCAAATAATGAAAATACAGTTTTTCACAGCTAGAAATATCGGGGTTGGTTGTAAAAATCGTTTTTTCATTTGCACTGTATACAGATACTATATGTATAAATATAGAAATATATAAATGTGTCCCATATACAGCTGCATTAAAGTGCTCTTGTAAAAAGGCAGCATCTGCTGGCCCTGGTCGCGGTGCTCCAGCCCAGCTGAGGGGGTCTGGCCTAGTGGAGGTGACTGACAGCTCCTCTGGCCATGTTGGGACTGGCAGATGCGAAGGTGTCACGGTGGTGATGAATTGTTTACGCTCACCTGTCTGCCTCGTCCTTCAGCGTCGGGGGGATCGGCCGGGCCAGCGGTGTGTGTTTGTGTACGTCTAGGTGTGAGAGCACTTTCCGTCGAGGGGATAGGCCCGTGTGACGGCAGCGGGGCGGTGGCGCCGCCGCGGGGTCAACACTATCTTCAGGCGCATGTAGGAACAACTGCGGCAGGCATGTTAAACATGGTCGCTCTCGCACAAACACACATGTGCGGCACGTGGGTGTGCGGCGTTGCGCTTTAGCAGGAGCAGGGTTTTACCCATGCTGAGTGTGTGTGTGTGTGTGTGTGTGTGTGTGCGTGTATGTTGCCTCCCTGTGCTACCGGTGGGCTGTGAGTGTTGTGCATTCTGAAGTATAATTAAATCCATTTAGACAAGAGGACGAGTTTCAGCAAACTGGGCACATTTAGTGCAACTCTTCCTATTCCTGCAGGGACAATTAGCATCTTAACGAGTCGGATGTTTACCCAAAAACGAGAAGATTGTTTTCTTATTTTTCTCTCCTTGATAATACTGTATTTAGACTGATTTACTTTACCTGCATTACAGATGAATTTTAATTTCAGATGCATTTTCACTGCATTGTGGTAATAAAGGCTCTAGCACACCACTGTTGCCAGGACAAAACCTTGTATCCTCAAAAAAAGCAAGTAGCAATATTAATAGTCACTAGTGCATCCCACAGGTTCTTCTAAGGGTTCCACATGAGTCACTGTTCATGGAAAACACTGCTGACGATCCAACCTAGGGAGTAATATTAGTAATATTAACAGTGGGTGAGAAATACTAATTTTGTTCATCCACTCATATGCAAATGACTGTGATTTTAATAAGTCAATTAAAAGTTTTTAGTTCTAGTTTTTAGTGGTTGTTTTATTTGGAATAATCACATAAACACCTTAACCATTGTCGATTGATACTAGTACTAGTAGTGTTTACTTTAGTAAACATAAAAAGTGTTAAACAAACCAGAATTTGTTTTATTTGAGTAATGTTCTAATCCATATTATGAGAAGCAAAAACTACTAAAACTACTAACTAAGTAAAGAAAAAAAAAATACTTCTGTCAAGAGATTTCAAGCATTCAAACATTTCAAGAACTTTAGAAGTATCCTCAAGTGCAGTCGCAAAGACCATCAAAAATGTAATGATGAAACTGGCTCTCATCAGGACCGCCCCAGGAAAGGAAGAGCAAGAGTTTCCTCTGTTGTACAGGATAAGTTCAGATCAGTGTAGTCCCCACAATAGGCCAATTTAGGAAATTTTATCAAATTAAAAACCTCTGGAATATAATCAAGAGGAAGATGGATGACCACAAGCCATCAAACCAAACTGAACTACTTGAATTGTTACACCAGGAGTAAAGGCATAAAGTTATCCAAAAGCAGTGTGTAAGACTGGTGGATGAGAAAATGATGCCAAGATGCATGAAAACTGTAATTAGAAAACAGGGTTATTCCACCAAATATTGTTTCCTGAACTGGAATGGAAATGTCTCATTCCATAGCTTTTTCATTCATTTTAAAATGTCTAGTTTTGTTCTCTAATATGAATGAATGCCATGTGAGATGTTTTTTTTGTGAAGAAAGTGCTAGGTGTTTCCATTTAGCCCTGCTTTTTAGAATTAGAAGAATGTCAGAATTCGGTTGTATATATAGGCTACATGGTTACCTATTACCTGAATCAGTATGTGTGTTATATGTTCACATTTTTACATGGTTTTATTCTAAGGGCAGAAATAACTCCAAAATAGTGATAAAGGCCTGCACAATGCTGTTATCATCAGCCCTTTCACCACTAAAAATATAGCCTACCATAAAAAAACAAATCCTACCATTCACTCTATAGTGCTTTTGTATAATAATGTAATGTCATTGTGGCTATACTCTTATTACCCAATTATTTGTCAGGTTCTCTATCATCGCATCAACCTTTATGTCCTTCAGCCTCCCTCACACTGTGACAGCCTCCGCACTGTAATCCTCCACGTCATTTCAGAGCCATACCCAACCGCTGAGGCCTGGACTGGGCTTTTTTTTTTTTTTATCCTCCAGCATTGTTGATTTTTGTTCATTATTGAATACTGTACATCACACCCTCCACCCCACCTCCTCGCTTCGAATCGATGTTGCAAAGTGCCCGCTGAAACACCAAACCACACCACACCACACCCCCAAAACCCCAGTCCCTTCAACACCAACCTGCCCCACACACACCGCACACATTGCACACACACACCGCATACACAAACACACCACACACACACCACACACACACACACACACACACCGTGGACGTGGACAGGAGCTTTGGAGCTTTCTTCGATGTGCCCATGCTAGAGGAGTCAGCCATCTGTGCTCTAGTGCTCAGCAGTATCTGCCTTAATAGGCCCCCTTAGTAACAAGCCAAAACAGCAATCTGCTCCATGATACGTTGCAACCTCATTGTCTGTGAACGGAGAGAGCATCATCAAAACTATCCCTGTTGCCATGGCAATGAAGACCTCAATAAGTTCAGCGTTCAGCTTTTTTTTTTTTTTTGGGGGGGGGGCCTGACTCAGTGGTAGTGAAAAATGTGTGTGTGATGTTTGTGTATGCATGTGTGCGCTTGATATATATATATATATATATATATATATATATATATATATATATACGTTTATATGTGTGTAAATGTTTGTAAATGTGTATATGTGTTTATGCACCATACTGTAAAAAATACAACTCGCTCGCTTCTCCACACCACTACTCCACACATCACTAGTGTTAGTAGTGTAAGCAGTGTAAGCAGAACGAGAGCCAACATGAATGCTCTGACAGGAAGAGGAATTAGCCGTGGATTAGCGCTACACACGCTGAATAGCTGGCTGACTGCAATGGGTTTAGCTTCTTAGAAACGGGTCAAAATAATTAGCTGCTAGCCGCTCGTACGCTCCTCGCACTTTCATTGTGAGCTGAAGTGAGTGGCACAGGCGCGGCGGTGCCTCGCCCACTGCGGCTGCGAACAGGCTTCATCTTCCGCGCTATAGTGCCAGTCATGCTTTTGCTTTTTTTTTTTTTTTTTTTCACGAGCAGGCTCTGCTACTGTACTGTATGCAGCTCTTTGAACGCATGCTCCTTCGCTCTCGCGCGCCACGAGAATACAAATTGTGCAGTGGCCGCGAGTGAGTGGTAGTAGTAGGTTGTAGGAGCGGTTTGATCAGATGGGCTTCGAGGAACGTTGCCTTTGATGTGAGTGCAGTCGGGGCGAAGCGAGTAAAGCTGTGAATGGCCGAGTTACTCACAGAGCAGAGCGGAGCGGAGAAGACGAAATGCATGAGGCCTGTTCTCTGTTCAACATCTACAGCAGCCTAGCAGTGCCAACCCACAACAAACCAGCCCTATCTCTCTCTCTATTATCTCTCTATTAGCACTCCCTTCACAAACCTTCAAAAATCAAGCAATATAATACTGCTATATCACTGCCTGACCGCTAGTAACAGCTATACTGCGTGTGGGGAGTTGAGAAAAAAAAAATACAACAATACAACTAACTAAAAACATTAAAACTCGATACGCTCATAGGCTGGAAATCGCGAAAGCTGCGATTTATTGCTTTTCTAATCACAGGGAGTGTTGTTAGCCACGGCGATGTGTCGAACACAGCTGCGCTAATGTAATACGGCTGAGATGAAAGGGAACGGCGGCCGAGCGAGGTTCGGCGTTGCTGTGAAACACGGACGGAAAGGAGCCAATTAGATCTGCTAAAGTGACATGATGAAGCAGCGGTGCTGTGTGTGGTTTTCTTTAATGGCTGGAGTCGGCTCCAGTGCCGGATCGCTTTAATGGCTGCCATATGCCGGCTTTGGGCGTGCTGGCTTCCCACAACATGCACTCTCGTGTTTGGCGGTGTGTGGGATCGGCGCGAGCTTCTCTCGTCACTGATTTACGGTATGTAAAGAATTCGGTCGTGAAAAATCTCACTCAACTCTGTGTTAACGACTGAGGACTGAGAGGTCATGCAAAGAAGCTAAAAGCTTATTCAATGTTATTTATTTTCTACATTATAGATTCATTTTAAAGACTAAGGATTCTGGATTATTATGAAGTAAACAAAAAAATATTGATAGTCCTCCACAATCCCCTGATCTAATCCTGATGAACTGAGATGGTGATTTGAGGTGATTTGGGATGAGCTGGAGCTTCACAGCGTGAAGGAAAAGCAGCAGCTATTGTTCAGCACCTCCAGGAACTGAGAAAACTATTCCAGGTGACTCTCCCTCATGAAGACACTGAGATTAAAATACCAAGAGTGTGAAGATCTGTCCTCAAAGCATCAAAATGTGCTACTAAAGTATAAAAGTATAAAAACATATTCTGGTCCTCAACTAACATCCAACTGCATGTCTTTTAAATGCAACTGTACTGAAAGATGAAAGCTAATGATTCTCTATTAAACGTAACCCTACATCCAACTGTAATCATAACTCAAATCTTAGCAAATCTTTTAAGGCTAGGTTTATGGTTAGATTTAAGTTTTAGAATTAAAGTTAGAGTTTTAGGGTTGATTTATGGACGAGTTTAGGCTTAGGGTTAGGGTTATGTTGGGTTAGGTTCTATAGAGCATCATTTACATTCAACTAAGAGTTATGTTAGTTGGTTGAGCATCTATGAGGCATCTATAATGGACTATCCAAGTAAAAAGATACCAACACTTTTTGATTACAAATCAATTCTGCCTGTGTTGCTTTTTGGCTTTAATAACTTCAATATGAAATGTACAATGTAATCATGAAAAGAAACACATAAAAAAGAAAGCAAATAAAATAAGAAAATGAGAATAATGAGAATAATGTTTTCGAATAAAGTTAGAATAAAGTTTTTGCTTTTAGCCTACTGTATATCTTGGTTATCAGGCCAAGCCTGTGGGTATTTGTGTTTTGTGATCTAAGCTGAAATAATACATGCCTGGAATTATGCCAATGACTTTTTCTTACTTTCCGACCAAACCTAAAACTAAAATATAGAAAAGAAAGAAAAAAAAATCTGTATTATAAAAAAATATTTATATATCCTCCTGAGACCCAGACTTTTGCTGGGCTACTATTTATAATTTATCATAGCAATTTGAGCAGAACCTACCAAGTATAAAAACTAAACTTCGACATTGTACAGGAAATCGTTTTTGCAAAAAACAATGTCCATATATGGGGACAGTAGTAAAACAATTAAAATTGATCCTTGCCATTTGGGATCAGAAGGACCCAACTCTACAGTGAATAACTACTTTAAAACCATAAAATTCAATTAGAATTGGTACCTGGACCATTTATCTGCCTGGACTGGACTGGCTGTAAAAAACGTTTGAGTGGGATTCCCACCATCTTCTTTTTTTTTTTGGATCAATTTGAATATAATGTTGGTATGTGAACACTAGTTTTTATGGGCAGTATCTCTATACGTCTCTCTAAAAAATATTATAATAATTTATTATCATGGTGCAGAGAAGTTTACAGAAATTTAATGTCCACTTATGAGGACGTAGGGTCTTAAGACATAGTAACAGTTGTAGTAATAGTAATAAGAAAATCCCAAACAATCCTAAACACTTCAAACCTCAACTCAAAGCAATGGGGTTCTACCACTTTGAGTGCTCGGACCCCTAAGTATGCATGTGTTTGTGTTTGTCATGAATTATTCAGCATTGCTCCAGACGAATAAGGCTCTGCAGGCGCTTGCCTTATAGTGCAACACTCTTAGATCCTTGGACTGAGTTACCGACATTGTCAGTAGCAGCGTTCTACAGTGGTCAGTACAAAATAATCAGGAAGGAGGCGGCTTGCGTGACAGTTTGTGCTGTTGGGAAGCATGATCCAATATCCTGAAGCAGCCACTTAACGCTCTCCAGAGCTCACCAAATCTTCTGCGGTTACTTGTGTGGATATATTTAGAGCGAGGGAGCAAGGATTACTGTAACTAGGGTTAAGTCAGTGGCACTCCAGTACTCCAGTGTTTATGTCGTGTAAACCTCTCTATGTGTGTGTGTGTGTGTGTGTGTGTGTGTGATTGTGAATGTGTGTATTTGTTTTGTGGAGTCAGAACTTTATCTTCCATTTCCAGCGCAAATCCCATCTAGATCCAGTTGATAACACAGGCCTTTTCTTCGCAGGCATGGGCAGCCCTCCTCCTCCATTGTCTCTATTGGGGAAGAGTTGATCATGAATGTCAGTGAAGCTTTTAACCCTCCTGCTCTCCCCTGGAAATGGAGATGTAATGACATTTGCAGCTAAAAGGGGCTCATTCACAGTTTGTACAGTTTAAGGATGCAAATGAAGTGTTCTCTCGTGCTGCATGGCCCCGAGGTACGACCAAGAAAGCAGAGCAGATTTGCAAGGATTAGTTCTACAGGTTCCCTTTCTTATGGTAAGAGCCCACACTGAATGGAGAAATGGAGGAAAAGGTGAGGGGAGGATCAGGGGAGGGGGGGCTCTATTCCCTCCTCTGCAGCACTTCAAGGATACATCAGACTGTTATCGGACACATCTCATCGCTTTTACCACAACACACACACACACACACACACATGCAGTACACACACACACACGCACACATAGGCACTTAGGCACACTGAAGCGCGTGTTTGTTCATGGCTATTGGCTGCGAAACACCTGTTTGGAGTGCGAGAGCAGCCCCGGCGGCCCCCTTCTCTCGCCCTCCTGTTTGTTTGTGGTAAACAGAGGCCCGCCAAGGGGAAAGTGAGTGACATTTGCGAGAGCCCAGACTTTTAATTGTGCTTAATTTGTCAAATGTCACAACAGCACTCTGGTGCTGGAGGCCCTTTTGTGCTTGGCTTTGCATCTGAGCTGTTAACCTGAAGAGCTGCGTGTTTCAATGTTTCTTTTAATTAAAGTCGATGTCTGTTTTATGTTGTTTATTTGTAAAAAAAACAAACAAAAAAAATAGCTGTGCTATTTTGCGATAATTAAAAGCTACCTTATTTATTTGTTAATTTGTTTCTGCATATACAGTGCAGCTCTGGAAAAAAAATATGAGATGACTAAAAAATGATGATGAGTTTCTTTTATTTTACCACATTGAAAACCTCTGGAATATAATCAAGAGTTGGAAGATGGATGATCACAAGCCATCAAACCATAAAACTGAACTGCTTGAATTTGAACTTGCACCAGGAGTGGCATAAAGTTATCCAAAAGCAGTGTGTAAGACGTAAGGTGGGGGAGAACATGACCAGATGCATGAATAAAAACTGTGTAAAACAGGGTTATTCCACCAAATATTGATTTCTGAACTCTTAAAACTGCAGCTTTCTTGTTATTTCAGCTATTTCTGACTTTCTGAATGACAATATTTTTATTTGGAATTTGGAAGAAATGTTGTCTGTAGTTGACATAGTAAAACAACAATGTTAATTTTGCTCAAACATAAACCTATAAAAAGCAAAATCAGATTAAATTAATTCAGGAACTAAAGTTGTCTCTTAATTGTTTCCAGAGCTATATATATATATATATATATATATATATATATATATATATATATATATATATATATATATACATATATATATATATATAAATCCTAGTAACCTGCTCCAATGTTCTTCTGCTACCATCCATGCAAAGCCAAATACTGCATATCAGTTCTGGTGCTGGTTACCTTAGAGCAACTGTGGCACTGCTAATGATGCTAATACCAAAGCTACTGCCAATATGGAGATAATTTGTCATTTGTAGGCAATCGATTTGCTATAGTTTATGGTGCAATTCAATAGTTTTTGTTCATCTGACTTAACAAATCACACTAAGAAGAACAAAGTTTAGCACCAATGTCCTCCTGTAACTCTGCTACTGCATCCCTAGCCCTGCTAAAAACAGTGTGTCTAGTAGGTCTTTTCAAAAGGTTTTTCTGGCCATGACTCCTTTTTTTTTGCTAGTTACCTGAGCAAGTGCGGCGCTGCTAATGATGCTGAAACAAGAGCTACTGCGAACATAGAGATGTCAGAGCAGTCTTGAACCTTGTCTGTTCATTAACGCATCGTTAAACCAAAAAAATGCAGAATTAGAAATGCATTAGCGATAGAGCTGGTGAGATCAAAAAGAGAGTGAGATAACAGTCATAAGTCCTTTATATAATGAAGAGATTCGTTCAATCTAAAAGGGGCCAGCACCACAATGCACATTTTAGAAGTACTCTTGGTGTTGCAACAGTGACGCCATGTAATGGCTTGGAAGATATCTTAATATTGCCGACCCCTGGTTTATTGTCTTATTTAAAGAATTGTATTCCCCTAATAAAAAAAAATGGTTCAGATTTATGAATGCATATGTTGAATACATTCATACATGTGTAACATGTTCATTGATAAATATTTTTTTCTCTTTTTTTTCCTATCTTTTTATTCTGTCATTGCCAGCCAGGCCTTTTTCAGTCTTTCACCCTTGACCACTAGGTGTGCTGCTTGATTTCCATAATATTTTACCACCAACAGTCCACTCATCCAACCCCTAACCTCCATCTAGTGCCATTTGTTTCTTAAGTATAGTGGCTGAGGCTGCAGACTGAGCTATCAGTGTTGGTAAATGGTCACTGTATTGAGCAGCGCTCCCCATGGCAGGCCTCTCAACATGTTATCTGTAGCTCATGGCTCCCCCCTAACCATCAGTACCCTCCACCACCACCCACCTCCCCCCGATCTCTCCACCAAAAAAAGCACACACACTCTATATATCTCTTCAGCTTTTCAGCTCGGGCTCTCTCTCCTCCTCTCCTCAAGGTGTCAGCCTGTAATTAAACGTCCCTTCTGTTGCGACGGCCCCGAGTTGGACAGTGCCGGCTAATGAAGGGGCGCGTCGTGATTGGTGCTACACGTATCGGCGGCACGCGTTCCCCGCGATCGTGAATCCCCGGCAAACTCGACTCCCCTCACATGCCGAGGAGGCAGTCCAGGGTATTAGGGCATGATTCGCCTTCTCCCTGGAAAATAGCGGGGAAATGAGCCTGGATAAATGAAGGTTGTTTATTACGCTCTCCCGGGCACATGCGAGCGCGTGAGTGTGCGAGCGTGCTCAGCTGCCATCTGATATGCTTGAGTTGTAAAGTTAAAGCCTTCATTATCTCGGCGGGCAGCAGAAGGTGTCACCTTCGTCGGCCCTGACACGCACGCTACTCTGACCGTGGGAGACGGGATTTGGCGCAAATTAATGGCCCAAGGTCAGTGGTGTGCCCTCGTGCATGAGCGGGCTGTGGTCAAGGTGAGGGGAGTGTGTCGATCGAACTGGACACACACACACACAAGGACATGTTAACTGTTGACATGTTGACTGGCATTATATAAAACCTGTCATGACCTGTAGTTTCATGTAGTTTGTTTATAAAATGTATATACAAAGAATTTATGTATTAAAAAAAAGGCTGTCAGCTGATCTACAGTATTTTTGTTTGTATCAACGGTTGCCAGGTTGGACATGCTTGAGAATTTTATTTTCTATGATTTTAGAGTCCTTATTCAATTTACAGGCGATGCATCATTTCTATCATTTTTACAGACAAATTTGCTGATGGATTATTTTTTATTATTATTTTTGATCAGATTTTACACACACATTTACATCTCTATTACAGATATGGTTCTTTAAGTTGTATCAGTGGTTGCCAGGTTGCACATGTTTGAACATACTCAACTCAACTATTTAATCTAATGAGAATTTTCAGTGGTATTCAACTTTGAGGTATCTCTGAAACTCTCAAACTATAAAATACAGGCGATGCATCATTTGTATCATTTTTTACAGCCACATTTGCTGATGGATTATCTTTTTCATAATTTTGTATCTGATTTTAAATAGCTTTCTAAAGTTCACACTAAGTTAACACTTGAAAAAAACTTTATGTTAGCCAAATAATCAGATTAATCATGTTATTATTAATCTGATTATTTGGCTAACATAAAGTTTTTTTCAAGTGTTAACTTAGTGTGAACTTTAGAAAGCTATTTAAAATCAGATAAAAAATTATGAAAAAGATTTCCTCTTAGAATCTCAGTGGCACGGTATATCAGCTTTACAGAACTCTTCTTGAATTAAAGCAAATATAAATATATTAAAAAATGATTCAATGTAATTTTGGAGAGTTTCCATTGGTTTATTCATCAAGAAATTTTGATGAATACAGTGTAAGTGATGGTTTGTGTGTTCAAATTGTGTAGTTAACTAAAAATCAAATATCTCCATCAAAAATGGATATATGTTTCATGTTTTTCAGTGGACAGCAACGATTTGAGCATAACGAATAAATGGAAAAAAAAATCTTGATATACATTATTATATATACAGTAATTCTGGTGCATGCACATGTGTGTTTACGTGGTGTATGTTTGTGAGTTGTGAGCTCAGTTTACTGCTAATGAGGGATGTTTCTGAAAAAATTAAAGCAGTAATGATGCTCCGGCGCTGGCGAAGCCCCTTCCGGGGGACGCGGTTTAAGATGGTTGCAGGCGGTGGAAAAATTGGCCTCAGCCGTTTTTATGCCTTGTGTTCCTCTTGTTAAAGCGCTGAGGTTAGGGGCTAGCACGAGGATGACGAGGTGAGCCACCCTACAAACGAGTGTGTGTACACGGAGCATGGAGGGGCGTGAGGTGTGGGCTGTCTGAGGAGAGAAAAAGGGCTGTTTAAATAATCCCCTCCTCCTTCACTAACCACTCCATCAGCTCTTTCCTCACTCTCCAGAGGATTTAATTGTCTGCATTTGGCAACTTTTACACTTCCTGACTCAAGTGGCCGTTAAGGACACAAGTATCCTCCACACCTCTACTATGAGAAGGGAACAAAACACACACACACACACACACACACACACACACACAACAGAGCACAGAGCTTGCACACAGTCACACTCACTTACACACTTACTCACTTACACACTTACTCACACACACACACACACACACACACACACACACACACACACACACACACACACACACACACACACACACACACACACACACAAACACAAAATCAATACAGAGTTGCTAAGAACAGGCCAAGAGACGTAACCTCTCACGCAGAGAAATTCAGAGCTTTACGTCGTGCTCGCTCCTGCCTCACTGCCAATTTTCCATCAGGAATCTTTCATTAGAAGATGTTTTTTTCCTTTTTTTGGTAAAAAAAAAAAAAAACACACACACACACACACACACCCACACAGCCTCTCTCACACCCACACCTCAGTGCGATCTGGTGAACCCTAAGTTTAACAAGCGCTTACCAGAGCAGACATGTTAATGAAAGGAAATTACCTTTTCTGTCTCCCCCATCCAGCCCAGTCTGCACTTTTTTTTCATACTTTCCTTTGTTTTTAGAAAATGATTATCTTTTTCGATTTTCCTCTACCAGCACCAGATTTCAGAACAAAAACAACACTTCCTCTGTGACGTGTCTGTAGCCTATTATATGCTGTGTATGTTATAGCTGGAATCCTGTGTGTTCATAATTGTCAGATGCAGAACTGCCATTATGCTGATTATGCACATATCATATTATAGATGATGTTTGGATACAATGAATTTCATACTGTATTCACTAAACCCTTGTGTATTTCAGACTTTAGAGGTATTACCTAAAAATCGTATATATTGAATATATATAGAATATAGATGCTCTAGATATATTATATATTTTTTTAAATGCACATCAGATTATACAGGAAAGTATAATATAATATTGTATAATATAGAGGTGTGTAGCCATATATAAATATATATGAGAGTTCAGAAAAACCCGGTAAATTTCAGGCTTTAAAGGTATATGTATCAAATATCAGATCTAATATCTTATATATCGTAGGCTATAGATGAGTGTTAATGAAAATCCTGTATATATATATATATATATATATATATATATATATATATATATATATATACTGTAGTAGGCTACAGATGCCTTATATATATAAAATATGTATATATGTCAAAATTGTGTATATAAAAAAAGCTTTTATATATTTATTTAGCCTGTAAAATGAGTGTTCTCTTTTTTAAAAAATATATATACAATATATACAGGAGTGATCGCTAAAATAGCTAATATAGCTGTATATCTTAATCTATGAAGAGGTATTTGTTTAGACCCTATATATTTCAGATAATATAGAGGATTGTTGGTAAACGCTGTGTTTATTTAGGCTATGAGAGAGTGTTAGCTATGTGAAATCCTGTGTATGTCACAAAGAAAAAGGTGTTTTGGCTAATATTAGATAAAATATTGTATGTTGGCTAAACAGGCTGCTGTCCGCTGATGTCTGTGTTTCAGAATGTAGAAGAGTGTTATCTAAAACCCTTTCTATTTCATATTATAGATTAGAAAGATGTTAGAAAGAGTGTTTAAATTATAAATGATATACAATAGAGATGTATTCACTAAACCCCTGTATATTTCAGACTTTAGAGTATTTTTAGTATTATCTAAAAAAATAATATATTGTAGGTTATAGATGCTATAGATGTTTATCAGATTGTACAGTTAATGTTTAAAGTTACCTAAAATTGTGTATATTTTGTATATCTCAGTCTATCGAGAGGTATTTGTTAAAACCCTATATATACCCTATATATTTTAGACTTTGTGTCTATTTAGGCTATGAGAGAGTGTTAGCTATATATTTCAGACTTTAGAGGCTATAGATGCTATAGATGTTTATCAGATTGTACAGTTGTTTTTCTTAGTCTATCTCAGAGAGGTATTTGATAAAGCCCTATTATATAGACCCTATATATTTTAGACAATACAGTAGGATTGTTGGTTAACGTTGTGTCTATTGAGGCTCTGAATGAGTGTTAGCTATGTAAAATCCTGTGTATTTCATAATGTAAAAGTGTATTAGCTAAAAAAACAAGGTAAAATCTTGTATGTTGGCTAAACAGGCTGCTAACGGCTGATGTCTGACAGGCTGGTCTTGGACATCATGCAGACTTAAAAGACTCTCAGGTTTCATTTGAATGTTTGTAAGTCTGCCCTCGGTGCTTCTGACATACTTACCAGCTGCAGCCCACCCTCAGACACTACCTCTCTAAACACACACACACACACACACACACACACACACTTTATCCTTGTCTTTGCTTTCAGTTCTCTCTCTCTCTCTCTCTCTTTTTTAAGCTCACCCTAAACCTTTTCTCTTTTCTCTTTTCTCTTTGACGGGAGTGTTAGCGTCTGTGAATGGAGGAATGATAGAATGATAGAATGATAGAATTACCCCTTATTCCAAACACTCAGCTGTATTTACCCCCTTCCCAAGTTCCCACCAATGTGTCGTGTGGAGGCATTGGAGAAAATGGCGGGGCGGAGGAATAGAAAGAAGTTTATTTCCAGCACCGCTGTCCTCTGTGGCCTGCATAGGGACCGACCGTCCCTCAGCATGACTGGAGGAGTCTCCAGCAGCACTGTGTCCAATCAATAGAGGAGCTGCTCCCCCTGCTGACTGAAACCAGCTACAACACCAAAACCCTCCCCCCTAAATGAAGACTGAATGAAGCACAGAGATGTTAATGTGTGAATTGTGTTTTTTACCCAACCTCTCAATGTGAACTTGACACATCAAAATCTTTCTTTTCTGTCTCTCAAAGTCACCTTTCTCTGTGCACCGTCGTTCATTCAATCGTGGCCAGCATTCTCCTCTATACACTCTAAACCCAGAAGTTGTTTGAACTCAAATGATTTAAGTCTGTTTTACATAAAATTGAATAATAATAACTGAGTAATATCTGTGTTTAGACTGTTGCCATTAACACTTTTCTATTGGCTTCTGTCACAATCTATTTGCATACTAGGTGTGTCCAACAGTTTCTGACTAACACTCACCATCAGTGTGTAGTGATTCCCCCTGGGCTACCTTAAAAATAAACCAACTTCCTCTTTAGTTGTAATAACTTGATGTTTAATGTATGCTAACTCAAGTTTTCATTTCCAATTACTTAAAAAAAAATTGAGCAAACTGGCTGCCATAAAAAAAGTTAAATAAACTCAACTTATCCGGTCTTACAGTATAGCAAAAAAAAAAAAAAAAAAAAGTTAAATCAACTTCCCTTTTAGTTGTAATAACTTGATGTTCTAAGTTATTCTAACTTAAGTTTTTATTCCCCATTACTTAACTTTTTTAAGGCAACCGGTTTCCTCAAAATTTTTAAGTAAATTAACCAAAGCAACTTATCTGGGCTTACAGTGTAGCATGAACTGTTCGATTTGTATTCAGGAAAATACTGATTTTAAAATAAAGCTTAGGAAAAAGCCAATTTTTTAGATTTTATTATTGACAAAAATCCTGGCCTGTTAAGGGGTTACCTCCTCCCACTGGGGAAGGGATGGGATCTATCTATCTATGCCATCTATATTAAGCTCTTCAGGTGCAGTCAACTGCCAGGGCCTTTAAGGAAAGCAAATGAACAAAAAAATAGTTTTTTGTAAGTCTTTTCTTTTTTGGGAACTGCTACAGGAAGACGTCTGGCTGACCCACATGGAAACAGCTTTAGCCTTTAGCTCAGTTTAACATGATTAAGGACTGATCTATCTCTATCTTCTGATTGCTGTCCATCATCTTCATCCTTCCTCTCTCTCTCTTCCTCTCTCTCTCTCCCTCCCTCTCTCTCTTTCTCTCTGTGCCGTAAATGTGTAATGGCTGGGGTTTGGCCAGAGGACTGTGGATGGTATTCATTTGACAGTGGCCTAAATGAGAGGGGTCAGCAGGGCTGTAAAAAGGCCAGTAAAGGTAGGCTGAGCTGATCTCAGGGTTTACCGCTCAGAGCTGCCGGGATATTTCTCGCTGTATGAGCTCAGTTTCAAACACAGGCCCAGCTACAGACAGTCTGATCCGAGCTGCTCCTGCAGGATGCTGCTGAGGTCATGGAGGATACAGGGGGGGAAATTAGCTAAGCTACAGGTTTACTACCCCAGTAATGGGCAGCTCCTGCTTCTGTGTGCTTTCTTTTTCTTTAGGTCTCAGGGTTGAGTTTAGGTTGAGTCACGTTGCTGCTGCTGCTTTATTTCTGGTGCTGAGTCAGATCATTTAAGAAGGTAAATGAAATACTGGAAGTAAGGATGCCAAGGTCTTTGGCAGACAAAATAATTTAGACATATATGGCAATGCAGTAAAAGTGTTTTTTGTGTTTTGTTTTGTTTCTTCAGTGTTCAGTATTTTTGTATTGCAAAAAAAGAAAGACAACAATATATTTAGTCTATTTAATTGATGTAACAATAAAAAAAAATGGCACACATATTTTAAAAAAAGCCCAGTTTTTGGTATTTGGCCAAATGTTTCACATTTACTTTCATTTTGTAGAATCTCTACTCAAAAGCATCACCAATTAGGTGATCAACTGCAGCTGATTATAAAATGTACTTATCTGCCACTTGTCTGCTGCTGTATTTGCTCGGTTTAATCAAATTAGCAGTAATTTGTGGTTCCATGAATGAATTTGATGCCTGTAGACAGACTAAAGAGGTGGATCTTCATTTACGACACTGTTATAAACCATTATTACCATTGGATGCTGTGATTTTAGGAGTGATCTCTGTTTATGAACAATACACATTAGTTGTTTGACTGTTATTGACATTAGGTAGCCCCCTATCTAAAGGAGTGACACAATTACTATTCATAACACATTTTCATAACACCTTTATTAAGTACTCGTCCCTAGATATGTGTCATTATGTGTCAGGAAGACTCTTTTATTTTTGTTTCATGTCATTTCATTGTGTTCCCTCTCTCAAACCATATATATGACATTTTGAGTATGATATTTAACATTTATGTATGTAATATCAATAAAATCTCATGTCTTATGTCATGATATGAGTCATACTGTCATAGCATATTAATGCATATGTAAGTACTGCTTTATAAACGTATTGTTTAGCTATTAAGCTCCTATTATATAGGCACTCTTCACTTAAAATTTAATTCAAAGTTGTAGGTACAGGCTACCCGTGTGTCTTTGTTGATTTGCCGCATGTTGTAGCTCCATATCTGAGGCTAGTGAATGCTGTAGTTATAAAGTGCTTTTGTTCTAACCAGGGTTAGAACAACACTGTTATAAAGCTTTACTACCATTGGATGCTGAGATTTTAAGAGAGATGTCTGTTTATGAGCAATGCATATCGGTTGTTTCACTGATATTGACTTTAGGCAGCCTCCTACCTAAAGGAGTCACAATTCCTATTCATAACACATTTTTTATAACACCTTTATTAAGTACTCATCCCTGGATGTGTGTCATTATGTGTTAGGAAGATTATGTGTCAGATTTTAAGAACAATTATGTATGGAATATCAATAAAATCTCATGTCTCATGTCATTTTATGAGTCATACTGAAATAGCAAATTAATGAATAAGTAAGTACCTCTTTATAGATGTATTATTTAGCTCTGAAGCCCCTATTATATAGGTAAGTGATTATGTTCTAAGCAGGGTTAGAACAACACTGTTATAAAGCTTTATTACCATTGGATGCTGAGATTTTAAAAGAGATGTCTGTTTATGAACAATAAAAAAAGTTGTTTTACTGTTATTTACTTTAGGTAGCCCCCTACCTAAAGGAGTCACAATTCCTATTCATAACACATTTTTTATAACACCTTTACTCATCCCTAGAAATGTGTCATTATGTGTCAGGAAGGCTCTTTTATTTTCGTTTTATGTCATATTATGCTCTAAACCATATGTTTAACATTTTGAGTACATTTTGAGACGATGTATGTATGTAATATCAATACAATCTCATGTCTCATGTCATTTTATGAGTCATACTGTAATAGCAAATTAATAAATATGTAAGTATCTCTTTATAAATGTATTATTTAGCTATGAAGCCCCTATTATATAGGCACTCTTCACTTAACATTTTATCCAAAATTGTTGGTACAGGCTGTTGATTTTCCGCATGTTATATCTCCAGATCTGAGGCTAATTAATGCTGTAGTTATTAAGTGCTTTTGTCCTAACCAGGGTTAATCAGTGGGTTGATCAGCTATAGTGGTGTTTGCTAAGGAGGGCTTGTGTGTGACTGTGACTGTGTGAGTGTGTGTCTTTAATCTCACACTAATGCCTGTGCTAACACCACGGCCTATGTTTACACTGTACTGCTGCTTTCCCTCCGGTCTGCACACACACACACACACACACACACACACACACACACACACACACAGTCTCACCGCTGTCTCTCTCTCTCTGGCTGTAAGCTGCTGTAAGTGTGGTGGGACAGGCTGGACTCAGTCCAGGCATGGCTTGTCATTCTCAGGCTTTCATTCCATTCGGTCCCGTGTGCCTCTCGAACCCCCAGCTCTCAGGACTGACTGGGTCTCGCTGACCACTGGGTGATCTGCGTAGGGGGTTCACAGGGGAGCAGGGTGGTCCTGTGGGCCGGAGAGGGAGGCAGTCTGGAGTAAACAGGGCTCAGCAGGCCTGCGGTTCGTGTTTACTCTGCTGGAGAGGCGGCCATTAGAGAAAACAGCCAGCATTGCTTCACGTGTTGCTGAAAATCAGCCCGAGCTCCATTCACTGCTGTTTGGCATTTTTTACACCCAGTCAGGGTGTCCAGATGGCCCTGCCCCCTGTTCTCTCTCTCTTTTTTGGACTTGTAAGATCTGTCTTTATATCTTCATCACTAGTACTCAGACACTAGTGATTGTACTGTATGTGCATATGTACTTTATGTATGCAAAAACCTTATGCAAAAAAGAAAAAAAGTCTTTTGAGCATTTTTATTGTACCATACATAATGAAATTTAACAAATTTGACCATGTAAATAACAACCATCCCATACACACTATATGAAAGAGTGAAAAAAATGTCATTAATTGTGTTAAAATGATGACACATTTACTGTATGAGACATTTCTTGGTATCCTGAATCAAAATCAACCAAACCAAAAGGTACCTGGGACACTAATATCTATCATTATTCTCTAATAAGACATACTGTAGGATTGTCACACAATTAGGTCAAACAAGTTTCAGCCCTGGAAAGCAGGTCTGGTTTAACAAGCTCAATCAAGACTGATAGGAATTAGGAATGTAAGCTATAGCTAACCTTAAATATTTATCATTTATTAACCAACCAACCAATAAACCAACGAATCAATGAATGAACCAACCAACCAACCAACCTAACCAATCAATGAACCAATGAACCAAGCAACCAACCAAGCAACCAACCAACCAACTACAGGGATAGAGCCAGAAGGTAACATAGACATGAAAGTAACATGCGAAACTACATGCAAGTGATGTCAGCACCAGTGTCTCTGTTTAACAAAATTCTTTATGTCCTTAAACCTCTGGATCTATAACCACCAACAGTTTTGGGTCCCACATATATTGATTATTCAGATGTATTTTTCTTGCTATTAACAAAATAAACAAAAAAAAAGATCTATTTCTGTAATAGTAAAGATCTCGAATTGGTTTTACAGATAAAAAAATAAACTTTGTATAACTGTTGCATTCGACCTTGTGTCTCAATCACTTTATATTTTAGCCCCATTTAAGGATTATTAAGATCTTTTAATCAGTTAACAATTAACTATCTGGAACAAACACAGTTATGAATAGGTTTTAAGACCATAGTTCGGGTTTAGATTTTTTTTATTTTGAGATTTTGATTAAAAGCAGGATTAGGGTGAAATCCAAGTATTTAAAAGACATCTAACAAAGCGTCTAAAGTGTACTATTTGCTCTGTTAAGGCACAAGACACAACAATGCACACTGGCCCACCAATACCAATAAGTGCCATCAGTGTGTCCCTCAGATATACACTCAAACTAACAAACTCTTTCTCTCTTGCTCTCTTTGTCTGTCTCTCTCTCTCACTTTTCTTCCTCCTCTCCTCCGTGATAAGAGTGTCTGGCGTGAGTGTGAGCAGAAAACAATTTAGTGCCGTTTAAAGATAAAGTCCTCCCCCCTTATTTACATGGCCTATCTAATCCAATCTAATCTTACATCTCTATTTGTAATTTGCAAATTCAAAGGAGCTCCAGAGAAAGAGGCTAGTCTTAATTAGGTTATTTATCTCTGGTCATGAATGGCTGAAGTTCTCACACGGCCGCCGCTTCAAATGAAGGCTAATTGGTTTCTTGAAAAAGAAGAAGTAGTAGAAGAAGAAGAAGAACAAGAAGAAGAAGAAGAAAAAAGACAAAGAAATGAAAAGAGGGTAAAAAAAAGAAAAGCCAGTGAACATGAAGGGTTAGATAACAGCTATAGAGGTGAAGTGGATAAATGGAAAGGGGAGTGCACTGTGGTCACAGCTGAGGAAGGGACAGAAAGCGGTCATGGTTAAGTTCCCCTTTTTTCCACCATGTCAAAACAAACAGAGGAGCCAGCTGCACAGTGCAGTGACTCAGGACAAGTAAGGGACAGAAGGACGACAAATAGTGACTCTAAGACTCTTAGACACTACCTAACATAAGCTAACCTCACTAGATATTATATTTATTGTGTATTAAGCTCTTTTTATTCTTGTATTCCAGTATTACATTCTGTGGAAACTAGCAGCCTCAGCCCTTTTTTTTTAGGTTTCTTCAAAAAAATAATCACTCCTTTGATTCTTAATCTCCTCCATTGACTTATCAAAAGGAATGTATGAATATATTGAGTTCCTCGGTTCCTCGCGAACGTGTCACCTTACACGAAAGCATCTGTCAGCTTAAGACCTCTTTCCGCTCTGCCCACCCTGAGCATACCAATTAAATTAAATCAGACGAAGAAAATCAATAATTGAATATTGCCGCGTACTGTAAATTCTGAAAGGAACAAGGGCATGGGAATTATTAATATAACCCCCCCCCCTCCCCCGCCCCCTCCACACTCTCGCTATACTGACACGTTTACAAATTAGCACTTCTCAGTGGACTCAGAGCTGCTTTAGGCCTGCGATTTTCTCAAGCAGTCTGACGTGTGAAAGTAGTCTGGAGGGCAAAGTATTAGGAATAGTGAGAGTAATGGCATTTCCTTGTTAATGCGGCTGAACCTGATTCAATTAGTGAAAAGGTCTCGTGTGTGACTTGTGAATGAGCGCCTTGAAAGTGCAGACTTTCAAGTGCGAGCAAACCGGCCAGACTTCGGGCAATTAGCAAGGAATGTTTTGCATTCGTTTCCTTTGTGATTTGGTCTCTTTAAGCATATTGAGTATGAATAAAAAGACTTATAAAACAAACTTTGCTTGGTTTAGTTTGTTTTTCAAATGTTTTGGCAGAGTGAATTAGTTGAAGTGAAGGTAGAAGTCTTGCATGCGAGTGTGTGTATGTGTATGTGTGTATATGCGTATGTGTGTGTGGCTGTGATGTATAGATTAATTAATTAAGCACATTGATTCCTGTGCCGAGAACACAGAGTGTAGATTTTTAATTAGCCCATGCTTGAGTGTGTTAAAATTCTCCAATCCTATCTGTGTGGAACCGAGTGGAACTGAATGCCTCGGAGGAAAGAGCTGCTCATCATCCTAAAATCTCCAATAACCCATTTTTTTCTCTTTCTACTCCTTCCTTCTACTCAGTCTGAAACTTTAACTTTAAACCGATTTATTTATTTATTTATATTAATTCATCAGATTTTTTTTTCCGTGTACATAAGAACATTCAGTTTACTGTACTTGATGAACTGCTGAATGTTTACTACTGTTGTTGTAGGAATGTGACTTACTATGTTGAGATTTCCTCAACATAGTAAGTCACCTTAGTCTGCAATATTCATTCTTACATAAGAATAAAGCGCTTCATATGTTAAGCCCCGAAAGTACATCAGTGTTTGAGTGAAGTCACAGCTAATCCAGATGAATATATGTCTTCGTTAGTTGGGAAAAGGCTTGAACAACGGAACCAGCCATTTTTTTCTGTCATTCCTGCACAGCTTGCGATCTGGAGCCTTGGTGGAGGATCTTTGGCTCTCTTGGCAACGCCGTGGAATGTGAGGGCACGTCTCTGAGCCCCCCAGGACCCACGGCTGCCCCTCTGCCCTGCCCACCCCCCGCCGATCCACCCCCAGGCCTCAGCCATCTCATGTAGCCTTCATAAATATTTCACCACCCCATGATCAAAGCTCGGCTCTGCGCACGCTCCGTGTAAATGGCCGAAATGTGAGTCCCGAAATGATGGGACCCGCCTAGCCGGAGCTATCAATGTTACCCAACTATCACATCTCATCTTCGACTCAGACTCATGGAAGCAGCATGAACGATGGTTGCTAGTCGCTAGTGTTTGGGTGTTAGCGTGTTGAGCTGATTCATTTGTTTGGCTTGGATGGCGAACTTTTTGGATGGCTCTACGGTGAGAAGGTGGAGGAATGTGTGTGGAGCTGAAGGCGAGGCGTGTCAGTGGGTGTCCTTCATGCATATGCTGTGCACTTGTTTCAATAGAGAGAGAGAAATACAGAAAGAGAGAGGGAAAGAGAGCACAGTGTTTGTGTGCTCTCTTTCCACTTGCTGTGTCCAGCTATTTTGTGGGTGGAGTGATAATCATTTTCACCGGCCACTTGAAGCCCACCTGCAAGCAAAAGAATCTAGTGGTCAAATTAAAGATTTTTTGGCTGGAATTACGCTAGAAAAATGCTAATCATATGTACAGTACATTGGTACAACTTTAAAATAAGGCTTGAGTATTTATAAATAGCTTACAAATGTGTTTATTAATGGTTATTCCCTAGGTTATAAACCATTAATAAGCAGTATGACTAGCAATTGCTTATTCGGGGAAGGGTAACTCTTAAGGTTTGGCTCTTAAAACTGGAAAAAATGTTCCAGCATTCCCTGTGCTACTCTGTTTTCCTACTACATGGGGAATTTAATCCAGCAGTTTGTCAGACTTTTACAGTTTTACAGCAAGTACTGTAGTAGCTTGTTCTTATAGCCTACAACAACATGGCCAGGTAAACAACCATAATATACAGTAATTGAGAAGCCAAAGGAATGTATTCCCTATTGGGCAAGACTTCACACTGATGGCTGATTATGCAAAATTATGCAAATAATGTTGCCAGAAGTCAATAGGATTTTTTTTTATCTACAGTAATGTACTAAGAAGTCAAGCCTCAAATGTTTAACTTGCTGTGCATGTTCTATCTATCTGTCCTTACATTTCTTCAGTGGCACGCCTCCATAGAACCTCTTATGGTATTTTAATTTAGAATAATTTAGAAGTGTACATGATTTAATGCCAGAGCCTATTTAGAAAAATGTCATGCATCGCTTTTGAATTGTATATATGTATACATTTTAATGAAAATCTCTTGCTACTGATGACACTGATGGTAATTCTCCTTTTTTTTTTTTTTACCCTGGGTTACATCAACCTGCAAGCTTATGTCTGATGAAAACCATGTCAGATTTGATCAAGACGTAGAGTTCATCCCCTTTTCCATCTCTCAGTGTAGTGAAATAGCAAAGAGAGCTTCGCAGTAGTTAGCATGCTGCTGGTTGGCCCATCTGAACTCAGTGTGGTCCACCTCCTCGCTGCTCTCCTCCCCTTGCCGAGGGCTCAGGAGTGACTCACGCTGGCTTGCCCTGACTGCTTGCCTCCCATCGATTCCCCAAGCTGCTGACTGCTGAAGCCTCTGGACCGCCTCGCCAGGGCTTTGCTGCCTTTCATGTTGCCTAAGTCTATGGCTGTGTTCTTCTAATGCTAATGCACTGTTTGTTTGCACTGCTTATCTGCTCTGGAGGTCTTTGTTAGTTAGAAACTTTCCTTCCCTATGCGCTTTCCTCGTATCCTTGTTTCCTCGTTTTTTATCCATATATGGAGAGAATGCAGTACTGCTGACTGGTACTGTTCTATTTTGACTGAGACAACTTGATGGTCTTCCCATTTTATTTTATTTTTTTCAGTTCGGCTTGAAATGCTCTGTCAAGTAGCCACCGGTGATCCCAGCTCAGTGCCTATGAAAGGTTTCTCTTTCTCTCAGGAAAGTTTTACTTAGGGCTAAAAAAACTGCCTCGGGTCATAAACTCCAGTTACAGAAACAGCTGAAATCGAGAAGTTGGCACCTCCAACACTTTCATGCAGGGAAAGTTGTTCCATCGTTTGCTCCTGATAAAACAGCTTTAATTGAATATCCCACCGTCATGTGGCTCTCAAATTTGAGCCTCTGATTGGCCGGTTCATCCCTGCTGAGTGTATTGATGTATCCCAGAGGTCCCTGTGGTCAGTGTTTAATTGCATTATTCGGAAGCTTCCCCTCTGCTGCCCACCGCCGCTTCCGAGCCACAATGGCCATCTTGTTATAGCCACTGTTCGAAAATAAGCACGGTCCGAAAACCTAATTGAATGGAATGTGTCAGAGTTTTACTTTGAATAGTTACGTCAGCTGCTGATTGAGGTCCATTGTCTCTGAACTCTGGGGCAAGACATGCATGGCTTCCCTCCAAGGTCAGGCGAGCAGGATCGTTTTTTCTTTCTGGGAAAAAGACACCCAAGGTGTGTTTTTTAACTATGGCGTGGAGTTCGTGGAATCACTCGTCCAATGTCCTCGACTCACCCCTGGACCTCTCCTCACAAACCACCCATAATGGCCAGTGTGTTATCTTTATCGGGCCGCACCCAGGGCTGCTAATTAGAGAGGGTGCTGGAGTGTGGTGCCTTCCATTCAGCACAGCCAGCTGCGTTGGCTTTCACCTGGGCCCGCTGAAAGAGTTCACGGCTGCGCTGGTGTCCTGCCCGTTCATCCGGGAGACACTGGAGGGAGGACGGGTGTGGGACTCTTCCCATTCTCTTCGTGTCTGCCGCGTCAGACGCACCTGCTCACGTTTGCTAGCATCCGCACAGAGGGCCACCCATTGGCAGGCAAGGCCATTGTGGCTCTCCTATTTGGGGGAGCTGAAGTGGAAAGGCCAGGGTCGGTGTGGGAGGCGGTGTGATGGTCTTCCTGAGTCCCCCTACCAATGCCCAGAGAAGCATTGCCAGAGCTTGCCCCCTCCTTTTAACTGCTACTTATCCCTGTGCTAATTACTGTGTTATTTACTGCATTGGTGCTCTCTGCACTGCACTTTGCTCACTAGGTGTTTTTTTATGGTAAAATCAAAGCTCTTTTCTGTAATGAATGAAAGTCAGCAACAGCTTTAAGAATGGAAACAGTTAATGAACGGCTTTAATGGCTCCATACAGAAACAAGCAGAACTATACAGTATTCGTTGTCTTTGTTGTGTCCAGTGAAGGCATCCTTATCCATATCTCTGTATGAATTGTATGAAATACTCTTGTTGATTCTGCATTTTGCATTAAATTAAGCACACTTTGGTCTAGTGAAAAATTTTATAGATTTGAGAGGTATCCCTGTCCTCAGCTGCAGAACTTTGCCCCTCTGCCATGTCTTTTCTGGGCACAATGTCTGGGAAATGCCATTTGTTTACAGCCAATGCCAGCCAGCCTGTGCTGGTGTCCTCTCTCACCTCGCTGCTGACCCCTGTATTGTTGGACTTTTGGAGATGCTGGCTCAGTTGTGCTGTCACTGAGTGGATTCACATGCTCTATCTGAGCTCTATCTGCACAATGGCCAGAGTCTCTCCGGGTGGTGTCTCCCTCTCGCCTCGACCCTACGACCTCCTCTTGGGGACGGCCCTCGAGATGACTGACCCCCTCCGGCCGGCTCTGGCCAGGTGGCTCCTGACAAGCACTGACAAAAACAGGAAGCATGCCTCTGGACGCAGCCAGCCCCAGCGGGGATTCCTGATTGGTTGCTGACTCAGCTCTGCTGCCCAGGAAGTCCTGACCCAGGAACTGGCCAGGGATTTGGACAAGATGGGCGCATATATAATGGGTAGAGAGAGCAACGGGCAACTCATTGTTAAATCAACGAATGAGCTCTGCAGTCAAGATTGTGGGGATATTTTACATGGATGTTCGTGGTAGAAAAGTCAGGGGCAGTATGGTAATAGCTGTTAATAGCTTATGGATGCTGGAGATGAGGTCACATAAATGATATATACTGCATTTCCATCAGCATTTCTACGTTTTAACATTTTTTATTGGTTATGCTCCTTGGTATGGACTTGATTGACATGTCATTGAGTCATTTAGGAAAATTGACATTTAGTCATATTGAGAAATTGACAGAAACATCAAATTGGACAGGCTGGCGAGTTCATTCACTTCAGAATGTTAATAATAGTCTAGAAAAAACAAGTGCAAGTTATTAGTTTGACAAAAGTTAAAAGTTAATTAAAATATAGTTGCTTTTCAGTTACATAACTTTTCAAAATACAACATTATTAACTTTAAAGGACCGAAAGCTTTTGTTTTATAATTTATTCACCAAATCTGATCTTAAAAGTCATTTGTCAAGTTGCCTGAAAATATTGATATGTTGTGCCAATGTCTATTGACAACTATGTGTGTGTGTGTGTGTGTGTGTGTGTTTTAGTTGTTTTTGGTTGTATTTAATTCTTAGTTTTTTTGTTTATTTGTTTTAGCTGTCTTTTTACTTTTTATTTATATTTTCTTTTATTTCTTTTCTCTTTTCATTGTTTGTATTTATTGCTTATCATATAAATATGTTTTTATCTTGTATGTGCTTTATTTATTCATCTTTAGTTGCATTCTTATCATTTTTCTTACCTATGATTTTATGATTCGTCCTTAAATTTTATTTTTATTCAACAATTTTCATTGACAATCCTTTTCCTATATATTGGCTCGGTTATATTTTAAATGAATGACAACCTCAATGTACTCTGCGTTTAAATGAAGGTTGATTAATTGATTGATTGATAGTGCTTCTGTCTTTTATCATTTATAGTTTTTGATAGTGTTGCAATATGACAATTAATTCTGGGTGCAACTTTTTTTTTTTTGCAGGATTATTACTTTTTTTTCTTCTCCTCCAAAAGGGAAAGACATCTGTTATACCTCCTATCATCGTACACATGTGCAGGTGTGAATGATGAACATCTACTGTATAAAGAAAACTACAGGCTATAGTGTCTACTGCCTCCATAGAATCCTTCAGTTAACTCTTTCTGCAGTGTGAAAGGCTGAGGCTATAGAGTAGTTAACCCACACTTCACACAGAGAGAGAGAGAGGGAATAGTTTAGTAGAGCAGAGATCTCAATCATCTTCCTCTCTCTCTCTCTCTCTCTCTCTCTCTCCCTCTTATTCTCTCCATTCCACTCTTTCTCATAGCTGAACACATGCTGAGTCTCCTGGGTCCCACCACACAAATTTATGTTGATGTCAGCAATGAAAACAGCACCACATCTCCAAATATTTGTCAAGCAGCAGTTTGCCTGTTCTCTCTTTCTTTTTCTCTCTCTCTTTCTCTCTGTTTAATTTTCTCCATCTCTTTCTTGTTCTTTACCACCCCTTTCTCTCCTTGCCCTCATTGGGTATTGATTTATTGTTTTAAGGATCCCACTCTGAGAGGGTTTGGTTTTCACATGTGATGTGTGATGCTGGTCCAGCAAAGATTATGAACCTACATGAGTAATATACCTGGAATCAATGGACAAGATCTACATTATACATTTTTTATATATTTATGCTCTTGGTCTTATCTAGGTCTTGTTTAAGTCTTGTCTAGGTCTTGTCTAGGTCTTATCTTGGTCTTGTCTAGGTCTTGTCTAGGTCCTGTCTTGGTCTTGTCTTGGTCTTGTCTAAGTCTCGTCTTGGTCTCGTCTTGGCCTTGTCTAGGTCTTGTTTTGGTCTTGTTTTGGTCTTGTCTAGGTCTCATCTTGGTCTTGTCTTGGTCTTGTCTAAGTCTTGTCTTGGTCTTGTCTTGGTCTTGTCTAGGTCTTGTCTGGGTCTTGTCTTGGTCTTGTCTAGGTCTCATCTTGGTCTTGTCTAGGTCTTGTCTAGGTCTTGTCTGGGTCTTGTCTTGGTCTTGTCTAGGTCTCATCTTGGTCTTGTCTAGGTATTGTCTAGGTCTTGTTTCGGACTTGTCTAGGTCTTTTCTTGGTCTTATTTAGGTCTTGTCTTGTTCTTGGTCTTGATCTTGGTTTTAACCGTCCCAATCTCAGTCTTGACTCAGATTTGACTAATTTAACCCTTGGTCTTGACTCTCACTCAATTCTAGTAGTCTTGACTTCAATGTTTATAGCGCTTATAGTCCATGATCTAAAATCTGAATGTATGATAATATCCATTTTCATCAATTAACATGCATTTGTAAACTGCAGCAGTTTGCCAATGTTGGTTAAAACTAATCTGATTAAATCAGGGCTTTATGCCATAAAACTGATCTAATCCATTTAATGCCTGGACTCCTTGGAACTGGGCTACAAGTGTATCAAACATAATGTCAATTTAAAAGTTTAGAATCTTCATATTTTATTCATTAACATTTTTATTCTGCTTTTTGAGCTTTGTGTTACAAGACGTTTAACTTGATTTCAGAATGAAGTGTTTCAGTGATGTTATTACTGTGTGAATGTACAGTATATCTGTGTGTGTTCATATGTGTGTATATGTGCTGTTCACTGGATGTCCGCATGGGTAATGATAGGCTAAGAGCTGTGACATGTGTGAATGGCCTCCAAACAGGCGTGGGGTTTTGATTTCCCTGTGAAAATGTAATCTCCCATCTCTACTGCGCTGTGTGGTGGCTGAGCTTCAGCTGAGTGCTGCTGGTCAGAGGTGTGGCCGAACTCTCCTCAAAGCACCATCACCTGAAGGCCGGCGATAACGCCATCCCTGAGCTCTGATTGGTCGCCGCTACCGTCTCTGAGCTTTAGAGGAAAGGTGGCTGCAGCCTGGATGTGAGCTGGGTTTAAGGTATTAGAGCTAAAGCCTGGACAATGTGTGCTTTCCTGCCCCACTGCAGATGACCTTTCCTCGCTGCCTGGGCTTTGTGGGGGAGCGGCATTTTGGGGCAATCTAAACCCCCACATCCCCAGCTCTGAAGAAAGGAGCGCAGCGGGAGCCTGTCCGAGAGGCCCATTTCTCTGCATACATGAGTGTGCGTTGTGTGGAAGTTCAGTGCTGGGCAGAACTTTACGACCATGCGAGAAAATTGATGGATTATATTTAATAACAATGCTGTTTACAATGCTGGACACAAATAAATGAATTACACATTACTAGTTTTAGGTCAATCAAAAATTATTAAAATGTACATTACAGCAGAATATGCATTGTTACCCCTTATTAGTGCATAACCAGAAATTAAATTTTGCTTATTCCTAACTAACAATCAATAACTAGTGAATTATATTGAATAATCAAATAATAAGAGGTCAAAATGAAAAAAAAAAAAACCCACAGCATTTATGTTCCTAGTTGGAATAAGCACTTTTTTTCCATTTAGAAATGAAAGAAAAAATCATTATGTTAACATGTATTTTATTATAGTGTTATAATGCTATACACTGACGAATTTGATATCATTTAACTTTCCTTCAAATACCATTGCTATCCTTGAAGATTTTGTGGTAGGGGTGGAGTGTTTATCATTGCTTTTCAAAGAAAAACTAGTACAGTATCTCCATTTTTGTCAAATTTTGTTTAATACTAAATTCAAACACACAAAGTGCTCCTAACTCTGTGCCAGAATTTGCTGATGTATGGACCAATTCAAATTTTCCAAAATGACCAAAAATGAACTCTTTTTTTCCATTGACTCCATTAAAAATTAAAAATATTTTATTGCTCTCCTATAAAGTTGTTGTTTTGGAGATATATGTTTTTTCAGGACAGTGATAGTATAGTGTGTCTAATAGAAATGCACAAATTTATTCTGTTTTTTGTTTTTTCCTGGTTTGTAGTTTTTTGGCGATGGTGTTTTTTTAAGTTTTTCTTGTTTTTTGGTGGGTGTTTTTTGGGGGGTTGTTTTTTATACAATTTGTTGCAGTCAAGCAAAGGTCTGCTGATGGCAGCAGCATGTGAACAAGCATTGTCCTGTTGGGAAAAAAGCACATTGAAGTGTGCGCAAAAGAAAAGGTAGGACCTCATTAACTTGTTGCAGGACCTAATTAACAAAATGTCGAGATGCCAAAGTGTCTATAATAAAGACCAAGGATGATTGTTGACTGTTTACACCAAGACAAAAAGTAAAAAGCAGAAAGACAGTGGATCATCTTCAGTGATGAGTCCTGCTTTTGTCTTGATGATGAGATGAAGATGACAAATGAATCTTTTTTGTACATAGATTTAGACATTTTCTCAGATGACATCAGACATGTCTCAATGTGCAGTGAGTGTGGGAGTGTGTATGTTAGTGTGTGTGTGTGTGTGTGTTTTAGCCATGTAAGATCTAATGTAACCTGCGGCAATGGCAGAGATTGAGAATATGTGAGCATTTTCAGTGGGCTGGCTGCGGTACTGCTGTAATTGCAGAAGTCCCCCCTTCATTGGCAGGCTTCCCCCGGTGCACACTTATGCGGTGTAGGGTTTGGAACAGGGCCATGCCTGCAGGCTGCCCGTGGCTGGCCCTTCCCCAGCAACCTCCCTCCACAGCCCCTGCATACTCAGCCCTGCTGCTGCTGCTGCTGCTACTGGGAATCCAGGGTGGAGCGTGAAGATGGGGAAGGAACTGTTTCATCTGCTTCTTCTGCTTAACTAAATCCTCTGACTGATATAAACTAATATATATAGCTACCCATTGCATTGTTTCATTCTATATCAAATTGCACATTACCTGATAATAATAACCAAATATTTTCTCAGTCAGCTTTATGAGGTAGAGTCACCTGGAATTCAAGCTTTCAGTTAACAGCTGTGCTGAACTCATCAAGAGTTAATTACTTGAATTTCTTGCCTCTTAATAAAGTGTTTGAGAGCATCAATTGTAAAGTAGTGAAGAGGTAGAGTTACAGGTATACAGTAAATAGCTCAAATATATTTGAGTAATGGTCTAATCCATATTATGAAAAGCAACAACTACTCAACTAAATAAAGAAAGAAAATATGTTTAAGAATTTCAGGAACTTTAAAAGTATTCTGAAGTGCAGTTGAAAATATCATCAATGATGAAACTGGCTCTCATCAGGACAGCTCCAGGAAAGGAAGAGCAAGAGTTCCTCTGTTGTAAAGGATAAGTTCATCCGATTTACCAGCCTCAGAAACTGCAAGTTAACAGCTTAACCCCAGATAAGTAAAATGAGTATTTTGGATTGTTTATCAATTCATTGTTTTTAAGTTACTACATGATTACTTATGTGTTCCTTCATCGTCTGGATGACATCTACAATCATTTACAATGTAGAAAATTGACATTGTGGCATTATAAGCTATTATGTATACCTTATAAGGCATTATAAATGCAATTTGAAAACATTTGTGGTTAATTTCCTCCATTAAATATTCTATGTTGTAAATGGTAATGTTTCTTGTAGCCAGTTTGCCATGTTTGCCACACTATACATATATTACAAGGAAAATACAAGGAAAAAATAAAAATACAAGGAAATATTTGCATTTTAAATTAATATTGTTGTGTTTAATCAGATCAGATTTTTTCACAAGCATAGAAAGTCCAGCATTTCTCACATTTTGCCAGGTTATAATGTGTCTCCAAGTTTACTATGTGCACTATTTCTCAGAGTGCTGTAATTGTCTTAAACTGTGCAGAATGTCTTCTTCTCTATTTCTAAATAAATCTGTAGTTTTGTATTTTTTCTCTGCAGTGTGCTGCAGGGGTAGCTGCCAATATCCGGAAGAAGTAAAAAAAAAAGAAAACACATTTCTCATACCTCATTTCTCATAAACCACTAGTTTTTTTTTTCTGTCTTTCTTGAATGGACTCCATTGATTGGTTTTGGAAGGCAGCCTATTGACTGGTGTTTTTTTTTTCAATAAAGAAATATTTAATAATCCTGACTTTAATCCTGAGTTTACAGCTCCACTGGTGTGTGTTATCTTGGGAAGGAAACAGACACGTGAATGTATCGATCTGGTCAAATGAAAAAAAAAAAAAAAACATTGATGGTAAAGCTGTATTTTTAGTTGCAGTGTTTTTTTATGGAATCTGCAGCAGATATGGAGAGATGGATCCCAACATGTGTTTTTGGTACAGTTTTACACCCACTTGTGAGCTGTAACCAGAGCGTTCATCCCAATCCTATTTGTCAGGGCTATGGCCATTTGTTGAGTGCATTAATACAGTGTTTTTTTGAGTATATATTTAGAACTGTGTGTGTGTGTCTATGTGGTAAGTGTGTGTGTGTGAGACAGTATGTGAGAATGTTTGTGGTTTTAGTGATTGATATTTGCTTAGTGTTATATTTTAGGTGAACTAATTTACCCTACTTCTCTGTTCTTTAATCTGCACATTTGCTGCTGTTGGTGTGTGTGTGTGTGTGTTTGTGTGTGTGTGTTTGAGTTGTCTGATGGTTCTGAGGTCCAGCTGTTCCGTGAGTTTCTGCCTCATGGACGTCAGCAGCCTCTGTCTCTGACCGCTCGCCCTGAGAGGAAAGGGTGTGAATTGCTACACACACCAGCCAGATGCTGAGAGAGAGAGAGAGAGAGAGAGAGAGAGAGAGAGAGAGAGAGAGAGAGAGAGAGAGAGAGAGAGATAGAGAGAGAGAGATAGAGAGAGAGAGAGAGAGAGAGAGAGAGAGAATAATCAAAAGTTAGGAAGTACAGCTGCAGGCAGTGCAGGCCAGAAACAGTAATACAAATAGATGACAAGAAAAGAAGAAAAAGTGAGAGAGAGAGAGAACCTGTGGTGGAATAGTATAGTAGATAATAAAAGTAAGAAAAAGGGGATAAAAAAAGCTGAAGAGAAGAAAACAGAAGATCAAAAGAAGACACAAAGGCCGAGAGAGAAGGAAAGACAAAAGAGAGAAGAGAAAGACTGAGAAGTAAAAGGATAAGGAAAAGGTAGAAAAAAAGAGGAGAGTTAGTGAGAAAAAGGGAGAGAGAGAACTTTTGACAGCAAAAGAGAAAGCCTATTAGTAAATAAAAGCAAGAAACAGATAAAAATGAAAAGAGTGTGACCAGAGGAAGAAAAAGAGAGAGATTGAGACGTGGAGGAAAAGGACAGAAAGAAGCTGAAGGAAAAGGTGGAGGGAACAAAGAGCTAGAAAGAGGTAAAGAATTTAAAATAAGTAACAAAGAAGAACATGAAAAGAGAGTTAAAAGGCAAATTTAGAAAGAAAGAAAGAAAGAAAGAAAGAAAGAGAGAAAAAAGGAAAGAAGGAAATGAGCAAGAGGGTGACAGGAAAGAACAGAAAACAGAGAAAGAGGACAGGAGAAAGACACAGTAGTTAATAGACTTTTATTATAATAATAAAGTAGTAAAGTAGTAGTTAATAGAGAATGAGACAGGACGAAGGAAAGAGGTAAGAAACTGAAGGAGGCCCAAAAATAGAGTGATAAAAAGTAAATGATAGAAGGAGGTAGAGACTAGAAGTAAGATTGAAGAAAAAAGAAAGAAAGTGAAGTTTAGGGTGATAGAGGATGGGCGAGATAAAAACAGAGAGAGAAGGGAAAACAAAGCGAGAGAGAGAAAGAGAGAGAGAGAGAGAGATAGAGGGAGCGGTAGGTGTAGGTGTAGGTCTGTTGATGTTTAATGAGGTCCATGGCTGAGCTCCTGCACAGGCTCTTTGGAGCTCTGAGTGATTGATCTCCTGCACGGCTCAGGTTTCTCGCTGCTGTTGCTCCTCGGCGGCTCCGCAGGTTCATTCTGAGAGCAGCACCTTTACAGGCCTGTGTTCGAGCCGCCGGAGAGACGCTGTGGTCAGAGCTGGAGAGTCTGAGGGCTGGATGGAGCTCAGCAGGGTTCCTGGGTGACACACACATCTGACGGTGCTCTGGAATCCCCTGGCATTTTCTCTCTGTGCATCACACACACATGTTTACACAAACACACACACACATACACACACATACCCTCAAAACGGACATGAGTGATACCCACCCACACTGTCACACAGCTGAATCAAAAGACACACACCCACATGTACACACACACACACACACACACAGACACGACAGATCAATCCAGCTTGCTCTGTCATATTTTGTTTTTCTAACTTATTCACTTTTAAGATAGCTCATGGTTTAAAGTAGTTTTACTAAAATGAATGTATTTTTTATTTTATTTTAATTTTATTTAATTGTGTCTTTTTTATGTATCTAATTTTATGTTTTACCTTTTAGCCCTTTTTTATTTTATTAATTTCATCCTTTTTTATTTTTTTATTAGTTAGTTTTACTTTTGGCCTTTTAGTTTTTTTGTTTCATTTTTTTCTTACCTTTTATTTTTCATACTTTTTTATTTTTAACTTATTATTATTAATTTTAGTTCTGTCATTTACTTTTTTGTAATTGTGGTGTTATTTTAGTCCCCTATTACTTTATATTTTATTATTTTAATTGTTTATCTCTTTGTTTTGCTTCCTAATTAAATCTTATATTGTGTGCTTGTTTTCATAATTTTAAACGTATTTTTCAGTCCCTTTAATTTTGTAAATGCTCGGCTGCATTGAAAATGAAAGTTACCCTCAATGTTTTACCAAGTGGAAATAAAGGTTGATTGACTGATTGATTAATTGATTGATTGATATTTATAAGACTCCTCAGGTGGATTTTTGAGTGGTGGGGCTGTAACCTGCCATTTCTCCTGGAATAACTTTCAAAAGCTCAAGATTTGAGAATCTGCTTATTCAAGAGCATCCACCCAGCTTGAAACAGATGTTCCAAGGATACAGCTACGATATGGAGTAAACATCTCATCTCTGCAGATCTCAATGCATCTCTACCATCGCCTGGTAAATTAATCAGTTTTACAATGTAGGACTGGATAATATATGTTTGCTCTGATACAAGTGTATAGAGTTTGAATACTATATTTGTTCTTGTAAAAATAGTTTTCTCCCAATTTAGCTAGACCATTTGTCCAACCCATTTAGCTACTAGTCAGCTGTATATCATCGCTGTCCAATGAAAAACACTTATCTCCAAAACAGCAACTTTACAGGAGAGAGAAAAAACCTTGTAAACTTTCAATGGAAGTCAATGTAAAAAGACTTTATTTCAGGTCATTTTGAAGAGTTTGTATTGGTCCGTTAATCAAAAAATGTTGGCACAGTGTAAGGGACATTTAGTCTTTTCGAATTATGTAGTTAACTAAAAATTGACAAAAATGGAGATAAGTGTTTTTCGCAGGACAGTGATGATATACTCCAACACTCCACCTCTTTTCTAACTGCTGCTGGTACAGCATTGCCGTGTAGCATCAAAGTGTGTTCAGAGGAAAGCGCAGCGACTCGGTTCCACTACATCAGCTCACAGATGCCTTGTGCTGATCCACATCACCCTAGGAGTGATGAGAGGAAAGAGCACCACCTACTGTACCCACCCAGAGAGAGCAAGGCCAATTGTGCTCTCTCGGGGCTCCAGCAGCTGATGGCAAGCTGCATGACCAGGATTCGAACCAGCGTCCTTCCGACTATAGTGGCAGGTTTACATTGCATTGGAAGCCTGTGTGTAATATTTCAAATTTACATTGACAGTAAAAAAAAAACATGATTAAAAAGTGTTCTAAATCAGATGAAATAAGTAAAATATGTCTGTTACTTTACCTTGGTGGCTTTAGTATTACTCTTTTTTTTCAGTGTGGTGGGTGGGGCCAATGAACTGTTTGAATCGCTTTATAAACTTACTACAAAACATTTAAACATATGTTTTCTTTTTTAAACATAAAGAAAATACATTCTGTCCATTGTAATGGATGCAGGATCTGAAAGGGTTAAATAAAAGAATTCAAAGCCATCTCTCGTATCGTATCATATCATATCATCATATCTCACTCACTCACACATATGCATGTGCACAGGTACAGTAGGTGCACTTCTCTAATGCATATTCAACATCCTGCATGGAAGGTGTTTGCATTTCTCCATATGTGTGTGCATATGTATAGCGGGGTTGGTGCACGCGGGCGCGGGCGTGTGTCACATGTGCAAAGTGAAATGCCTGGTGGGTATTGCGAGGCAGAGCTTTAAGGTATGATATGTTAATAAAATGTGTCAAGATGTCTGGATCCCCCATTCTCTCTTTATAAACAAACTTGCGGCATGAACTGAGCTAATTAGCGGGCCCATCTGCTCACTTTGAGCAAAGTTAGTGATATTTAGCAGAGAAACTGTAAAAAAGACAAGCTCAGTTTTGCCCGGCAGATGACAAGTGTTATAAATCGCAATTCAATTCCCCCACCTGCCCCACTTCCCCTCCATCCCTCCCTCCCTCCATCTCTCCCAGCCCGTCTCAGTTTTTTCTTCTTCTTCATCTTCTTCTTTTTTTTTTTTACGTGTTTTGCAACACTATAATTATTCGTTCAATTACTGTATTTCCTCTTTGCTGGACTGGGTGGGTGTTTTGCTGCGTTTGTGAGCTGAGGCTTTTCTTTCTGTCTTTTTTTTTATTGTTTAGTAGCCCTAATGAGACAATGTGTATCCTCTGTCTCTCTCATACACACACACACACTCAAAAACACACTCAAATGACTTTAATGCAATATTGTGAAATTTTGTGTCAAGCTTTTCGCTAATCGCTTCGTCTCCGGTATCCTTTAAGGAGGTGGGTGTTTGGATAAACACGCTCTGGCATATTCCCCAACTCCTTGTATCCCCCGCCTCCCATTTCGGAGAAAGAATGGAAGTAGTATACAGGCATATGAAGACAGAGCCATGCTATTCCCTGAACAGCATCATGCAAAGCTGTTAGCAGCAATTTGCTGATAGTACACTGATTGCAGCGGGCCCAGGCCCCAGCCATTGTGCATGCTAAGCAGTGTGCCAGTGTGCTGTGGTGGGGTGGGGTGGGGTGGTGTGTTGGGTGGGTGGATGGGGGGGTGTGGTGCGCGAGCCGAACACTCCATCTGCTCTTTCTGCTCCCCTGCACTGATGGAAGACTACGCTAATCTGGTTACTTGTCAGGACAGGTTAGTGAAAGCAGGCAAACGGCGGAGGCCGGGGCTAAACTGGTTGGCTGCTGCCAACACCGCCGTTCTCACCCCCGCACTTTGGAATGTTAAATTTGGCACAGGCTCCCCACCGTAATGAGCTCTGCCAAAGACTAACCAAGTCTCACACTGAGGAGCACCAGCAGAAACACCCACACCAAAAACCAAAAGTCCCCTAATAATATAATATGCACCAAGCTGGCTTTTCAACGTTGAGTCAACGTTGAGTCAATGAGCGTTGATGTTATGGTTGAATCAACATTGGATTTGGTCTTGATTTTGTAAAAAAGGGACTTTAATAAAACATAGCTTACATTCCTGATGCTCAAAATTATATGAAAGAGAAAAAAAATACACTGTATGCCATGATGAAAATAACAATTATTTTTTTAATTCTCTCTCTCTCTGAATATACATTGCTGAGAAAAGTAGGAACTGGACAAACAAAAAGCTTTAATTACTACAAGTAGCTAAAACTAGATATTCCTATGGTTAACAGAGTGGAGTGTTAAAAATATACTTATAGTGCATCAACGTAGTAAAAAATGTTTGTACTCACCACTACCAATCTGATTAAACATTTCAGATCTTAAAAACACAACAGTAAAACCAATAGAACAATAGAACATGTGCATGACTACCCCAGGTATGGAGAAGAATTGGTGCAAAAAAAAAAAAACAATTACTGCAAATGGAGGTAAAATCTGAAAATCTGGTGATATCCTGTGTGTTATTCTATAGCCAATGTGTGGATGTGCTCAATTCTATCAGCAGCTCACCTGATTTATTATTCTTAAAAACTGACTTTTAAAACCTGCTGATGATAGGATTAAATATATTGTACTTATAGGATTTATTATAGTACTTAGTATATCCACTTTAATCAGATGATTTGAGTATTCAACAAAAACCAGCCTATAGAGAAAGTTTTTATGGTCAGATTTTTAAAAGTTGAGTCACTGAAACTCCAAAAAGTCAAAATTTCAACCGACTGTTAAGCACGGTGGTGGTAGAATCAGGCTCGCCAGTGGAAGTGGTATAGAAATAAGTTAATATTCGTAAAGTTCAGAAATCAATATTTGGTGGAATAACCCTGGTCTTTAATCACAGTTTCCTGCATCTTGGCATCATGTTCTCTCCTCCACCAGTCTTACACACTGCTTTTGGATAACTTTATGCTTTACACTCCTGGTGCAAAAAATCAAGCAGTTCAGTTTGGTTTGATGACTTGTGATCATCCATCTTCCTCTTGATTATATTCCAGAGGTTTTCAATTTGGTTTTCAAATTCAAATAAACTTAAATCTGCACACACACACACACACACACACACACATACACAAACAGAGCTTTCTCTCCATCTGCCACTGAAGGAGCCTCTCGTCTGAAGTGGGTGCGGCTGACGACCGAACGCTATGAAAACTCCCCGTCAATCAGCCGGCGGACTCCGCCTCCTACAAGCGCCGTGCTCGTGTGTGAGCCCCAGCGACATTTTTATTCAATTAAACAGCCCTCCTAAATCCCAGACTACATCCTGTAGGCCTTAGATGTTGTTTGTCTCTGTAAGCAATTTAGGGCCGTAATGATTTTGTGACTTGTTATGCTAATTAGCACGGCATTCCCAGTCTGTGAGCTGTGGCTGTAGATTTATTGGCCGGTGGCTGGGAGAGAGAGAGAGAAAAGAAAAGAAGGTGCAGTAATTAATCCTGTTAACCAAGGATAATTGGGCAAAAAATAGCCCCTGCCAATGGTTTTAAGTGGAAGGAGTGGCAGTTAACCTTGTTTCCTGTGTTTTATTTAAGAGTTAATGTTTCCTCTTGTTTCCACTTCCTCTCAGGGTCCCCCCGCGAATTCATACGCCTGCTCCCTGGAACGGCAGGGCTGGGTGAAGGGCCTGTGTCACCAGAGTACACACTTCAAAAGCAAGGTGCCAACATGGTGATGCCATAGAAAAACAACTTTTTGTTTTCCTAAGGAGCCGATTAATTGAGCTGTTTACACTAATCCGTACACTCACACTCACACTCACCGTCAATACATTCTAATGCCTTTAGTAGAGTAGTAGGGTGGTGAATGCAGTGCAGTTAAAACATTTAAATCAGGTTTTGTGAAAATGAATGCAAGACTGGACAAAAATACATTCAGTGACATTGCAGAAGCTTGTGGAAACAATATATATGTGCCCTAATCAAAGTTATTAGATATTAGAGTGTGTGACCTTTTTTTGGTCAGGCAGTGTGCATAAATATATATAATCACTGTCCGATAAAAACATGTATCTATTTAAAATAACAATCTCCTTCACAGGAGTGAAATAAATCCGTCTTAACTTTCAGTGGAAGTCAATGTAAAAAGGTTTTTTTTTAGGTAATTTTGGAGAAATTTTATTGGTCTATTCATCAAGGCTGGTTAGTTATGAAAATTATGTAGAAATCTAAAAATGTACTAAAATGGAGGTACTTCTTTTCTAATCTGATCACTTTTACTCTATACAGAATATTATACTCCTGAGGCTCTCAAATCATGCCATGCTGACTTGAGGGGCTTGGAAAATTATTAATTTCCTTCTGTCTGATAAAATTTTGTCTTGTGATTTCGTCTTCCACTTTAATTTTCCCTGATACAAAAGCAGTTAAGGTTAAGTTTAAGAAAAGCAGCTCTGCTCACTAAAAAAAAGCCCGGTCTTGTCAAGATAACGTGACCTGAAGTGGACGGTCTCTCTTCCCTCCGCTTCTCTTATCTTGTCTTTTGAGCGTTTGAAGGAGGGGAGGAACTCGATGGGGGGGCGAGGCAGCCTATTACAGCTCAAACAGCTCTAAGTAAACATGTAATTAATAGTAGAAGTTCAGCAGGGGCTCACTGTAGAGCTTAGGATCAGCTGCAATAACATCCATGGCTAACTCATTCCACACGCTGGCCCACTCCCTCTGCAACTTTCCTGCTTTCCTGCTTTCCATGCTGAGAAACTGCTACTTCTTAATTCGATGTGCTTTCTGTGATCTTTAAAAAAAACGCTTCAGAATGCGCTTCCTCAGATATATATGTATATATATATATATTTTTTTTTTTTACTTTGTCCTCTTGTTATTAATAAGACAAGAGTAAGCTGTGATACTGGTTATGTTTGTGTGAAGTGGAAAATGAGCTGATAAGTATCTTCTATTAAAAAAAAACACAAAAAAAAAAAAAACATGTAATGAGTTCTGGGACGTGCCACATTCTTTTTTAAAAAGCTTAACCCTTTCAGACCTGAATTGTGTGGCAGTGTTGGAAAAAATATTAATAATAATAATAATAATAATAATAATAATAATAATAATAATAATAATAATAATGAGCAAAAGAAGAAAAGAGTAAGAAGAATACAACACACACACAGGAAGACTTAAATATTATAATATATAATCTATATTAACATTAAATTACATTAACATTAAATAAGTAACCTTTTTTTTTACATCTACTGCATTGGAGGCCTGTGCTTAACATATTTATTTTAGACTTATTTTAGATATTGATCTTTTTGTTCACAAGCCATACCTAAACACTAAAATAAACATTTTATAATAAAAGTGTTCTAAATTACAGACTATTAGTAAAAAGTAGCTCTTTTGATTTGCCTCTTTGTCTCTAGTCTTTTTTTTTTCAGTGCAGTTGGCTTATGAACTTTTCCTTTGGCTTGTTTCTTGTCTATTGTGATTAAAAACAGGTCTCAATTACTGTTAATTTCAACAAAACTTAAAAAAAAAAAAAAGAAAATACATGATGTCTATTGTAATGGACGAAGGGTCCATGTTTTTTTTCCAGAGCTGTATATATTAGTAGATTCCAATGAGAGTATATATTGTGGTTAAATATCCACCTTAATCAGATGCTTTGGTGAAAGGTTTTATGGTCAGATTTAAAAAGTTGAGGCATTGAACCTCAAGATAACCAACTTTGTACCAACTGTTAAGCATGGTGGTGGAGGAATTAGGCTCGCTAGTGAAATGGCAAATTGCACAAAATAGATAGATTTAAAGTGGATTCTTCCATCATAAACTTAAACCATCAGACAGTTTGAGCTTGGGTACAATTGAATGTTTCAAAAGGACAAACATAAAGATGCTCTTTTTGAAAGCGCTTCAGAATGCACTTCCTCAGAGATAGTTTTTACATATTTTTATTTTTGTCCTCTTGTTTTAAATAAGACAATAGTACGCTGTGTAAGATGCCGGTCATGACGTTTGTGTGAAGTTGAAAATGAGCTGATAAGTATCTTCTATTTAAAAAAAAATGTTGTAATGAGCTCTGGGATGTGTAACTTTCATCTGTTTTTTTTTTCTTCTTCTTCTTCTTCTTCTTCTTCTTCTTCTTCTTCTTCTTTAAAAAGCTTAAAAGCTTCTGATTTCAGGACCTGTTCTTATACAGTAATATTTTCTTTTCGTTTCTTTTTTTTGTTTTCTTTTCTTTTTTCTCTGTACTGTCACAAAGGTGTTGATCCTAATGTAGCGTATAATTTTTTTGGTCTTTTTTTTCTTTTTAGTTTGCAGACCACCCTCACTGCGTTTTTTTGACGCGTTTTGTCATATTAGGTCGCGTTAATTGCCCCAGAGGACAACCATAAGGTGACCAAGCTCGGGTAATTACTCTAGGATTGGAAAAAAAGGAAAGGAGGAGAAGAGAAGAAGAAGAAGAGGCTAATTTGCTAATATGTATGTGGCTCCAACTTAATTAGCAAAAAAAGCAAACTCAAATCAACCTTCAGAAGCGGGGGTGGGGGGGAGGGAAAGAGAAAAAGCATGCGTGTATTCTCAGTGTGAACTTGTCTTGCCCCCGAGTGTCCTGCAGGAGGTAAGTGTAACATCTTTAGTGTGTCTGTTGTCAGCATTAAATATAGAGAGTAGCGGGCAAGGGCATTCACATTTCCTTTTGCAAAAGGAAAAGACAAAAGAAAAAAAAACGTTTAAAAAAGGAGGAGGCTGCTGGGAGCGCTTGACTTGACATTTGCCTTCAGAAGGGGAATATTAAATATATTAAAAAAAACACGTTAATTGAACCATTTAAATAATTATTTCCTTGATTTATTTGTTTATTTTTTATATTAAAATAAACTTCCTCTCCCTCCCTCCCCCCTCCTCTATTCTGTCTTTCTGTTCGTTTGTTTGTTTGTTTGTTTGTTTGTTTGTTTGTTAATTTATTAATGTATTTATTTATCTCTCTCCCAGCCTCAGCCTTCTTCTCAGGGAGGGAGGTTTTCACCATATGGTTGCAGATCAAATAAAGTCAAACATTTTGCCCTTGCAAGTTTTTGCAATTTGCAGTTTTCAAACGTGAGACCTGTTGAAGGCACAAGTGATAATGGGCATGCTCTACCCCCCACCGCCTTCGTCCCACCATATCTTTCTTCAATTAATGCTACAGCGGGAGTTTTGTGTAATAACACTTGCGCTTGCGGGTTGTCCACGTGAGGCGGGGATGCGGAGAGGTGAGGCGGCGGTGGTGGGCAGACAGGGGCCTAAAGAAAGAGAGAAACACAAGCAAGTGCAGAAGTGAAGGAGAGTCATAAAGGAAGAAATAAATAAATACATAAAATAAAAAAAATAATAATAATGAAAAAAAAAGTCTTCCCGATGTTGAGGAAGGCCGGGGCTGTGATTGGACGCAGACGAGAGCATGCTAAGCTTTGTCTATCATTATTGCTGGGAGCTATGGGGACGGTGCCAGCAGGACGGAGGATGCGTTGACAGCTGTAATTATGTATCTCCATGGTGATCACTTTTGGCCTGTCATGGAGGCCGGCAAGGCCCCTCCCTCTCTGCCGTTTAATCAGATTGGACTGTCACTTGTCAGGTAGATGGCGGCTGGCTGGGGGATAGTGTTTTGTGTGTGTGTGTGTGTGGGGGGTACTGTGGGGATGAGTGTCTGTGTGTGTTTTTGTGTGTGTGTGTGGAACATCGGGGGTCTCTGGTCTGTCTCGGCCCCAAGAATTCCTCAACCCCTCTCTGTCTCTTCATTTCTCATGCACTGTAAACCCATACGTTGTTTGAACTCAAATTATTTAACTCTGTTTTACATAAAATTGAATATTTCTAATCAATACTCAACTATTTTGAGTTAGTCAAACTGAGATCTTTCAGTTGAACCAACTTATAATAACTGAGTTTAGTCTGTTGCCATTGGCAGCTTCTTTTTCATTGGCTTTTTCATTGGTCACAATCTATTTGCATACTGGGTGTGTCCAACAGTTTCTGACTAACACTCACCATCAGTGTGTAGTGATTCCCCATGAGGCTACCTTACAAATAAATCAAGTTTCCGTTTAGTTGTAATAACTTGATGTTTTAAGTTATGCTAACTGAGGTTTTCATTGCTTATTACTTAATTAAAAAAGTTACGTAAACTCAACTCATCCGGTTTTACAGTATAACAATTTTTTTGAGTTGTAATTACTTGATGTTCTAAGTTATGCTAACTTAAGTTTTCAATACACATTAATTACTGTAACTTTTTTTAAGGCAAAATAAAATATAAAATATAAAACACACAGAATTCCAGGATGTATTTGCCATATAGATTTTATTGTAGAATATTAAGAGTCTTCATCATTTAATATGATAATCAGGTCTGAATTAAAGTTAAAAGAGTTTCAATACAAAAAAAAAAAAGTGAATTAACCTACTTGAACCATTACCTGTTAGAGGTAAGAAACACCATTGCACTAAATATTAAATATATAAAATAATTAGGAGGACAATTATTGCTGTTTGCATTACCACCTCACCTGTCTCATCTCCAAGCTCAGCATACAAACTGTAAATGTACAAACCTACTGTATAGTATAGAGAGAAGGATTCACAAAAAAAAAAAACAGTGCTCTGATGCTGAGGATAGGATTCACAGGTGTATATTTAGAGGAAGGGGGCTCCATGCTGACCTGACACCCACACACTCCTCCCTGCTGTACCAGGAAACACCTTTGTTCGCGGAGCCCTTGTGTCTTTTAATGTTGTGAGGGATGAAAGCATGAAAGCGAGCAGCATCGTTGATGTTTATGTTGCTTTTTTACTTCTTGATCATTTATGTTTATTGACCGAGAGGAAGAAAAAAAAGAGAAAAGAAGGTCCCCGTTAGCGGAGTTAATTATAGCGTCTTATTTATGAACTTCCTGTCCCGGTCCCTTAAAAAAAGAAACCTCCCTGACTGTGCCTTTGTTACCTGCGTTTTTTTAACCCATATTATTTCATTATGCGTATGGATTTACACATTACACTTGCCAAAGCCCAACACTGAAGATCACTTTTAACTTTCAGACGCCAAAAACGAAGCGAGTCCTTTGAAAGCGGCCCTAACGAGAGCTGCCATGTTGCGGCATTTGTTCTTTCATTTCCGACCTGTCGTCTGCGCCGTCTTGATGAGGCTTGTCATCTCTGCCATGCTGCTGTTGCCCACATTTGATGGTGTCGCTCGAACCACTTTCTTCTGTGCGTTTGCTGGGTGGACAGAAGGCGGCAGGACTAGGTGCCAGTGCTCTGGACTGCTAATGAGACTATGTGCAGCAGCAGCAGCAGTCTGCGCTTTTGCCAAGTTGCCTTTCTTTAATACAGTATCAAAGGGCCTATCAAAGAGATAATTTCCCCCGGCAGCCCATAATGACGCCTCTGTGTTTTGCTGGGTTGCCACGCTCTCTCCGGGAGCCTTCGCGGACTCTGTGGAACGCGAGGCTCAAAGCCCATACGCTCCCCATGCATTATTCTATATTGTGTCGGCTCCCGCGAGTGCGCCGTGTGCCGGGTTATTGTTGATTTGGCACACATTCCGCTCCATTGTGTTTAGTGCTAGCGATTCCTCTAAGGATATGGATCGACGCTCTGCGCCGCTTTTAGGTGATTACAGTGTAGCCATTACACTCGGGTGAACCTCAAAGCCTCCCCCGCTTGATGGACAGCCCAGAGACAACAGCTCGTCCTTTGGGAGCAGCGGCGAAATCAGAGATTAAAAGTAAAACCTTGTTGCTTACCTCAAACCTCTGTGTCAGGGGTGCAGTCCCGCCTCCAGAGACCCCCTTTTTTCACACCTCGTCCGTCCGAAGAGACGTCGGAATCCCCTCCAAGAACTTTCAGGCGAACATTGCAGCCATTATGGAGGACCAGAGGACTCCACGTGTGTCTCCCTATGGAGCATCAGACGACTGTCTAAGAACAATAGCATTTTCACGCTACCGGACAGCTCCATCACGTCCTCCTAAAGCTCCTCTGATTGTCCTGGATAATATGCTTTAATTGTCCATGGTGGTTCCATACAATGGCATGAATCGATCCAGCCCGCTCAGGAAGTGTACGTTTTTGTGAAACAGCTGTAGTTTCAGTAATGAGAACTGAAAACCTTAACAGCACTCAGGAAATTTCTGTTTGGAACAAACCAGCAGTGGTCCTATAAGTGCGATGCTATATAATCTGCTCATTTCAAGCCTGGAAGGGTTCACAGCATAAATTATGATAATCATGTTCTTCACATATTTCTGTGTCTTGTCCTGTACAGACTGTGTTAATGTCAACTGTCGGGATGAATGTATTGGAATTAATTTAGGAATTTGGGCATTTTTTTTTGTGTTGGTGCAGACTAGAGTCAAGACCTGTGGGCCTTTTTTTTTTTTCTTACATTCAATATCTGAACTCGTGTCTGGTATACTGTAGAGTGAGAAACGAGCACAGACGTATGTAGTAAATGCGGACATCTTTGTTGGGTACCAGTGCATTCTACATTGTAGACAACATACTGACACAACAAAGAAGTGTAAACCTTAGAGATTCAGTCATAGGTTGCCAGTTTTGTATGCAATTCTGAAGGGGAATTGCCAGTTGAATACAGAACTCTCACTAGGGGGATTCTGACAATAGCTCAAAGGTCTGAAGAGACTCTTATATATATATGCAATCATCCAGGATAGAAGTTGTTGGGTTTATGGAAAAAAACAGGTCTTTTACCGCATATGATTAATCAACTTACATCACAAAATGATTTCTTACAAAATATAGAAAAAAATCACCTGCAGTCTTGCATCATGTGAGTTTCAGTCAAATAAAGTTATTATACAGTATATTTTAACATTCAACACTTGTATAGTAAAAATACAATTCACATTTGTCTTTAAGGGAATCTTGTCACATTTGATGCCCACATTTTTGGGTCCTTGTTTTTTCAGTTTTTACAATTTAATGATGTTTCACACAAGACAAAACACAATATTCTAATCAAAGCATGTACTTACGATAAAATTGGCACCTCTTTGAGACTTGTTTATGCACAAAACTAGGCTTACTTTACCAAATTTACTCAAATCAAATTGAAAACCTCTGGATTAAAGCCACTGGATTCCATTGGCTAAAGCAAGTCATCAGCCAAACAACATTGTGTCATAGTCATTGGAGATAAGTAGCATAACCTCGTGATGTGACAGGCTGGGGGAAATGAGAGAAAAACAGCTGGAAAGAGCTGTAATTAACAAACTCAGTATGATTTACCATATTAGCTGCAAATTAAAGCAGAAAAAAATGGATTGGATTCATTAGCTTCAATGAGAATGATCTCATTTTCTGAACGGCTTTAGAAGGGGTGCTTCATGTGTGTCTCAGTGACAATATCTTTGATTTTCCCACAGCTGATGATAAAAAAAAAAAAAATGAAGAGCTTCAGCATGGTACTCATATCTTCTTCAAATTACAGGCTTTTTTTCTTGATAGCTGTTATGATTCTTCCTACTCAATTGCTATCACTGCCCTCCAAAGTCCTATAATAATGGTGACATTTTCAGTGATCATTATTATCTTCAACTGTTCTTCACCTTTATGCTGTTAAGCCATTTACGGTGACAGGCCAGCCATGGCAACCTGATTCCTCAGGAAACATTTTAGGTCAGCTGAAATGATTCATTCTTATCTAATGGGTGTTAGCGGAGCTGACGAGGGGAGGTGAGTTGTCAGTTGTCCTCCTCTGCTCCGGCAATGGACCATAAAAGGTCCGGCCTTCCTGGGCTGAGGCAGGTCCAGCTCGGGGAGCTTCAGGCTGGACTGGGGCTCAGTGGCAGGTGCCTGGGTCAAAGGTCATTCTCACTGTTCCAGCAAGTGTGAAGCCGAGCCTACCTTAATGATGCTTACAGGAGAGTTCACTAACATCAGGGGAAGAGAAGACAGCAGTGCCAGATGCTCAGTATTACAGTGCTGAGACTTCTGTAGGAAAAAAGGCTGAGGATGTTGAAGCTGTTGGTAATAGACAGTAGAAAAAAAAAAAAAAAAAACTTTAACAGACCACTTCAGTTTCTAAATCAGTTTCTCTGATTTTGCTATTTATAAGTATATATTTGAGTAAAATGAACATTTCTCCCAAATTCCAAATAAAAATATAGTCACTTAGAGCATTTACTGTATTTGCAGAAAATGATAAAAAGATGCAGAGCTTTCAGGTCTCAAATAATGCAAAGAAAACAAGTTCATATTCACTCTCAAGTTTTAAGAGTTCTGAAATCAATATCTGGTGGAATAACCCTGGTTTTTAATTAAAACATTCATGCATCTTGGCAGGTTCTCCTCCACCAGTCTTGCACACTGCTTTTGGATAACTTTATGCCTTTACTCCTGGTGCAAAAATGTAAGCAGTTCAGTTTGGTTTTGATGGCTTCCGATCATCCATCTTCCTCTTGATTATTATATTCCAGAGGTTTTTAATTAAATAAATAAAATCACTAAAATTCATAATTTTTAAGTGCTCTCTTATTTTTTCCAGAGCTGTACATGCATTCCTGCATTTCAGGACTGCTACACATTTTTTGTTAAAAAAGGCACAGCAAAGCATTTTCAAAACCAATGTTAAGAAGCACTAAATAAAGGAGAATGCTGAATGAGCCTGCCTCAGAGATATGTGCAAATGTGCTTCTGGTTGATATGATTTAGAATGAGAGCATTCTACAGTCTTCCCAAAATACGTATGTGAATGTATGAGTATGTGTCCATTTTTAGCCTTATTTTCCATTAGCAGATGACAGGCGTTTGAGGTGCGAGCTGGCATGAGGTTAAAGCATGTAAAAATATCACTGAATGTCTTTTAAGGCCCTGAGTTCCACTGGCAGAAAGATTTTCATCTGGACACGAGGCTCAAGCTTTTGAACAGGCCACCCGATAAGAGCGTGCAAAAACGCTCCTGGACGGACTGAACGGTTGCGCACTGTTTGCTTTTCGATAACATCTTGTAACTGACCCAAAAGCCACACACCACACAGGGTTACCAAACACTAAAAGTTCTCTCTGAGGAATTTGGCATTAAAATTATTCTTTTTTTTTCTTCGGAGGAAATGTCTTTTATCTTTATTTCCAGGATTGGTTTTGAGAAGTGTCTTCTTGGTATGTGACACTGGATATATTTGCGCCTTTATTGAAGTCTAAGAAAGTGTAGAATTTACAATGAGACCAGTTGGTGCCTCCTCATTCTTAGGTATTAACCAATTATTGTTAATAATAATGAATAATTAGCACTACACAGCATTTTTTCTGGATTATGATAATCTAGAGTTATATCTGAACCTGCCTACCAGAAAAAAAAACCCAGTCCCATTTCCACTCTCCAGGTTGTCAGGTATAGAACACAATAAAAGGCAAGCTGTGATTCAGCATTGGGTGCTACACAGCCTAAAAAAGCCTTTGCATCTATAAAAAAGCTAGAGCCCAGAAAAATCCAAAAAACAGGTTCTGTACTGGCAATTTCTCTTCTTCTAGCAATTAAGGATTAAGCTTTACAGGCCTTTTAATTCAATTAAGCATTTGTAGTAGTGTTTGCAGTAAGTCTCACCGTCACTTGCCACTATGGCCTCAATCTGGCAACCTGGTTGAGCTTGTTGTCTGGGAAACTTGCAACTTAATATCTTTAGGCATTTTTTTATATCTGTGAATGCATTTCAGAGTGGTAATTTAATCTAGATTAGATTTTTTTGGGATGGTTTTAACTCCTATAAGATTTAAATTTTAACTACTGAAAAGGGTTGAAAGATGAAATACACACTAGAGTCTATTCGTTAGTCACACATACAGTACACACTTGAGGTTGAGTAACACACATTTATTTGCAGAAAATGAGAAATGGCTGAAATAACCAAAAAGATGCAGAGCTTTCAGACCTCAAATAATGCAAAGAAAACAAGTTCATATTCATAAAGTTATAAGAGTTCAGAAATCAATATTTGGTGGAATAACCCTGGTTTTTAATTACAGTGTGTATGCATCTTGGCATCATATTCTCCTCCACTAGTCTTACACACTGCTTTTGGATAACTTTATGCTGCTTTACTCCTGGTGCAAAAATTCAAGCAGTTCAGTTTGGTTTGATGGCTTGTGATCATCCATCTTCCTCTTGATTATATTCCAGAGGTTTTTAATTAGATAGATAGATAGATACTTTATTGATCCCCGAGGGGAAATTCTTGAATTTTTTCTTTGATTTGGTAAAATCAAAGAAACTCATAATTTTTTAAGTGGTCTCTTAAATGTTTTTCTAGAGCTGTACGCTGAACACCTCCAGTGAGGGAAAGGAATGTTGCTGTCATGTCACTTTTCCTCTCAGTCCTGACTGGTCATATTTTCCCTTGATGAAATTCTATCCTCATGGAAGCTTTCCTTTCCAGCATGACTGTGCTCCTATTCACTGGGTACAAGAGGTCATTGAACGGTTTTGTTTTTATAAAAATGTTGTAATCCCTGTGAAAAGCATGTTGGTTGGTTTCAAGATGATTCAACTAAATAACACTGAAATACCCCCAAATAATTCCATGTATTACCTGGGCCAATGTGTCATAGTTGGCATGATGCAATGGATAAGACCACTTCCTGACAATGACCAAAAACATCATGTGGGAGCCTGGGTTTTAATTCCCAGCATGGATGACTGTGCTGTGCTACACAAATAAGAGTCTTTGGAAAAGTCATTTTGGATAAGAGCTAAAATGCAGAAAAAGCTAGGCAATGAAAGCAAAGGGTTTCTAGATAGATGCTTTCTCAGATTGTATTGTAATAAACTGTGTAACATAAATATGAATTCATATAAATATGAATCCTATCGATGTGTATAATATATGCATTTAAAAATGAGGAGTTTCTTGATTTTACCAAATTGAAGAAGAAGGATGATTACAAGCCATCAAACCAAACTGAACTGCTTGGATTTGTGCACCAGGAGTAAAGGCATAAAGTTATCCAAAAGCAGTGTGTAAGACTGGTGGAGGAGAACATAATGGCAAGATGCATGAAAAAAACTGTGATTAAAAACTACCAGGGTTATTCCACCAAATATTGATTTCTGATTTTCTGATCTCTGTCCTGAAGCACAGCAGTATTCAGTAATGGACGGGATTTCTGTCCGCACCTCTATGTTTGTATCTGTTCTGTGGTTTGGGTGGATGAATGTGCAGCAGGAAGTTATCCCTTTGGATCTATTCTGGGCATTTCACGCCTTCAGAGGCCGTTTCTCCACAGATGATGCGCTGGCTTTACGTGTGTGTGTGTGTGTGTGTGTGTGTGTGCATGTGTGTGTTTGTGATTTCTGCAGAAGGTCAGGTTAATTTGAGGAGATTAAGAGAGGATGGGTAGTCTGATGTAGCTGCTGATGTATGTGTGAGAAAGAAAGAGAGAGAGAGAGAGAGAGAGAGAGAGAGAGAGGAATGAACAGTCCTTGTTTCTCGGGTAAAGGAATGTAGAATGTAATGTTTTCTCTGCTAGTCAGTTGAACTGTAGGGGTTTTGTGTGCTTGCCCATTTGAAGAGGTTGGGATATGTGATACATGTTCTGTACTATAAAAAAAAAACAAAAAATATATATATTTAATATTTTAGCACCTCTTCCTTTGCGTATCTTACATTATTCCGTCAATATCTTTCAGTTAACAGCTGTGCTGAACTCGTCTAGAGTTAATTACTTGAATTTCTTGTCTCTTAATATTAGTTTGAGAGCATCAGTTGTAAAGTAGTGAAGAGGTAGAGTTACAGGTATACAGTGAATAGCTCTATTTGAGTAATTTTCTAATCCAGATTATGGCACAAACTACTCAAATAAGTAAAGAAAAAAAATGTTAATCAGAACATTTTCAGGAATTTTAAAAGTATCCTCAAGACAATCAAAATCATTGTAATGGTGAAACTGGCTCTCATCAGGACCACCTCAGGAATGGAAGAACAAGAGTTACCTGGCTGGTAAAGTCAAAGCACATCTCCCCAGATAAAAAAAAAACCACCTAAATACTTCACAGAGTATTTTGGTTTGTTTAACACTTTTAAGTTACTATATGATTCCTTATGAGTTCTTTCATAGTCTTGATCACTTCACTATCCATTTACTATGTAGAAAAATATAAGATTACCAATTTACCTACATATGTTTCACAAACTGAGAATACTTGTAAATATTTGTAGTTATCATAGAATTTAATTTAAATACAATAATTCTTTTAACACGTTCCTTTAACATTAATGTGCAATGCTAAAAAAAAAAAAAAAACTCAAATAAGATCTGTGAAGCTAAAAAAAAATTCACTTGGTCAACAGAAATACTCCAAAATCCTTTATTATCCTTTATTATAGATTGTGACCAATAAAATCTATGTTTTTTCCATCTTTTAAAAAAGGTTTTTGCATGGTAGTGAATACATCACCAAAAATGGCCTTCCAGCACGATCTTCCATCTTTTTTTTTCACGCTCACGCTCTCTGCATATAATGCACATATACAGTACCTTACATACCTTACATATTGCCCTCAACTTTTGCTTATAGCACTTTCTGTCTGATGCATATTCCATTACATGTCCTCTATTCTTGGAAAACAGATTTGGTATTCAGGCCCGGTTGTTCCCTCTCTCAGAAGGAGGAGCTGTGGTGGATGAATAGAGCGAGGGGAGAGTAGAAGGAGTCTGCGCCAGTCGTGTCAGAGTGGTCTGAACTGATAGCAGGGGCCCTCAGCAGGTCTTCGCTCTCAGATCCGCTCTCCAAACGCGCCGCGCCTTCTTATCATAGCTGGAGGAGCGGCCGGGCAAAGCCGCTTTTTGGCCGTTGTTCCCTAATTAAAATTATTATAAAAGGGATTAAACTTCAAATGCTTCAAATGCTATTACTACTGGCTCTAAATAGGACTGAGGTGTGGGTTACTAGTAAATGTGCATGGCCATTTACTTGCCTTGTCCCCTGTATACCCTCCGTTTCTCTTTCTCTCTCTCTTTTTCTCTTTCTCTCTCTCTCTCTCTTGCTCTCTTTCCCTTGGTGCCCATCATTGGTCCTAATGTACCAGAGAAGCAGCTCGTCTTCTCCGCGGCCGCCGTTTCCCTGAAATAAGCACTATTTGCTGGTCCCGTTTGATCCTTTGAGTGAGCAGGGTCCTCTCGTCTGGCCCAGTGTTTTCGGAGCAGCAGGTAGTCGCAGGCAAGCTGTTGGAGGGTCAGCATTCTTTAGTCTCGGCTGTTACTCACCCACAGATGGAGACCTTGTGAACTTTGACAGAGGTCATCGCTAAATTACATATTTCATGAATTTGTGTTTTACTTGGGCCTTTGGAAGTTGGAAAGAAGAGGTGGGCAGATTGTGGAATGGGAACATGGGGCAGGCGGGGGGCTATTGTTTAATAAATTGCTTTTTAAAGCAACTGTCTATAAGTATTGGAGTTTTGGGGATTTGGGGACCTCTCTGGTGAGAATGTGTAATTACACCAATCATGGGCTCATCTAATAATTTTAGGTTAGTGAAAAGTTTTTTTTTTAACATTATAAATGTATTATTCTTAGAATGGTCAATCTGTCAAGTTTTTGTTTTACATTTTTAAACATCACTGCATCGTCATTTGTGTCGATGTTCAGTTTTGGGAATGTTAAATGTTTTAAAGAACAATAAAGGATTATATTTTCTTTGGGAACACAAAACATGACCACAATGTTTCATCAGATATTAAGGAAACATGCTAAACAAGTTTAAACACTGACAACAGAGTTTCAGCCAGTATTTTCTGCCCACCACCATTCTCCCAGTCCCATTTCCACAATCAGGGTTGCCAGGTATTGACAACAGCACACAAACAGTGTGCTTTAGTCATGGAAACAGGTAAGCTGGCAATTATACTGAGCTTCAGTAAGGCTGCTGACCATAGGCTGCTGACCATAGCTGGGTAGTTTATCACCACCACTGCGTGAGCCTCACATCTGTAGAGGAGTAGGAGGGGCAGAAAACTCTATTCAGTGTTTGGGAATTTGTGGACTCCTTTAGCCATTTCACACATTTGTAAGCATCGATTGCTGATTGTTCCTTTAATGTTTCCGTAATATTAATAGTCATCTACCTGGGAATGTTTTTTTTTTCACAAACCATTATTGTGTCACATATTTTCAGAGCATTTCTGGAACTTACATGAACTTACGTGTTACATGTCAACATTTGTGGAACCTTTTTAAAACGTTGCTAAATGTTCTTACACCGTTTTCTGTTGAAGTAGAGTGCAACAGTAGTTTAATGCAAAGGTCAAGATGTATATAAAGTAAATTATAAATTAATTTTATATTGTTTTGTTCAAGTTGTGCATTGATAAAATACAGTTAGATAAAATGTAGAGAGCAATTATAGCCAACAAACCTACCAGACATCATACCAGTCTCTCTGATTTGAATGAACGAATGAATGAATATACAGTGTTTTAGAAGTTGACACTGATACCAATTAATTTAATTTAATTTAATTTTTCTCCACTCACAATTCCCAATACTATTGATTTTAATTCAAAACAAAAAATAACATAATATTTATGTTTTTCTTGGATGTATTTTTCGTTTAAAGGCATTTAAATGCATTTACATATTCACACTGAGCGTGCACGTCTTCGGTTTTGAAGACAAATGCCATAGCTGCTTGTGAGAAGCCGGGATTTGGAGGCAGACATTTTGGCAAGTGTCCAGCCCTTTCTAGACAGGTCCGATGTGCCTTTTATGTCCCGGACTGTCTGTGCAGAGGCAACAATAACAGTAGCATCTTACCACGCCGCAGATGAGACATACCCTGGTGTGCCATTACAAACATTTCAATGAGAGGCATCTTAAATAATATCTGTTAAGCAATGCCAGGGAGAATTTTCTTTTATTCTTTTTTTTTTCCCCAATAATCAAAACGGCCTCGCATCTTAGAAAAGAAAAGAAAGAGAAAAAAACAAAGAAAGACTGTTTTTTGGGAACATCTCCTTTTTTTCTCCATTTGTTGACAAGCTGCATTGATCTGATGCGAGAGCCTCATGTTCCCGTAAACATCTAACTCAATTTAAGGCCGTCCTCAGAGGGAAAAAAGTAGCCGCTGTCCTTCCATTGAAGGGCAGGCCTTCTGGGCTCTTTGTAGCGGGCGAGGATCTAGCTTTGGAAGAGCATTAGGCTAACTCCCGCCAGTGTTTGATACAGGGTCTGCTAGGCTAATCATTTGTCTCGGCGGAGTCGCCAGCATCTGTCATCAAGGGTTAGCTCACAGAGGGAGGCTGGGCTGGACCCTGAGACTCAAGCCTATCTACTTTCACACCATCCACCTCCAGAGCAGCGCTTCGTCCATTCAGAGCTCAGCAGAACGCTTTCTACTCGGATACACCTCTGCTTTCTGCTTTGTGGCCTTCAGCACCCACTCTGTGATTCAGTAGTTTATCTTCAGCAGGTGCTGATGAGCGGCGGTGTGGACGGAGCAGAAAATCTACTTGGTGTAGGTCACAGAGATGGTGGTGGTCATAATGATAAGACCAATGCCAATATATTTCACTATTTCTATTTTTATCAGAAGGATAGCAGGATCTGAAAGAAAAAAAGGCTCATGAAGGGAGTGAGGGCCAGCAGTGGGTAGATATTATCATAGTACTGGTAGGTGTGTAGCTAGGATGATGCATTTGTGTATGATTGGTTGGTTGGTTGGTTGGTTGGTTATTTTGAGGTTATAGGGATGCAGGATGTTTAATGTACCTGAGATGTTAGTGTTACTGAATGTTACTGAATAACAGATGCATTAGTGTACAATAACCCCAACTTAATCGTCTGGGCAGCTAAAAAGCACATGAAATCTGATTTTTTTGGACATTTGGAGGTGGTTTGACATGTGACTACAATCTGATTTACTTAATTACTTTCTTACTTATTTATAATTACACTCAAAGGCATAGGAGCAGGTTTGATATTGGTAGCTAAATTAGCTAATATGAATGAAAGCCCATTCTACAGTGTTATAAAACAACATTTGTGGAATTAGAGATAATCACTAAAAATACAAATACAATACAATACAATTTTTTCTGTACTTCTGTTTATTTTTAGTTAAATTCACCCAAAGTTCACTTGACAAACTTCTTCTTCTGCTTCTTCTTCTTCTTCTTCTTCTCCTTCTTGTTATTATTATTATTATTATTATTATTATTATTATTATTATTATTTTAATCATTATATATATATATATATATATATATATATTTTTTTTTTTTTTACTTATATATATATATATATTATATAAGGCTGCAATAAAATTATAAAATGAAATAAAATGTTAGACAGTGAGTCTGTAAATCTCTGTAAATATTGAATATGGCCCTTTTGTACATGATATCTAATGAAGAGAGAGAGAGAGGAGTGGAGAGGAGAAAAGAGGTTTCCACCTATCCAGAGCTAAAGGCTGTTTATTTCAGTTTATCAGATTAAAATCCAGTAAAACACAACGCAGAGTCTGTCATCTGTAACCACCAGTTACATATACTTACATACTTAAATCTCAATACATACACAACAAGGCAATTCAGAATATATATATATATATATATTTCTGTTTCATTTATAGTACCCAGTCCACCTGATCTCCAATGATTGAATAAAGTAAGACTTTTGTATCTAGACTCTTGGGTTGGTTAGGTAGAATAATTCTCTATGTAGAGGTGGGGTGGGGGGGGTTGTAGTACCGTGAGGCCGTAAGCGAAGCAGCAGAACATGGGTAATATGTCGCTCTGCCAGAGCATAAACAAACAGTACAACACGCTCAGAGCGAGAGAGGACAGAAGGCTCGAGTCTGCTCAGCCTCCACTGTTTATATTGTTTAACAGTGTTGTCCCGGAGCTCAGCGGAACTGTGCACTTAAGCTGCACTTTGCGCTTTTAATTATTTACTCTGATTTGTTTGGACAGCAGTGGAGTAGCGCAGTGGAACAGAGGGAGCCTCTCTCTCTCTCTCTCTATCTCACGGTCTCACTTTCCCTCTGTCTCCTTCTGGCCCAAAGGAAAAAAGAGAGAATGATGGAAGCTTGGAAGCTTGGGGTGGGAGGGGGTGGTAGAATCCACCCAAATGCCCAGAGCCCATCCAGACGTCCATGCCACCGTGCCACGTCTCTTCACCAAAATGCACCTTGAAACTGATGTGGAATGTCATTCACCGCCGCATCGCGTTGCTGCACCTGCTGATGGCATGCATTTACTCCCTAATGCCTGCTCTCAGGTGAGCCGGCCTCTGATGGATCGTCTGGCTGTTTGTCGTCTGGCTCTCGTGTCACTGAAGTTTCAGCTCACGCCCTTTTCTTCTGGTGCTTTGGTAACAACTACTAGAGGCTGACTCCAGTGTTTTACTGCAGTGTCTAGTATATATCTAGTAAAGTCAATTGATAAAAAATGTATTAAAAATCAATAATCAAATTTATGGCAGTAATATTCTGTAAGGGAGTTTTTCCTCGGCACTGTTGTCTCCACAATAATTGGCATCTGTTGCTGTTCATAAGTGGCCTGGACCTGATTTCTCTGTAAAGCTGCTTTGTGACAACTTCTGTTGTAAAATGCACTATATAAATAAAATTTAATAAAATTTAATAAAATTGAATTGAATTGAATTGAATTGATCACACTTGTTTTTCTTCTAAAGGCTTAAAGGGGACATGCATACTATTCAAACCTAAAAACTACCCTCCTTTTGCATGCTTTTGTATTTTCATTTGTGTCTCAACTGCCTCTATAAACACTCCAAGCATTAAAAAAATCCATGCATTTGTTTTCTGTGAATCAGTTGAAAGATTTTAGCTCAGACAGTACAAAGCAAAATAAGCCAGCAGACTTTTTCTGATAGAGGAATCTATACCTACTGTGGCAAATCAGCATTAGAGGAAGATGTACTTTTAAGCACTTTCAAAGAATGAACATTTGATAGTAGAATTCAACCTCCATACACCATACATATATATGCTAAGTACCCAGTTTCTGTTACAAACCTGTATCTACTGTCAGTGTACATTTTATCTGATAGACACCTGTGATATAGTAGGTGCACTTTCAGTTCTATACAGTATCCCTGTGGTGGAGCTGTATCTTATAAACTAGCACCTTATTCTTCAGCCTGCCTGTGTAAATAAGCAGGATGTGTTTGTTATGGTTGTTATAGTGGACACTCTGGTGGCTAGCAGTGCCACTTTTGATTCCTGTGGTGTTTGCGACACGGTCCATCCCCGTGCTGGGTATTGTACACCCACGCCGCTCTTCAGGAGGCAGCATCCCTTCCTGCTGAGACGCTACATGGAATTTCTTTGCAGTACAGGATTTATTTTTTTCCCCTCAAACCTGTGTTGTTATTCTTGTGATATTTGTGTATTTGTCCAGTGGTGTTGGGGTCAGTTGTATCCACTGGTTTGTGTAAATATAGGTGAAAATGTACATTTTGGGCACAAATAAGCTTTTTTTGTTGATATTTTGGTAACATGAAAGAAATAAATGTGCAGTGGTTCAAATAATGATCCTTTAAAGCAAAAAAAAAAAAAGTACACTTTAAGTTCTTTTTGAAACTTATTTGAACATATATCTTTATTTTAAAGTTTTTAGTTCATGAACAATGAAAAAGATAATAAAGATAAGTGAAAATGGATGTTGGGAGAAGTAAAAATGAAGGATAGCACTGGACGAAGTTTTCAGTGACAGGATAGCATTCTAACAGACTTTATCTAATTTATTTTATTTGGTGTGATCTCTCTTTTTTGACAGTATTTGAAGTCTTCTTTCACAGGTACTATTTCTAATTGAATGGCAAAATATGGGCAGAGGACATGGTTGCAGTGTCAAAGAGAAAAATAAAAACATAAAATTGAAAGTTTAAAGAAACTAAGGGCAAACCAAAGCAGTGTCAATAGCTGAATAGCATACCCATTTTACATTCTGATAAGAAAAGTACAGCTGCAAGCCACTAGAAATACATAATAATGCTTAAGATGAAACCGAAACTTTATGTGAAGCTTGGTTCTTTTATACAAATGTCAGTTATGGGTCACAGGAAACACAAAAACAAACACCAATTTCCTCAAATTGATATCAGAAGGAAAACGCATCATATTAGTCCAAAAGCAAAATGTAAGCTTTCTAGATACTAGTTACTGAATAAACTAGTTTTAAACATTTAATCTAATTACCATTTTCACCAGGCTCACTGTCTGGACTGACTGTAGAAACCTTTAACTGGGATTCAATCCATTGAGTGTAATGTTGTCATGTGACCACTACATGGTACAGGCAGTGTCTCCATATGATGCCAAAGGGTCAACTTTTAAAAATTACGTATCATGGTGCAGATAAGCAGAAATGTAATGTCCTCATATAAGGATATAAGGATGCAGGGTTTCAAGAGGTTAAAATAAACATACATGGATTTGGTCCATTCTACAGTCTAAATTTAAAGTTTTTAAAGTCTCAATCTATGGCAATCTATTAATTTCAATATTAGTAAATCATCATCCTTTTCATAATTGTCTGTGACTGAATGGATATATAAATAAAACATCTCATCTTATATCAACAAATGTGTTTGCTTTCCCTACGAACATACCATTTTTGTAGGAGCTTCATTTTTGTAGGTGTTATTGTTATTGGACTGTAATGCTATGTGGACATGTGGCATGTTTGGAAATATTAATATTATTAGCAAAGATAATTCAATCCACATCGAGCACTAGCAAATTAATTTTAAGCCTTAAAAAGCGCTAAAATAAAATATAACCTGTCTGAATTTAAATCAGAATCACTCAGACCTGACGGAACGACAGCTCTTATCAGTGTCCCCGCAGGAAGTGTAATGCATTTTAGTCAGAGTATTTTTTTTTCCTCCACATCTTTAATTTGCCTGCTCCTGTGGGTCAGCAGCTGTCAGCTGCTGAGTGCGCGGGTGCGGCCTGCCTGCTGCCGTGCCGCTCTCTGCTGCCACTCGCACCCACCTCCCAGTCACATCCGGCCCGGAGAGAAAGCGCCGCTAAGTGAACCGAAGCCGATGGCGCGCCACACAGATGTTGTCCCTCCTTCCCTCCCCTGTAAGTCTTCCAAATCTCCTTGAGCGAGCTTGGCAGCACCAAGGCCAGCACCCCTACATCTTCCTCCTACTCCTCCTCCTCTTTCTCTTTCTCGTCTTCCTCCTCTTCCTCCCACCCTGCGATAAAACTTCAGTTCTCGAGAAGACGCGAAGAAGGGAATGGAGTCTGTCTCCTGGCAGGGTGGTCCGTCGTCTCATTCGTCATGCCGACGGCCGGAAAGGCCGTAGCGAGCTGTACCTGCTCCTCATCCTCCTCTTCCTCCCTCCCAATCCCTTTAACTGTGTCTATTAGAGTTGGGCTGCCTGGGGCCTACTGGAAGCAGCTCACATCTCAGAGGTCCTATCTTGTAGTTGCATGGCTCTGTGGCCTGGTGAGCGCAGCACCAGAGCCAAAATTGAATTAGCCATTGTGACGTACCACGTCCCTGATTGCTCCTGGCCCTGGAGATACAGGAGGACCTGTAGAGTGTAGATCAGTGCAAAAGAGTGCAAGAGAGTGCCAGGATTGACGTTCTCCACCACCAGAGGTGTGGAATTAAAGACCACGTTTTGACATGTGGGCTAATGATGGCTGACTCTGATTGATGAGGCTAAAGAAGAAGAAGATGCTGACAGGAGTCCTTCTTTGTGTCCGCTGGTGGGGGTGAGCAGAGGTCACTTGGTGTTCCTCTGAAGAGGAACCTAAGGTCAGAGGATGAAAAAGGTTCTTCCCATCTCCTCCGGTGGGAGTCAACTTGTGATCATACTGGCCAAGCCAGATGTGTTTGATTACGTCTCTCTGAAGATGAGACCCTTGTTAGGTGTGTTCCAGTCTGCAATTGCTTCTGCTGGTTCAGAGAGTTCAGACGCTCAAATGCTAATATGCTTACCGCAAACTGAGCATCACAACCATGGTTCTGGCTTCCCAACAAACAGAGGGTGTTTTTACAGGTAATTGTGTTAACATCAGTTGAAGATCTCCCATTTCAGCAATTTTGCTTTGACAACCTCACACAAATACACAGCAGCATAAGCCTTCAGACTTTTTCTGACAGAGGGATCTGTACCTACTGTCTGTGGCAAGTCAGCAGATGAGGGAGGTGTACTATTAAGTACTTTTAAATCATGAGTTTGTGCTTCTATCAGAGTTGCTTATTTACCATTAACCCAAAGCTGTGCAAGAACATTTATTTGTGTTCCGGTCTGCAATTATTTCTGCTGGTTCAATGAGTTTAGACGCTCAAACGCTAACCGCAAACTGGGCATCACAACCATGGTTCTGGCTTCCCAACAAACAGAGGGTGTTTTTACAGGTAATTGTGTTAACATCAGTTGAAGATCTCCCATTTCAGCAATTTTGCTTTGACAACCTCACACAAATACACAGCAGCATAAGCCTTCAGACTTTTTCTGACAGAGGGATCTGTACCTACTGTCTGTGGCAAGTCAGCAGATGAGGGAGGTGTACTATTAAGTACTTTTAAATCATGAGTTTGTGCTTCTATCAGAGTTGCTTATTTACCATTAACCCAAAGCTGTGCAAGAACATTTATTTGTGTTCCGGTCTGCAATTATTTCTGCTGGTTCAATGAGTTTAGACGCTCAAACGCTAACCGCAAACTGGGCATCGCAACCGTGGCACTGGCTTCCCAACAAACATAGGGAGTTATTACAGGTAATTGTGTTAACATCAGTTGAATATCTGCCATTTCAGCAATTTTGCTTTGACAACCTCACACAAATACACAGCAGCATAAGCCTTCAGACTTTTTCTGACAGAGGGATCTGTACCTACTGTCTGTGGCAAGTCAGCAGATGAGGGAGGTGTACTATTAAGTACTTTTAAATCATGAGTTTGTGCTTCTATCAGAGTTGCTTATTTACCATTAACCCAAAGCCGTGCAAGAACATTTATTTGTGTTCCGGTCTGCAATTATTTCTGCTGGTTCAATGAGTTTAGACGCTCAAACGCTAACCGCAAACTGGGCATCGCAACCGTGGCACTGGCTTCCCAACAAACATAGGGTGTTATTACAGGTAATTGTGTTATTCTGCTAAGTGACAGGTCCTCTAGGAATCTTAACAAGTCCAATTAATTAGACACTAGAAATGCCTCTAATCTCTGATAACTCATTTAAGCCACTATCCCTACTTGAGGACAAAAAAAAGAGAGAAAAAGATGCAGGCTTGCTTATTAAGATCCCTGTGAATTCATTAATTGGCCCCTGTCTCCAGTGAGGGAAGCCTGAAGTCTCCCACCATGAAGACATCAAAGCTTTAGACACTATAAGGGTGCTGAGGAGACGTTCTCATAACAAGGTCTGTCTAGTACATCTTCTTACATCTTACGTCTGGAAACACTGTCTCGCTACATGCTGGCAGCATGACGCCTTACGTCTATATGTACAGGTATGCTCACATACATCTTTAGAACCCAGTAGATAAGCTAAGCTAGTTCTGTCCATAACCTTCTGTCTCTGTTTGATCAGTCGTTGTTTCCTGTTGTGAAGGGTGGTGTCGTGCACCAGGAGCTTGTTGTGATGACACAGCCTCCCAACGGCCCAGTTATGCTACCCCTGGTCACTTCCTCTTTAAACCTGCGGCCTGAGCATCAGGGGCTTCCTCAATTGAGCACAGGGAAACCTACGTCACTGTGAAGTGCAGTGGCATCAGCGATATCTATTGACATTTGGCATGCCAGCCTGTGTTTTTGTGAAATGTGAAATGTGTGTAAATGGTTGGTTAAAGCCCATGGGAACACATTTTATATATAGATTATTTTATTGATATTATAAGGCTTAACTTGGGTCCAGAGTTCAGTTAAACAATTCTCGCAAAACACAGCCCTGGATAAGTTAAAATCAGCGATGACAGATGTTAAAATTGTATTAATGTTTTTTTTATTGTTTAACTTTTTTTTTACTAGTTTTCTTTAGTTAATACTTTTTCTCTATCGTAAAATAAATGCAATACCAAAAACTATACCATAGCACCCAGTTGCATAAATGTTTCCCCAAACCAAAGTGTCTGCATGCTTGAATTTTATGTTTTTATCCCTCAATCTCTCTGTAAAACCTTAAAGGGACAATCATTGAATGCATTTTGATTATGTGATCAAGTTAATATAGAGAATATAATCCTCAGGGGTCATTTTCTAGTCATTTACCTTAACCAAAACCTGACTCTGTTAGCACCAGTGAAGTATTGGTAGACACAGACAAAAATATAATTAAAAGACATTTTGGAGCTTCTTGGCTACAGGAATTTGCATTGCTCAGTGACCTTTTGGTGCCACTGGCTCCTTGAGATAATTTTTTGTCTGGAGCCCAGGGAGACAGGGCCATAGGTCAGGCAATGTGTCCCCCCAGTTGTCCCCAGTTGTGACTCAAAGTGAAGTAGGAGCCATGTTAGCATAATGATTGGCAGAGGTATGCTGATGTACACCTCGCTCACTTTTAGGGTCGCCCATTCTACCAGTGCATCTCAAAAAATAAGAATATCATCGGAAATTACTTTATTTCAGTAATTCAGTTCATAATGTGAAACTCAGATATTATATAGATGCCTTACAGTCAATGAAAACTCAAAAAATCTGTGTCTCAGAAAACTCAAATTTTATATAGGACAAGTCGGTACTTTTGGCAGTGTAGGCAGTGTGCTTAATCCTGCTGGAAAATGAAAAGGGATGATTAGGAATGATTAGAAATAGAATAATTCAAATTAAATGTAAAATTTACTGATGGTCAGTGATGGTTTGGAGAGACATGTCATCTGCTGGTGTTGGTCCACTGTGTTTTATTATCAAGTATAAAGTCAGTGCAGTTTTGTTTTCCCACAAAATCTTACAGCACTTCATGCTTCCCTCTGCTGATGAATTTTTTGGAGATGTGGATTTCATTTTTCAGCAGGACTTGGCACACTGCCCACACTGCCAAAAGTACCGATTGGTCTTACAGTATTTAATATTCTAATTTTCTGGGACACTGATTTTTTGGGGGGTTTTATTGGCTGAAACCCATAATCATCAGCAATAATATAAACTTAAGCTTGTAACATAGATCACTCTGTGTCATTTATATAATATATGAGTTTCACATTACACAATAATAAACTTTAGGACATATAAAGTATATAAGTCATATACATAATACTGTGTACTTTTACATTGTGGGCCCTGAGTAGAAAGAATAACAGATTTAGAAAGAAAACTTCAGAAATTTTGGTTCCCAGGTTTTTTAACACTTTCACAAGGTAAAGGGAAAGTAAGCTTCACTCTTCTCTTCTCTGTCCTTCAACAAAAGGACACACAGTTCCATGTTGCCATGTTGGACAGTTTTAAACACTTCTTTGGAGTCAGGGTTTTTTTTTCTAAAGGTAGAACCGAATGGGTGGTGCCACCTTTTGTTTACATGACACCTCCGAGTCAAGAGTCACCTTGATGATGGGGCCACCGTGTCAGAGCGCTGCACTGTCCAGTGGCTGAGCGTGCTTCCTGCAGGAAACGTCCTGGAGAGATTGATGAGGGCTGGCATTGTTTGACCTGTGCCCAGATTTTGTTTTACTTTCCCCCGCGTTCGCGTCACCGGTCGTGTGGCACGGCCGGCCGCGGCCCCTTCACGCCCAGAAACAGGCTCGGCTACAGATGGTGCCAAGATTAAAGCCAACGTCCAACCTGGCATCAGTCTCTTTTGGTCGGTGTGAGGTATCGGGCACTTCCTCATTGCCTGGCACTGGTTTTGTTTTCCCGTCACTAGTTTATAAAGACGGGGTTTTTGTGAGGGCCCTCCTCCTCCTCAGGTGGAGCCGCTGTAAAATCCCTTTTTTTTGACGCAGCATCGCCTCCAGCTCTTTCCATTCCTGGGCCCGCCTGCTTGCGTTGGCAGGCTGACCGTTTTTCCATGCTTCCCACCACCCCTCACCCCCCGCTCCCCCTCACCCTCCTCCCCCCTTCACAAGCGTTAACTTTCATCTCCTCTAAAAGGGTCCGGAGGTCGCGGCCCCTCCAAGCCCTCAGCCCAGATCAGAGTGTTTATCAGCGCAGTGATTTACATTTGATAGAGAGGAGCCTCCCCAAACAGCGCTATTAAACAGGAGGGGTGTGCGCCCCGACTCAAATAACCCCGCGCCTTTTTATGAGGCCCGGATGTGTTTTCATTCATTGTTGATGATATTTTTCCAATGTCCAGATATCCCAAACAAAACATTATTTGAAGCCTGACACTTTTTATAGAAACATTTAGCTGCGTGTATGTGCGTGTGTTGTTTCCCCCCCACCTCACTGCATACTGAATTCCCTACATTTTGCCTGGTTTTTATGCAAAATCCCAAATATTCATGGCCATTAAGAGCCCTGTTCTTTCTAATAGTGCTGAATGTGAAAATATGATCCACAAACACTTTATAGCTTATCATCTGAATAGACACATTTTATTTCTTACCCTTGCCTAGCCATCTAGCATCTAGCATGTAAGCAGATGATCTCTGCTATCATTACTTATTGAAAAAACTTCTCTGTTTGTGTGTGTTTGTGTGTGTGTTGCCATAGCATTTGAACAACAATAAGGGTTAAAAAATGAAAACAAAACATTTATGTAAACCTCTCTATACTTACATTGACTTTATAACACATTTATAATCGTTCAATTATGTACTTATTAAGCAGTATTTGAATATTCCTTATATTTATCATTATTTATTTTCATTTTCCATTCATAACACCTTCATTAAATCAGAATACTTTTGACATGCTATGCATTGTAAATGTTCTTTCATATCTTAAATCTTAACAGTTTTTCCTCATAAAACTCATAAACCAAACCAAACCAAACCAGAGCTAGCTTACCAAATTCATTACTCTGCCAGGACAGAGCAAACAGAGGGGTTTATATACAAGATCCACCAGGTGAAAACAATAAGTGACCGAGAGAGAGAGAGAACAATGTAGCGTCACTTGAACAACAGTGTCAGAGAAGTGTATGCTGGGAATTGTAGTCTTTAAGAAGTTCCAGAGCAGGCAGACTGAGAGGGTCAGAACTAACAATGTAGGTACTCCACAAAATAAAGTGTGCATGGGTTGGCCCCCATTCTAAATATGTATGACCATTAAGCCATTAACCCCTAAAATGTCTTGTCCCATATAAGGGCTACAGGTGTAGGTGATAAAAACCCTTTTTTCTGCAGTAAAATAACTATAAATGAATAAATCTACTTAATAATTCTAGATAAGTAACAAGAACCAAACCTAAATTTTGCATGTTTTAAAAATAGATGTAAAAACTAGACAAACATAACGAAACTAAAGGTTTGGAGGACATGAAGTGTTTGATTTGTATTCAGGAAAATATTGATTTTAAAATTAAGTTCAGGAAAGAGGCAATTTTATCATTTTATTCAATATATTTTGACATTAGCAGATTTATGTACATCCTTTTTGCTAACACTTTACTTGGATGCTATTTGATGGCCTCTTGGATGCTCAACTGGCATTCAATTGACATTCAACTACATCTCTATTAAATGTAAATGAAGTAAAAGGTGAAAGTAATTGATTCTCTATTGAATATAACCCTACATTCAACTCTAATCCAAACGCTTATCTTAATATTTTAGGATTGGGTTTAGGGTTAGATTTTAAGCTTAGGTTAAGGTTAGGGTTAGTTTTAGGTGTAGGGTTAGATTTTGTTGTTTATTAAGGGTTAAGGTTAGAGTTAGGTGTATGGACATTCAATTCAGTGTTAGTTGAATGTCAGTTGAGCATCAACAAGGCCATAAAATGGACCATCCAAGTAAAGTGTTACCTATTTTTTTATATTTTCTATTTTCAGTAATGTTCCTAATCAAACATGATTTTTTTTATTATGCACAGTAATGCTTGTAGAATAGAAATCTCGTAGAGATTTAGTGATGTAATGTCAGGCAGACAATTGACAAAAATCCAAAAATCCAAAAATCCAGAGCCCTGTTTGTTCTAATAGTGCTGAATATGAAAATATGATCCGTAAGCAGTTCTACTGTACGTAGCTTAGCATCTGAATAGACACATTTTAATTTTTCTTACCCTTGCCTAGCCATTTAGCCATGTAAGCAGATGATCTGTGCTATCATTACTTCTTGTAACTTCTCTGTCCTTGCGCCCCCAACCCCCTCTCCACCACTCTCCCCATTTTTTTTTCTTTCCTCTTCTTCTTTTTTTATCCCTTCTTTTTTTTTCTCTCCCGTGAAGCAGGGCTCTCATTATTAAGATCCTGGTGCAGTGCCGCCTGCCTGCCCATCAGAGCGTGGGCCTGTGCTCCTCTCCAGCCAGCCCCGGGTCACGCGGGAACCAGGGGCCAGCGCTGCCCTTTGGTGAGTTTGAAGATTTATTCTAATAAGTACCGCACTTTTGACAGGTTAAAAGTTGACCTGTGCCGCCCGCCAGATAGCCCGGTGTCAGCGTCCTTGTGTTCCATGTCCGTTTCTATCGGCGGGGCACGGAAATGTAAATTACATGCAGCATAAAAATAGATGATGGGGCATGTACCTCTCATTCGCCTGCTCTCTCTCTCTCTCTCTCTCTCTCTTTTCTATTTTTTTCTCCTTCTGCTTTTCTTTCATTTTTTTTTTCTTCTCTTTTTTTTCTCTTCTCTTCTCTTCTCTTCTTTTCGAGTACCGTGCCCACCTCCACCTCCCTGCCCCTGACTGTGTGCTGAAGACTGGTAGCGTTAAGTGAAGCAGGCAACCCGTAATTTCACGTTTAGGGAAGCATTAGCTCACATTCGAGCTGTTTTATGCAGCCAACATCTGTGCCAGCGCCGGTGTAGCCGGGCAGGGTGAAGCGCCACTGCTGAGGCCTACATTATGTATGAAGGGGCCACATTTTAATCCATGTTATTCACAGTGCAGCCAAATAAAGCGACACCTCTCTCTCTATCCCTCTCTCTCTCTCACTTTTTCCCTGCATGGTTTCTCTCTCTCTCTCTTTCTGTCTGTCTCTTTGCCTCCGTCTGCCCCCCTCTGTCTGTCAGTTCAGTTCATTTCAAGACAGCTTTATTGATATGACAGTATCGAGCACAATATTGCCAAAGCATTTGAACAACAATTTGACAACGATAAGGGTTAACACCGTACTGTAGGGCAGCATTCATAGCATGCATAAGTCCATATCAGACCTACATAGACCTCTTTATAAACATTTAAGAACATTTTTTGGTTACACTTTATTTGAAGGCTACCTTTACATACATACAACCTTTTGGCTTTATAACACATTCATAAGCATTGAATAATGTACTTATTTAGCATTATGTGGATATTTATGAAAAGCTTATGCTATTACTGACATGTTTTAAGGCCATCAGACATATTTTCCATTTATCTTCCTTTAAGCAGAATAACTGTTAAAAGTTTTAAACATAATGTTTATCAACAATCATGTATGTTGGGTCAATACAATATGATTTATTCTATGCAAAGTCTTGGCTTATGAATGCATTATAAAGCCTCTATGCAGGTGGTTCTCCCCAAGATAGAGTGTTACTGTTTTTTTTAAACACTTGCTCAGATTAATCAAATTAAAAAGAATTTAATTTGAAAGTTTTTATAAATAATTGTGAATGCGGTACAAGTAGGCTTATGTCACTTGTAACAGAAGGGTTATATAGGTGTCATGTAGTCTTCAATGTTTGTGTGTGTGTGTATATATATATATATATATATATATATGTAGCATATATAATCAAAAAGTGATTATATAGCATATATAATCTTTTTTTTTTTACTCAAAGCCACTAATGTTTTACAGTTAATTAAACATAAAAAATGATCTGAGTTCAGAAACAAAAGAGACAAGCAAACAAAAGATAAGTAATTTAATTGGCTGGGGCAGCAATGCTAAAATACCTGCACCCCCATGGATGAAAGACTAAATCTAGGAATGACCAAAATACCAGATTTACAGGATGTTTGCCAGAGAGATAAGAAGGTTCAAGACCATACAAGGCCCTAAAGGTCAAGCAGATTTCTGAGTATATACTCTAAAACTCTGTATATATTGTATACATTATGAAATAGATCTAGATACAATGTTGTTGCATGATGACAGCAATAATAATAATTGTCCGTATTATACATATGTATATATGTTAAATAATTAAATGGTAATGATTGTAGCTATTACACTACATAGAAAACCATAGAAAACCATTGGAATCATAGTAAGAGTGCCGACAGACATCAATATAATTAGGGTATGCAGTCTCTCAGACTGTGGCATAATTTCTCTCATAATCTGTCGCTCTCTCCCTCTTTATTCTCTCTCTCTCTCTCTCCTCGTCTCTGCTCTTTGATAGGACTGGTCATTTGGCGTTTGATCCAGTCAAGCTCTTTCAGGGTGCTGGAGAGGGTCTCGGAATTAGCGTCATTGTTGAGCTACTGTTCGCGGGTTTCCCTGCGACGCCTCTAAAAGCTTGTGCGCACTTCATCAGTATTATTGTAATGCTTTTGCTGTAGGTTATTTGGCAGCTGCTGCACCCCACTGGCAAACCTCTATTCATGCCGCCCTCCCTTTTCACCGCTGCCATCTCACAATTGATTTTCCCCTTCTCTCGGCTAACCCCGGCCCATTCATTTCGGATTGCTCGATATGAAACATTTTAATTTCTCCTCCTCATCCCACCACTTTGATAACAATCAGCTCTCCCATTCTTCTCATCGGACTCGCTCGCTCTCTCTTTTTTTCTCTTCTTCTTTAGCTTCTCTTTCTCTGTTTCTTTTTTCTTTTCTTTTTTTTTAACCAGGCTGTAATATCAGAGACAAATAAATCCCTGAGCAGTTGTTGCTCTCTTCTTTTTCTTTCTTTTTTTTACACACTTGTGTGTGTAAAATCCACATTCATCTCTCCAATTGTGAGTATTGTCTGCTGTCGATAATGACACTCAGCATCATCGAGGGAGTAATCCTCTGCTAAATGATTTAAAACAGAAATCACACACATATATACACACACACACACACACACATCCTACATTCTAGCACAGCCTATAAAAAACACTGCATTATCCTGCATTGTCCTGCACTGTCCTGTGCTCATTTCTGTCTGTTCTGTGCATGCTTATAGTACATTTTGATGGTGTCTTTTGATCTTGGCGGCTCAGATGCAGCGGTGCAGGGATCATTTGGCGTTTTGGTGTTTGGGGGGAAGGGAAGGGTTTTTGGTTGGGTGGGGTGGTTCTTCTTGTGGCGTGTGATTTTATTTTGTTTGTTTGGCATGTTAATAGACTTAAGTGGCACATCTTTGAAGTGCCTACCAGGAGGTCCATGTATGGCCGTATCGTAACAGCCCACAGATGCCACTGTACACATGACTGTTATTGGTTTAGTGGAGCAATCAGCCGCGTCTTTGCAGCATGGAAGAGAAGAGAACTGCCATTAGGAAAAATATGGCTAATCGGACAGAAGCCCAAGACGTCCATCTGAGTACAAAGCACCTCCGTAATGTGCTTGATTTCTGTGCCAATGATCGTATGTTTAGGCATGACGGTTTACTGTAGGTGCATGGTCTATTATCAATCTAATATGGTCTATATCTTGAGCGAAATTCAGACAATTATCACAACTGCTTAACCCTAGAATGCTAACAATTTTATCATGCTATTTTAATTGTGTTGCTGGTGTCTGAGTTGCATGGGACTTTGGGGAGCTTCAGGGCTCATTAATGTCATTAATGTTATGGTTGATTCCCTCCTTTTCTTTTTTTCAAGAGTGGTGTGTGCAAGTGATTTTCATCCAACATTAGTGATGGAGAGTAACATATTTTATGGGTGTAATTTACCTCATGTTTTTTTGTTTGTGTGTTTAGATCAGGCACTCGCAGAAATGTCCCAGGAATGGGTGGACCAAAGACCAGTAAGTTCCCACCAGCATTATTTCTTTTCCTGTTAAGAATTACCTGATTTTCCAATAACTATTTCATCAATGGTACCTTTTTTTTAAATTATATGTGCTGTTGTATGTTGTAAAATTAAAGATTGGTTCCAAACTTATCATACAATGTAAACCCAATGTTAGTGATGGTGTTACTAATTTTAACGTTAGTATTCTAGGGTTAATCACGATAAACTTTCTCTTTGGCAAAATCTTCGTACTTCAGTTTCTGTTTGTTTTGCACGTTTATTCAACCATGTGTTGTTACAAATACAAATCAGCCTTACTCTCCATATTAGATGTTAGGGGTGTCCCATTGATTTTTGAATCAGACTGTGGCTGTCTCGTTCTTTGCTAAGTGGTTAAATCAATGACTCTTGGCTTTAACCATGCATTACAAGCACTGTGGGCCTCCTGCTTTTAGCCAAAGCTCTGCAGTGTGCAACTTTGATTCAGGCTCTGCTTTGTGCTTGCTGGCTCTTGCTATATGTGTTATGTGTTGTGTCCTGTGCTATCTGTTCCACTTGCTTGGTCTAAACAGAATACAAGAAGACTCGGTATAGAAAAAGTGTTCTTTAAAGGATTGTTCACTGTATACAGTAATATAATGTATGTTTACAGGGTTCTTCACACTGATTAAAAGCCTATTGTACATACTTTTAGATACTGAAGTACTTAGTACTGAAGTCACCACAGTTCTAGTGCCTCTGCTGGCTGCTTGCTGTATAATGTATAGCTCTACATAGATCCTGATGTGTTTCAATTACAAAATAACCAGTATTTCATTTATTTTGTCCCTTTAAACTCTCTTTTCATATCCAGTATCACTTAGTTCTCTTTAGCTCTGCTGTTTCTTGACCATTTGTTTTATTTCCTCTTAGAACCCATCGCAAAAATGCTAGTTTTAGCTATATGCTAGTTTTTAAAGCATACATATAGAGTAACAAGGTGGAGTTACACCTAGGAATTAAATTTTGTGTGTACAGTGTATTGGGAGTTTATTGTGTGTGTATTGTGTGTGCTGGTGGAGTGTGTGTGCAATGTGTTGAAGTTTTGTTTGTGTGCAGTGTATTGGGTGATTGTATGTTCAGTGTATTGGTGAGTGTGTTGGCTGATTGTGTGTACAGTGTATTGGGGGATTGTGTGTACAGTGTATTGGCTGATTGTGTGTACAGTGTATTGGGTGATTGTGTGTACAGTGTATTGGGTGATTGTGTTTGCAGTGTATTGACTGATTGTGTGTACAGTGTATTGGGTGATTGTGTTTTCAGTGTATTGGGTGATTGTGTGTGCAGTGTATTGGTGAGTGTGTTGGGTGAGTGTGTGTACAGTGTATTGGGTGATTGTGTTTACACTGTATTGGGTGATTGTGTTTGCAGTGTATTGGGTGATTGTGTGTACAGTGTATTGGGTGATTGTGTTTGCAGTGTATTGGGTGATTGTGTGTGCAGTGTATTGGTGAGTGTGTTGGGTGAGTGTGTGTACAGTGTATTGGGTGATTGTGTTTTCAGTGTATTGGGTGATTGTGTGTGCAGTGTATTGGTGAGTGTGCTGGGTGAGTGTGTGTACAGTGTATTGGCTGATTGTGTGTATAGTGTATTAGGCGATTGTATGTACAGTGTTTAGGGGATTGTATGTACAATGCATTGGCTGATTGTGTGTATAGTGTATTGGTGAGTGTGTTGGGTAAGTGTATGTACAGTGTATTGGGTGATTGTGTGTACAGTGTATTGGTGGGTTGTGTGTGCTGTGTGTTGTTGGATTGTGTGTGTGTGTGCAGTGTATTGGCCAATTGTATGTACAATGTATTGGGAGTGTATTATGTGTGTATTGTGAGTGCATTTGATGGTGTATTGTGTGTGCAGTGTGTTGGTGGATTGTGTGTGCAGAGTGTTAGTGGTGTGTGCAGTGTGTTGGTGAAGTGTGTGTTTGTACTGTGCTGTACTCTGTGGAGCTGTGTGTCTCCGGCTGGTTGGATTGATTAGCCCAGTGTGCAGATGTGAGCGCTGCTTGTCTTTAGGAGGCCTCTCAATTAAGCCTCTCGCGTGCTGGGGGTGGGACAGAAGCCCGACACTCATTGGCCGGGCCCAGATAAGACGGCTCTCCTCCCCACTGTTGCCGTCGCCATGGCTCCCTTCAAAGCTCATTTCGGAGTCCGGGTGGTTGCTAGCCAAAAACTCCGCCAATTCTAGCATCTTTGTTTTGCTATTGATTACATTTCAGCCAGCTTTCCTGTGGACCCCGTGCTCCCTGCCGTTTCTGGACTGGAAAATTCATTTCGGGATGGTGGAGGAGAGCATCAATCTTTAGCGCCGAGCTCCGACACACGTCACTTTACCTCGCCCCTGCAGGTTGATCTTTGACCCTGGAATTCCTTGGCAAAGTTCAGTGAGTTCCCACTGCCCACCTGGAGAGCCAGTGCATTCATCACACTGCAGAACGGCCTGCGGGCCGCAGGTACACTCTGGGTTCCAGAGTGGAGTGAAGCCATAGAAGACGAACCACATTTTGTTCTTTTAAAGGTCCTTTATGTGTGAATGTGAAGAACCTTTTAAAGTTTAGGAAGCTTCCACATCATCTAAAATTTTCCCCTAAAGGTTAAAGCTTTTATGATTAACATTTTCAGTAGTGGCCAATGTGGCTATGACTTATTGAGACATTATAACTACTAGGTGGTCAAAACTTTCTAAACACAGTATGCAATACAGTATTTACTGTAGAGCATGGATGCCATGATTCCATTACAGACTGTTCTATAGAAATAAGGACAAAAATATTTGCCATGTTGTCAAATTTGCAACCACACAAGCAAAACCCAGAGTAAAGACCAGAGAAAGAGCAATGATCACCTTATAATTTGAACACACACCTGCCCGCTTCACCCAACACAGGTGTCTCAGACTGCCTTCACTGAGTTTACAGCACCTTTTAAAGGACCAGATGCAAAACGTATTGTGAACCATGATCTTAGTCCGGATCAATTGAATTATAGTCTGCGTTGTTTGCCACAAAGGCAGGAATGTGTTGGCGGCGCAGTGGACCAATCACATCTTCTGCTGTTCACTTCACGTGATGCTTAGTTACATTTCTGTGGAGGTGCAAGTTTATCTACAGCATTGGGTACACAGCTACACATAGCATATACATAGGCTTCACCGTACAGTAGATTCGACACATAAGTATAAATTGGTTTGACTTTGTTATGTTCATTCTGTTGCATGAAACATGTGAATGCAAAGAGAATCAGATTCTTTGTAACATTTAGAAAGGCAACTTGGTGAACTGGCATCGTTTTACAAACCAGTTAAAGTCAAGAATAAGAAGAAATGGAGCCAAATAGAACAGTTCACAGAGGTGATCAGTTATAATGTCTCAATAAGTCATAGCCACATTGGCCACTACTGAAAATGTTAACCTCTTAACATGCCCTGGCCCGCCGGCGGGCCAGAAAAATATGATATTTAATATCTGGCTGTGTTTATGAATAGTTATAGGTTCAATATAGACACCCAATATACCATTTTAAAGCTTAGAATCTCTGCTTTTCAGTTATATAGCCTATTTAGCTGTATCTCCTTTCAGAAAATAAACATTTAGGGCGAAATATGCCTTGGTTATGAAAATATTAAATCATAATTTTCATATTTCCGTTTATCGGACGTCCATATTTGATCGAATGCGGACATGTTATACACCATTCGAACCGTCTGGCTCTCCGGATTCCGAAACTGTGCTCCGTTTTAGTGTAGGATGTACGGCCCCTGAATTAGAGCTGAAAGAGCGCGTTGTAGCGCGTGTTCAGAGTTGAAAAATGCACAGGTTTGGTCCTGTAGTTACCTAAAGTCACTCCCCCCACCCCCCCCAACACCCACCAGCGCGTCCCCCACTCTCTTACCTTCAAAAAGAGTCCAGACTCAAGAAAATCCATCAATCCAGTCTCCTATAATCCACAGTTATATCCACCCCGCGCGAGGAATAATGTGAGACGGAATCTTAACTTTAATTACGAATTAAAAGCATTTTATTCGACGCTGCTCCGATTCTGGCCCACAGCCAGACAGGGCGGAGCCTACTGGACATGACGGTATGAGAGTGAGGTCTCTCAGCCAATCAGGTGGCGAGCTCGGCCAGCTGAAAGGCTAAGGAAGTGAGATGCTTGGCCATAGATACTAAGTCTAATAGATTTTCCACTGAGCAGAACAACCGCTCTTAAAGAGACACTGCGGATTTCTGTTTGTATATGAGTAGACCACACAAAAACCCAGAGTTTACTGCAAAATGAGTTATAAAAGTATTATTTTTTATTCTTATAAAGTTTCCAGTCCTTTGGAGAAAGAAAAGACCATTACTGGTTCAAATCACTATAACTTCTAACCAGTAATAGGTAGCAGTTTAAAATTTTATATGATGATTGTAAACACATTATAGTAAAATATAGAGCTGTCAAAACCCTTCATCCATATAAATAGTTCATTTTATGTGTCTGAAAATAAAAAAAAATAATAGAAAATCTGAAAAGCGCCTAAAAATTTTCCTGGTTTTTACCATATATTGGCCATTACATGTTCAATTGAATAATTAAAATGCCTTAAATGAATTGTGTAAAGGCTTCTAAGTAATATTAATTCATAGAATTGACTCTAAATAATTTAATATTGGAGTGATAAGCCTTCAAATGTGAGTATGTAATTTCAGGCGGAAAATGGTAAAAATAGGCTTGGAGCTTAAAAGCTATGATGATATGAAGTAGGTGATGATAGATCTTCAATCTATCATCAGTGGGATAACATAATATCTTATATTATACAGTATATATAGAACTATACATAACGACAGAACCCAGAATTGCTGTACTCATCTGTGACTTAAAACCATTATTTTTAAGAGCATGTAGAGATCAGCTTCGTATGACTCAGTGTAGCAGTTTAAAGAGTAATACAGGAAATTCTTCATATCAATTCTTCATTGATAAAAATGAAATCTGAGTAGCAGATTCACACTGGGGATGAAACGGAAACTTGCTACAAAGGCTGTGGACTTCCTGCTTTTGCTGCTACTTTACGCTTTCAAAGCTAGGCCTGCCAATCATGCCTTCTGCACCAGCCATTATGGATTTGAAATATAAGGTATAAAACTGATGCGAGAGGATGTTTGTGAGAGTAGCTCTCTGCCTATTGAAGTCGTTGTCAGAGAGAAGGCGAGAGAGAGAGACAGAGCAAGTGAAAGAAAGAGAGATAGAGAGAGAGAGAGAAGAAAACAGGAGTAGGACAGAGCTGCAGGCTCCCCTGAGGAGCTGCGATGAATAGGCTTTGGCAGAGTCCTGGTGTCAACGTGCAGGGCGATTCTTGGCCATTGAGCCCGTCTTTGTCCCTCCGCAGCCCCCCACAATAGGATGTCCCCTATTGGCCACTGGATAAATATTGCCTGTAGTGGGGCCAGAGGTGTGTGGCTGCTGTATTGGGCTTAAATGGAAATCAATGCCGGACTACGGAGCCGAGGACTGCGGATGTTGACAGCTGTCCCCCGCCTGGAACACAGATGTTTACGTTAATGGCGAGAGCAGCACAATCGCACAATATCCCAAAGGTCAGGAAGGGTCATGTTTACCTCAAAGTGAGCTCCTCTGCCACTGAGTGAAATCTTATGTGCAGACTAGCAGACTATCACCCCCTCCTCCCTCTTTCATGCTCAGGATACTGTAGCTGTTGCTTTTGTGGCTTAGCTTGAGGATGGAGAGCAAAAGAGAGGGAGACGAAAATCAGTTGTGGAGTGGTCAGTTAGAAAAAAGTAAAATGAGTGCTGGAGCATTGTGGATGTAGACATGGATGTGGGTGTGAAATCACCCTCTTTGGTTATATAAACATAATGTATAGCATCACTATCTAATAAAAAACATATCTATACATTGAAAATGATGACTTAACAGGAAAAGGCAAAGTTGAGAATAACTATGTAAAATAACTTTTAGTTAAAAAATGGATGGTCCATTTGATGGTCTCATTGATGCTCAACCGACATTCAACTATATTAATGTCGATTAAATGCAATTGAACTGAAAGGTGAAAGTAAATTATTCTCTATTGAATGTAACCCTACATTCAACTCTAACCCAAACTCTAATCTAAAATAAACATTTTAGGATTGGGTTTAGGGTTAGATTTAAAGTTTAAGTCAAGGTTAAGATTAGGGATAGGTGTAGGGTTAGATTTTAGGGTTGATTAATAGTTAAGGTTAGGATTATCATTTACATTCAACATAGGGTTAAGTTGCATTTAATAGACATTCAGCTGAATGTTAGTTGAATGTCAAGGCACTTTTTTATTACTTTTTAGAGCATTTCTATTGGTCTTTTCGGTAACTCTTTACATAAATGCTCCATTAGAGATGCCTCATAGACTTCATAGCTCAACTGACATTCAACTGCATGTCTATTAAATGCAACTAAACTTTAAGATGAAAATAAAAAATAATTCTAAATGAAATGTAACTCTGTGTCCAACTCTAATCTGAAGCATAATCTTAACATTGTAGAGTTAGGTTTAGAGTAAGATTTAAAGGTTAAGGTTAAGGTTAAGGTTAGGTTTAGGCTTAGATTTTAGGGTTGATTCAGGATCATTTACTTTTACCTTAGATGCATTAATGTGCATTTAATAGACATTGTTGAATGTTTGGACATTAAATTATTAGTTACATACTGCACAGAGAAGCCATAGGGTTAAAATGATGGTGAAATCTAAAATTGGACATTAGTGGTGTGATTTAAGCAGGCACGAAAAAGACATTTTTTTCATATTTTTCTTTTTTAATCAAACATCCACTGTGTAAAAATATAGAGTTTATTTTAGTGTGTTTGTAGCACACAGATAACTACAACAACATGCCAATATAATAATATTAGCCTCATCTCTCCAAGATTTTGTCTGGCATGTTTCAGGCTTATTGTCATTACGAGCTGTTAGCAGCTCTTTAGCATTTTTTCCTTTCTGCCTCGCACCTCAGGGCTCGATCCAGTGGGCTGCAGCTGCTGGCGAATTTGATTAGAACTTGAAGTCTGTCTACCAAATTTTGTTTTCATTCCTCTGTGGTGAAGAACACAAGATCTGATTAATTTGATTCGTAGAAAAACCCATTTTCCGAGGAGCCGCTCCGCGTCTCCCTCCGCTAGCCAAGCAGAACGTCTGCTGGTTAAGTAGGAGCGTAATGGCTGACTGGAGTGGGGCCCGTGGATGGATGTTAAAGGGGTTAATAGCGAATGCTGGAGAAACTGCGCATCAAGCTGTTTCAGCCACCGCTCTTCCAAAAATCCAATTCATTCTATAGCGAGATGCTGCTTAGCATTTATTCTTCTAATGCCATTCCCATGTCAGCTCCGAGCAGGTCGATTCCGAGCGTAGGATTGGTGTAGAGTTTTGGTGTGAGGGTTCAAGTGATGGTTGGCAGTGTGAAGAGCACTTTTACAGTAGGCTGGTTTCCCTCTTCTGCTTTTCGCTGGTCCCATGGAGAGAGGCGCTGCTACAGTGAACGATGGCTGTGGAAATGGATTATGATTACAGCAGAGAGACTCTGTAATACACTGTACGCAACCAATGCGGTTTGGCGAAAAAAGCATCATCATTCATATAAAATTTGGTGCTTTGCTGAGGCTTGTGTGGCCTGTGTAATGAAGACCTTGAAAAATTGCCTTTTTTTTGTATGTTTTAACCCAAAAGTGCTCTGAGCCTGTTTGGAATATTGATAGAAAATCTATGATTAAATCTGTTTTTGTTACTGTAATAAATAGGACGCATCACTGTTTATATTTTAAGGTTAAAATCCTGATGTAAAATAAATAATACAACAATTTCATGAGTTGTATTTTAACATTTTGTTTTAGAAATGGTGTCATAACTAGTTTTATATGACAAACAAAACATTCAATTAAAGAATTTGAATTGTTAAATTGTTTAAAGGAACTTTAAACTTGATAAAGCATTAACCCAGCACTCCTGCATTCTATAAATAAGATCAGATGAACAAACACACATGTGATCTCAGAATATTCAGTATATTTAACTTCATAGCTTTATAGTTTACATTTTAAACAAAGGGCTGTACGGATCATCACACATCTTGTAAATGGTCTGTGACATACATACAACACCATGGTATATATATATATATATATATATATATATATATATATATATATATATATATATATATACTATATACCTGTCTATCTGTGAGTTCCTTCAGTGTGCTGCTGTTGCTGTCATGCCAAATTTCTCAAAGCTTCCATTTTTCAAGTTTTAACATCATTTAAATCTGACTGTTGTACATTTGTACGTGAATAGACCAGTAGGGTCTTTTAACAAGTTTAAAATGCTTTTGTAAATTTGCCTATTGAAAGATACAAGGTTTTAGCATGACACTCACCATATGTACATATACGATAAATAATAAATAATTACCCGTGCATCCGATTTGAGACAGGGTCTCGTTAATAATGCATGCTTTCTAAATTCATAATATCATCTTGTCCACAGCAAGGCTACATTTGATATTACATTAAAGGCCTAGAGGAAGGAGGAAAAAAAGAATGTTTGCCAGAATCTCATCAAATGCTATTTCTGAAAATACCAAGGAACATGCTTCACTCAAAGATTTAGTAGCGTCCAAAGAGGAGAGAGAAAAAAAAATCTTGTGTTATTTATTTTGCTTGGCACTCCTTTCTCCCTTTTTTTTAAATATTATTTATTTCTTTATTTCCTTATTTTATTTATTTAGTTATTTATTTATTTATTTGAAAGTCCTCCATTTGATTCTCTGCCTAGCTGCGACTCCCCCTCCCAGTCCTCATGATGTCAGTTTAATTCAATCTGAGGGACGGGAAGCAGCAGTGTCTTTTAATGTCTCCTCGAAAGGCACTTGTAACACATCAGATTTGCTCTCACCTTTCTTGGGCGAAAGAGAGCAAGAATAAAGATCAATTATTTGGCGAATCTGAATTTTCATTAAAGGCTTTTTTTTCCCCTCCTTTTTTTTTTTTTTTGCTCTGTCCTGGGCGTTTTAAGTGGCCCATCTGTCTAAACATCGCTTCGCTTTTTTTTCTGATCATTTCCTCAACTTATTCATGAGCCATGGGAGTCCGGCTTTGTAGTCTTCGTGTAGCCGCTTCAGTCTACCCCCACTGAATACAGCTATGTGCCTGCATAAAATATCTTTTTCACTCAGCCTGCAAATTCTCTGAACTATGTTCACATGAATGGCCGACTTTCTGAAGTTTTTCCCCCCTTTTCCGTCTCTCTCACTCTCTCTCTCTCTCTCTTTTTCTCTCTCTCTAACTCTCTCTCTCTTAGTCTTTCTCTTTCACTGTCCCTCCCCCATCTTTTTTCTCTCCCGTCCTCTCATCTCTCTGCATTCCCCTTCATTGAGGATTTGTATGCAGAAATGACTGCGGTGGCTACAAAGCACGGCACATTATTCTTGATCATTTTTCAGCCCTCCCACTGCGAGAGTTATGAAGAAGGATCCCTTAATGATGCATTGACTATTAACAATGTTTTAAGTCAATATGTCCCCTTTATTTTCCCCTTCAATGGCTTCAATAACCACCACACCACCTTACCTCCCCCCTAACGACAAAAAAAGAAAAAAAAAAGAAAAGAAAAAACACTTAAGTGTCTTTAATGTGACTGGGTCCAGCTAAGACATGTCGCTGACTAGGTGATTAGACGTGCAGTAATAGCGGCTCTGATGCCTCATATCTCTTAATAAGTCTGTCTTGCCGTATTTTAAGGACCACACGTTTCGTACAAAACGTCGCACAGACGTGCAGAGGATAAACTGAGGCTTTCTTCTGTCACTTTTTCCTCGAATTTGCCTGAGCACATGGAAATGTGTCATTGTAGATTCTCTTTCATGAATTAGCAAACATGCTAACACACGCACACACACTTGATAACACTCATCACCGATTCTGTCGCTGTTGCTGAGTGTGTGTATGACTCATTCTGTGACTGAATCCTGACTGAATCGTTGGTTGCTGCTGAGTGGGCCGCAGTGTGATCGGCCTCCTCTGTGAAGCCGTGGCAAGGACAATGTGTCATCTCTCGCTGTCTTCCTCTCTCTTCTTTTTGATTTAGTATATATGTACATATATGTATATTTGTAGATTATAACATACAGTATTTTAATATTAGAAGTTTACACTGTGAACTTTTTACTCCTATAGCATGTGAAAGGCAAACTCTGATATTACACACTCAACTTATGCATTTCAAGCTTATTCACACCAATCCTCCTCTCCAGGTTTATGTGTATCTGTACAGCATGGTTCTACAATGGTACCACATTGATCAGTTCCATCCAATCAGATCGAAGAACTCACCAAGGCAGTGAAGAAGCCTTCCCCGCTCTGCTCATGCGTTCCCACCTGCCTGTGGCATGTTTGCGCTCTTTAAATGCCCCGCCCCAAGCCGGGTACGACCCGCGGCCGCCACAGAGGTTGCTTCAGCCCCGGCCCTTTGGCCGTCTGCCAAAGTCAGTATTTTAACAGAGGCACCACACGAACCGCCTGGGGGGAGATAGCACGGCGGTGTGGGTTTCAGGGGCTGCCCTCGCGCCTGCCCGACTTAAATGCCTCATCTGGCTGATTGCACACTAAGCAGGCTGTGGATGGAGCCCCGAAGCAGCCCGGCATTACGGCCTGCCCTCACAATAGCCTGGGCAGCTGCCAGCAAAGCCAATCTGCAAATGGTCTTAGGGCAGCTTTGTAGTAAGAATTCTGACTGGAGTATTACTAAAGCCTGCAGTAAGCATTGTTTCAAATAGCTTAATCATTAAATAAAAAAAAACAAAATTGTTAGTTAGTTAAGAGACTAAAGCTCTTACAAAAATTATACTAGGAGACTCTAATGCTTAGAGCCTAAGTCACCTTTAGCTTGACCAATCACCAGCTTCCACCTTTATAAGTCTTCTTATCAACCTCTACTCTACTATTGGCATGCCATCCATTACCCCTTGGCACCAGGAGATTTGGCTCTGCCCCTGGCTTCTATGTATGGCACAATAGTAAAATAACAATAACACAATTTATAATATTTTCCATTGTTCCTTGTGTGCATTTCTTGTTCAGAGTAATGATGCTGTTGGAATCGTAATTTTAATTTAGATAGATAGATTCTATCTATCTGTCCGTCCGTCCGTCCGTCCAACTGATCTAGATGCTACCAGACCTCGACTGGGCATAAAACAGGCTTTTATGTCAAATTAAAGACTTTTATTATCTTTTTTTATCAAATTAGATATATTTGTTTGTACATTTGTGTTCACAGTCTTGTGGTAGATCTGTATAGTTTATATTAGGTAGCAAGTGAACAGTCTACTCTTGAAGTTGATGTGTGATCAAATTGTAATGGCTAGTTGACCCAGTCAGATCTCCAAAACCTCAGGGAGACCTTTCGGATTCCTACTATGCAGCACCAAAAGGAACAAGGTTATGGAGGGTTTTACCTCACAACAAATGTATTAAAGGATAAGCTACTGATGTTTTAGTGCCAAATACTTTGGGACACCTTCAAAAGTTCTGTTAATCCCATATATTAATGACCCAGAGCTGTTTTGGTGGCATTAAGGGGAGCTTACACAATATTATGTGTTGTTTAAAGCATGTAAAGTCACTCAGGTGATGATGTGTGGATCAATCACAACCAAGGAAGTCTAAAAAACAGTAATGCAACTATTAAGACCAACCATGGACACTGACAACTATCTAACAAATAATATGAGCTGTTTAATTATATTACTATATAAATGAAATATCTTATATGCATGCTGTTTCTGTGCTTTCTAGGAAAGAGTTGCGTAATCTGCTGAGAAGGGTAAACCCAGGAGCTATAAGCAGTATGCTTTTGTACTTCTGTACAGTATATTTCCTATGTAGAGTCATGCAGCAGTGTGTAAGTGATGGATTTGTCCTGTCTAAGAGGCTGTTGTCACAGTGCCAGTATTGTGTCTGAGGAAGAGGACGCTGGCGGCTTGCTGGACTGGGTGAAGGAGCTGGAGCCATTCCAGCCGGCAGTTACTGCCACTGGCCAGCGGCCATCCAGACAGCACAACAAAATAGACTTATTTCTGACTACTTGTAACAATAAAGGCAAAAAAAAAAAATATTTAGAGCAATGATTTTTAAACTGCAGTTTAAATGTGTTCTACTGGTGGTGTGCAACTCAAGATGGCCTCAGGGAATGTACTGCATGCACACTTTACAAAATTTGTAAATTATAATATGTACAGTATATGTAATTTTCATATATTTAGATCTGTTTGTGCTCAGTGCTTAACTAGTTAAACCATGTAAGCAAGCCCATTCTCCAGATTTTCACTTTTACATCTACAGTTCTATAATTATTAACCTCTTGAGACTCTTGAGAATTTAGCTTGTTGTGCATTTTTTATTTCTCCTAGCTATTTTTGATAAGCTTGACCTTGCAAATATAAAAATTTAACTTTGTCTTTGTACAGGAAGTCATTTTTTGCACAAAACAATAGTAGTTTGATCAGAATTATTCAATTAGTTATTTTTTCAATTAGCTCATGTTTTTGTCTCAACTGGCTGTAGAAACTTTCGACTGGGATTCCCACCATCTTCTTCTCAATCAATTATTGAGTGTAATGTTGTCAGGGGACCACTAGATAGTATGGGCAGAGAAGCAGAAATGTCCGCATATGAGGGCAGAGGGCATCAAGAGGTTAATATTAATTCCATAGTCCCTACAGTAGAATGCTACGGAACTCAACTTTTCCAAATTTTTGCCTTTGGTTTATTAGTTAAAATATTACCTAGATTTCAAAGAGGTGACATAAATACACTGTAGTTTACCTCATCTCCTTGAACTCCTGTTGTTTTCCTCTGTCTCAAACATTCTGAGATGTAGGTCTAGTAGGTCTAAGTTTTAGTTTGATAAAATCAAATTAAATATATTTGTATAGTGCTTTTTACAACTGATGTTGTCACAAAGGAGCTTAACAGTAATGCGAACGCAGGACAAAGACTCAAGCAATACATTGAACATACAGCAGAGAACCCCCAGTAAGGGCATATAAGAGGAGACCATCCTACCACAGGTCAAACAGCTTTTAAATGAATGTTAAAAATCACTATACATCCACACAGGTCTAATATATTCAGTTGAATAGCAACACCAGCAGTGGAATCATGGGTGGTCTATGAATTAAAAGCTTTAAGAACCACTAAAATTAACATTGGACCCTTTACTAATGTCTTTATAAAAATATATATTCATTTTTGTTCTTCTGAATGGTCTTGTGAATACATTTTAAAAGGTTTTTCAACCACTAAAATATCTTCTTTAGAAACATTTGGTGAAAAAGTCCCCACATCCCCACATTTTCAATGTGTTACAGCTGTTTCAGGCTGCTTTCAGACTAAACAGCTGCTGAAAGATGTTGATTCCAGAATCACAGACATACAGGAAAGATGCATCTACTTATCCAGGGCGTCTCACAGTGGTAGGTGAACGTAGCCTTGGGAGAAACCTTTAATTGACGAAAAGCTGACTTGTCCATGTTCTGCCCACAGATGTGTTGCTTCTACATGGTTGAGTTAGCTTTACACACACATAAAAATGAAAAATTTGGCACGTTCATGCCAGAATCAGTGCCAGGACTGCTGCTTCAGATGGGCACAACAAATATGCAGGTGGGCCAAATCGAATTTCACTCCTGCAGGCATGAGGAAAAGCAACAGCACTGATTCAACCAAAGAAAAAGCACGCTAGCAACTCGTTTTTTATGAAAATATAATAATTATTCATGTTGATTATTGATGCTGATTTTTTAGTCACTTTAAGTTTCTAATGTTGTCACTTTTTTGTTATAGAATTAAGGGCCAGGGTTCAGCATATATCACCAATATCAATTAAATCTGTCATTAACTGGTTGAATTAGATGTGTTTTTAGCATACTGTGCAGGAATTCAGCCATCCTGAAAACCTCTGAAAAATTAGTTTGATTACAAGTCATCATCATTTTTCATGATTTATATATTGATTTAGTGTGTGTAATCGAACATAGGATAGTAAACAATTTATACAAAATAATGTTTTGCCATTTTTACAGACAAAAAACGTTGCATTTATGTGTGCAATAACCCATGGATTAAAAGTTGCACGTATGGATGTGCTATACAGGATTTATTTCAGATAGAAAGTTTCTATCTATTTCTTCATAGACAGTGTTGTGGTTGATCCAAAACCTTACCATAACCCAAAGGAAATCTCCCTGGACAGTGCAGTGCAGTGCAGTCCATCATTGATCATTGCTCACCACCCATTCATTTTAGTTGCACCTAGGGGGCAATTTTTATGGTCAGTTCATAAAATGCTGAAAAGTGTGACAGGTATACTGTACTATCCGTTACTAAATGGGCTGAATGGGCATTTGCTTAATAGTCTGTAAAGCTTGTCCAACCTTTGATTCCAACAAAAGAATACAGCATCAACCTTTAATTATTTCCTGTCCTGATAACAATTTATTAAGATGATGTATCATCCCAGAAACTACTGTAATAAATGATATTATTGTCATTTTAAGACCATATAAGTGCAACTGCCATAATGATAACAGAACAGCATAAAAAAAAAACATTCAAACAAAATTGTAATCCTATTAATCAGGGTTTGGGAAATATATACTTTTATATACACTGTGTATATGAGTTCGCTCTTATTGAAACATTGATCATTTAGCATGACTGGTTAAAACAAGCATACAAACAAACACAATAGATGATATCATGATTATCAAATATGACTGAGGTAATGTCGATTTATTGTATAATAAGTCGATATTGTGATTATCGTGACAGGTCTAGGGAACAGTGTTATCCACTAGGAGTTTCACAAACAAGTTTTAACAAGAATTAAGACTAGTCTTAGTCTTAATACTAACCAGCATTGTAAATGGAGATTTCCAATTGAACAAAAAAAAAAACACAGTCTAGGACTAAATTTAATCCCTGTCCGGGAAACCAACTTAAGTGTTGCTTAACGTCCTCAGATACGTCCTGCCCATATCCTAACTGTCCCATGTTGCATCTTATTTTGACCAGTAAGACAGTTAATACGAAAGCATTGTCTGTTGGACCGGACTGTGTTCCACTTGACTGACTTGCCCTTTAAAGTCTTTTGTAGTCCTGTTAGCATTGTTATAGTTTATTGTGTCATGAGTAATTCTAGCTGACTTCAAAAGGCTCACCCTGACAAACTGCACTACTGGGAAGCGTAGTGAAAATGACCCAAATGATCATGTTTAGGGTCATGAAATGTAAATCAAAAGTGTTTTTCTTTCTCTTTTTTTTTCTTCTATTTTTCCTCGCAGCTTTGTCCTCCTTTAACTCTAAATTTGCCTGTGACCTAGTTTGGGTCACATGAAGTTATTACAGATCCGATGGAACCCGATCCTAAGCAGAGACTCCCAGAAGCTGGTGAAATATCTGCAGATAAATGGCTGCTGATTCCTAACGCGTTTGCTCCAGCACATGTGGGTGCAGGAAAGGTGCGGAGGGAGCGGTAATGGATCATGTTTGTGTTCCTTAATCAGCCAAAGCAATATCTCAGAATTAGGGACATGCGAAGGGTACATCCTCACTGAAAGCTAAGTAGATTTTGTGGAAGATTTTGTGCTGTAAGGAGGAGGACGGTCCAGAGTGGATGCACAGAGGGACAGCCCTGCTCCTACTCAGCTGTTTTTTTTATGCATGTGTGTGTGTGTGTGTGTCCTGATGGGACCCAACTATTTTCCATACTATATTCACTTTGAGGTTTAGTTGGGTTTAGACGTCAATTCTTCTCCTGTAATCAAGGAATTGAGCAAACCTGCATTGATCAATTAACAAACCACATCTAAAAAAATAAAAGTAATGGCAAAGACCTTCTAGGAAAATTCAGAATCTGAACAAGTTTATAGTGATTTTCATATTTATATATGTGGAGCATATACAGCTCTGGAAAAAAAAAATAAGAGACCACTTCAGTTTTATAGATATATATTTGAGTAAAATGAACATTGCTGCTTTATTCTATAAACTACAGACAACATTTCTCCCAAATTTCAAATAAAAATATTGTCATAGTGCTGGACGATATGGCCAAAATTTATATCACGATATATTCCTTAAATTTCGGTCGATACGATATAATTTCGATATCGATAAATACTTTGAAGGCCTCAGAAAAAGAATCCCTGCAATCTCTGCAGCTTGCACTGCAAATTTAAATTATTATTTAACTGTGTATTTGCACTTTTTGTATCAATCTATCTAATGGAAATCTGTACCTACTACTGTATGAAAATGTTTTTTAAGTCTTTGAAACCTCCTTTCACAAAAACTTTAATACTTTAGAAATAAAAGTAGTCAAAATAAATCAATGCTCAATTTTATTTGCATATAGCAAAATAATAACATGACATCCCTGTCAAACATAAGCCTATATAACTATTACAAATAAAAATAACTTTAAATGACAACAGAGGCAGAGCTTCTTATTCATTGTAAACAAATTTAACAGATTAAAACAAAAGTGTTTTAACTAGGATATATAATACAAGAAGCCTTTATATACATAAAAGCAACAAGATTTTCCCGTCAAATAAACAAACCTATAGGATTTTTCAACTATAAATAACTTAGTGACAACATAATCTATTAAAGTGCTTCAGCCAGAATGCAAGAGGTATTCAACATGATATCAACGGCAAATAAACAAACCTAAAGGATTCATAAACTTTAAATAACTTAGTTTCAACATAATCTATTAAAGTGCTTTAGTCAGAATACAAGAGGTATTCAACATGATATCCACGTCAAATAAACAAACCTAAAGGATTCATAAACTTTAAATAACTTAGTTTCAACATAATCTATTAAAGTGCTTCAGTCAGTATAAGGAAAATATTGTATGTAGTGAAGATGCTTGAGGTGGTGGAACAGATTAGATGTATTAACGTTACGCTGCTTGTCGGCTCCACTCACCGGCACAATTTGCAGCAAAGCGGCAAGCGAGCGGACCCGCGGCTGGGCGAGCGGACCCGCGGCTGGGCGAGCGGACCCGCGGCTGGGCGAGCGGAGGCGCGGATGAGCGAGCGGAGGCGCGGATGAGCAAGCGGAGGCGCGGATGAGCGAGCGGACCCGCGGCTGGGCCAGCGGAGCCGCGGATGAGCGAGTGGACGAGCGAGCGGAGCCGCGGATGAGCGAGCGGACGCGCGAATGGGCGAGCGAAACAGCGGCTGACCGAACAGAGTCTACCCTAGCCTTGGATCCGCTCGTCCCGGCTCCGTTTCGAGACATTTTAGATGCGTAGCGGAGCGGACCTGAACCTAACCTAGCCTAGCCTAGCCATTTTAACCTAGCCTAGCCTAGCCTATCTGGCTACGTGCCTGTGTGATTGCGTCATCACGCACTGAGGTAGCACAGCTATGGGGGCTGAATGTGTTTGGCTCTGCGGTGAGCTGACGCCAGTAAAAAACGCCTGTCCGTGACAGATTCTGTACATAATACATATCGATATACCACAAAAGTGATATCACCGTTATTGAAACATTTCTTATCGCGATAAATACCGATATCGAATTATTGTCCAGGCCTATATTGTCATTTAGAGCATTTATTTGCAGAAAATGAGAAATGGCTGAAATAACAAAAAAAGATGCTGAGCTTTCAGATCTCAAACAATGCAAAGAAAACAAAGTTCATATTCATAAAGTTTTAAGAGTGTAGAAATCAATATTTGGTGGAATAACCCTGTTTTTTAATCATCCTCTCCACCAGTCTTACACACTGCTTTTGGATCAGCTTGGTTTGATGGCTTGTGATCATCCATCTTCCTCTTGATTATATTCCAGAGGTTTTCAATTTGGTAAAATAAAAAAAACTCATCATTTTTAAGTGGTTTCTTATTTTTCCCCCCCAGAGCTGTATATAACCCCCTTACCCTGATATTATATAAAAACAAATGTATGTGTGTATGTGTGTGTGTGTGGGTGTATGTGTGTGTGTGTCAGTGAGGCTGAGTGCTGTGTGAGAGAGTGTTAATTGGCTGATGCTCTGGGACGTGAGTGCACTGCACATGGCCCTTTAGTCACTCAGTGAGTGCTGAGGAGGCCGGGGAGAGACGGTGGATAATGCGAGCATTGTTTCACCGAGGCTCCGCCACTCAGCAGGTGGTGGGAATAGTGAGTTGGTTTGGAGGTTGGGGGCTGTGACCGTGGCTGTCTCCCAGTCTGCATCAGCCTCCAGCCTGCAGCCCTGCTCCCTCAGCCCCCTGTGCTCCAAACACATCCATCCATCCTCTGTTCTTCCGTCCTCGACACATTCCTCCCATTCATATTCACTCCCTTATATCTCCATCACTCACCCCACACCATCACACTCGCTCCATCTGAAGTCAAAAAGCCTTTAAGTCGGCTTCTGTATGAACATTTATGCGTTTATGCATTTATTTTTTACAAGCTGTCATTTGTTACATTAGTTTTCAACAGCCAACATGTCGTGATTTACCGATAGGTGCCAATTATGTAAATAATTTCCTCCCACAGTCCAAAAACATGGAGATTAGGTAAATTAGATACTCTTAAATTCTAAATTGATTTGTATATTTATGTATAGGTATGTGTATTTTGTAGGTTTGTGTATAAATTGAGTATAAAATGAATGTATGACTCTGTGCCCAGAAATAGATTGGCACTCTGTCCTGGGTAAATGCTGTTGTGCAGTCCAAAACTCCAGGTGGACGGTTGTTTCGGGTTGAGAGTACGCTGTACACTATTGGCTGCTGCTTCTCACCGGTGTGTAATTGAGAGCTCAGTATGAATGGTTACGTGTAAAAACGTGTAAATTGTAAAGTGTCCTTGGGTTTTTTTATTTATTAATTTTTTCATTTTTATAAAAAAAAAAAACAACTGGACACCCAATGGCATTGGCTTACAACATCTTACATGTTGTATCTTTTATAGAGATTCATTTTATCACCTTCCTGAAATAAAAAAGTGACTTTTTAAAAAAATATTAATAGTTTTTCAATAAGTGGCTACCTTCACTGAACTAATTTCCTAGGCTTGTCCCCTATTGGTAAGGAATTATATTTTAACTGTAATATAAAGTTTATTTCTTATTATTAAAGGCTGTAGGCTGTAAATATTGCTGTAGTTATTTAGTCTTATTTTCTATTTAATCTGAATTTTAGTCATCAAAATAGCTAGGTCCATAAAGCTAGATATAAATGCTCTACAATTTCTACAGTTTTCTTCTTTTCAATCAATCATTTAAAAATGCATGAATTAGGATTGTTTCTGGTCGATTATCCTCCAATATCTCCTCTTAAATCATTGCTCACTTTTAAATACCTATAACACCTGTCATATATTTCTGTATTTCCAGAAAAAAATATTTTAGGAAGCTGTCAATTTGGCCCTCCAATTCTGATCAATACCCCCAAATACAACAGAGCCAAAAGGTTCAGAAGGTAAAGGAATCATACAAACTAAGCAGGTTACTCAAAATCACTGTATTTTGTTAATGGAATTGAAGAAATTCATGAAACCACACTGATGCAGAGTAAAAAAGCACAATAGATATATGAGAAATTATATCCCCATCATAAAAAAGTGTATGTAAAATTATAAACCCTAGTTTTTAATGCTAGGACAGACTGAGGTCAGGGTATTTCGACTCAAAATCACTGTATTGTGTTAATGGAATTTAAGAAATGCATGAAACCACACTGATGCAGCACAGTGAATGTACAATGAAGGTACAGCACAGCGGCAACAGCTTTTCACCAGGTGCAATGTGTTCAAACCTGCATGTGTGCAGCTGTGGGCCCATGGCGACCATGTTTCTCCAGCAGTGCGCACTGTCAGTAAGATCAGTTCGAGGGCAGGATGCACAGCACTTTACTGCCCCAACCACAGAGCACATCCTTGCTGCAATAAAAGGTGCTGGAGCGACATCACACGCGCTCTCTTTTTATTGTGTTTGCTGTTTAAACATCGCATTCTGGAGCCTGTTGTTCTCCCCGTGAATACAGTCGTGTAACAGCGTGATCTGATTTTTTAGTTGTCTCTACGTAAGCGAGGAAAAATGTCTTTGATTGAGAAATCACTGTCATGTGGCCCAAACATCGGATTAGAGATTTGAAAGAGGCGGAGTTTTATTTATTGCTCCTCGTTGCTTAATGTTGATAAATTAAATGTAATGTATTTCTAATTGTGATTAAGCTAAGACTTATAATGGTGGATGTAATAGTCAGAGAGAGCTTTTGTGTATCGAATCCTTTAGGGAAATCTTTCGGCCTCTAATTAAATGGATTAGAATTAATCAAACGAGGGCCTTTCTGTGCAAACGAGTGTGGGGATGTGTTCGTAGAGCATTACATGCTTTACACGCCTTACACCTCATTAGAAAACTCATTAAAACTTGCTTAATTAATTAGAAGAACAGTCAACCAAATATCATCAGAGATCATTTAGCTCTATTAGTTGCTATCACTTTACTATGAGCAAAAGATCATAGATAATAGACAATAGATATTGTTTGCCTTTGATAAAGAGAATAAAAGGAAGATCTGCTATGTCTAAGATATGAATGGGATATGGGATCAGACTCTTAGAATGTATTCAAATGTATTCCTCATCAGTAGATCCTCTCAGATTCAGAATTATCTTCCGACGGATAATCACATTAATTGTTTGTGCAGTTAAATTATAGAGAGGATAATTCTCACTTTCCCCTCTATTTCACTTTTGATGGTGAGTGAATGTTTGTGCGCTGCGCTGTGATTTTCCCCGAGGCCCAAGTTGTCAAACATCCAGTTCACATTAACAAAGAGAAGCGAGAGGCATCAGAGCATGCCTCATCCTGTGCTGCCTCCGTTTCATTGGCTTGTCAGTATGCTGGACTGCACCTGTCTAGGGTTTTGCCGGGGCTCGGGGTACCTGGCTAATAGGACCTCCATCAGCTGCCATCTGAACAAAAGTTCATTAGAAAGTCACGGTGGAGCGGTATCTGGTGGATTTAGCTGTATTCTCCTATTCTGTTTGTTGTTGCTGTTGTCATAACAAGCCAAGGTTGATCTCGGCAAGGAGGCGGGTGCGGGGTTGCGAGCAAAACAGCGGGAAAATGCAAACAGAGAGGGGGTCTAATCCCCCCTGAGAAGCCCCCCGCACCCGGCCCTTTGATCTACCTCCAATCATGCCAGCTTCGTGACCCTGCACTCTCTGACACTGCCTTTATTAACACCAAAACACAATTTCCAGCGCATTTGAAAACAATGGACTCCACATAATGATGTCCACTGTTGAACTCTCCCAACTGCTCCCTGCTCGCATCACCTGAACCCTCATCTCTTTCTTCAGGGGCACCTCACTCCTATTTACGCTGGATGCGCATGAAACTTCTCAAAGTATAAACTTTCAGAGATTGTTTGGCATTTAAACCAAGCAAAGCCTGGATTGCCTGGCTTGTAACCTTTCTACTGTATCCAGAAGCTACTATATGAGTGGCTGTGCAGAGTGGCTCGATCCCGGACGAGCCCCCGATTTAGTAATGAGTTCTGATCGGTTGAAGTTGGCTAGACGGCAGCGCCACTATACTGACCTACACTTCGAAGCCTGACCTTTAATGTAAAGTCTTGCTTCAGAGATGCCACGAAGAAATGCATGAAGAAAATCAACTTGTGCATTCCACTAGTGCTGATGTCCAACAGTATCATTACTATACAACTGTATAGCAAAGAAACTTCAGCTCTTAATGTTGGAAGGAAGTTGCTTACTTGATCCTGTGCTGCCTCATTTGACCTTTTTTGCTGTTTTGCTTTGCAACTGTATGTAACTTGTATATGTAGGTTTTATAAATATATATTTAAGATAAATTATTTCACATTTCATCCCATTTTCTCATTAATGTAGAGGGCCAGTTATTCAATTCCCTTTCTAATGAACTCCCCTATTCACTTGCAATGTCACTTACATTTGGAAAAAGAGAAAGCTAGCACATGCCTCTTTCGATACAGGCACCGTTGATGCAGCATCTGTATGTAGCCAGAATGCTTGGAGGAAAATGCAGTGACCCAGCTCCAGTACATCAGCTATGTCAATTGCTCATCTGTGCTTGGTGAGCAATTGCCATGTACCTACCCAGGGAACTTTTCCACCAGCATGGTGCAGGTTCTGGTGCCAAGGTCCCGAAAGGTTCTGTGCTTTTCCGCCAGTAAATGACAGGTTATCGGCCAGAAAAGTCATGTCGGCCTGGCCCCACAGTCTTGCTGGTATGGAACCAGCGAACCTGTGACACGAATGGGCAAAGGGCGGGGTGTTCTCCTTAAAGCCGTGGAAATACGGGTTTGCAGGTTTGCAGGAACCAGCACCAGCTCCAGCACTTTGTTGGTGAAAAAGAGGTACCAGAGTGAGCAAGCCCAGACCACTTGGAGTCCCAACTTTGTCCATACCTTGCTTTGTCTTCATATGTACACAATACAGTAAATTATTATTCTGGTTAGTGCTAGCCATTCAACTGTTTTCTGTATTTCTGCAGCTCAGAATTCTGCAATATTGTAATTTGCTCTGCTGTTAGTCTGGTTACATCCAATCAATTACTCTGATCTGTAGACATCAGTGTTGTCAATTGTTTGACGTGTTTATTCAGCCTCATTAGGAGCATTTAGCATCCTCCCTTGATGGACTCTCCCAGGATTTGCTGTCCATGGTTCTCCCTGCAGATCACAGTGAACTCAATGCCTCTTTTTGAAGGCTCTTTGTACTCGCTGGCCTCTGTGAACGTTGTCCCATCGCTGTGGTGTTTGGACACATGCACCCTGTGCCTTTGACCAGCCTCAGCTGCGTAAGCTGCCCCACAGGAAGCGTTGTCCGTGGGCCGCCCCACACATGGTCTCAATCAGTGGATCATATGGGCCTGATGATGGTTTGTTGCAACAGAATTCATTTTCCACTCACCCATAACCAGAGATGCCCGGACTTCAAACGGCACGGTCTCCAAAGGTTTCGTAAGGTTCACAAGTTTTACTGTTGTTTTGAAGTGAGAGCTCCTCTTTGTCCGAGCGCAGGCTTGTATTTACACAACTGGCTTGGTGTGGAACACGGCTCCCCCAAGCCACCAGGCCCCGTCTGTAAATAATGCTAGCGGCTGGTGTCAGACCATGATCTCTTCCACAAAGTAATTCCTCAAGCTGCGATGCTGGGGAACAGCCAAAAATTAAGGATTTCTCAACACACACACAAGCTCACGGACACGCTCACACACACACACCCTTCTGCTTTACCCTCCGGCCTCACATGTCAGGGGGCTTAGATGCAGTTTTGAGACATTTATCCCTCTGTTAGCCAGGGGTCCCAGAGGCCAGCTCTAATAGAAGTGGAAGAAGGAGCTAAGCTCGGTGCCACTGGCGAGAGACAGCTCGGGTAATTGATAGTAACTCGGCGGCTGGCCCCGGACCACGGTAATGAGTGTGAGCCGGAGCGTCTAAATCCAAAGGATGTGCACGGGCCTGTGGCAGATGATCAGTGACATCTCTGCCATACCTCAGCTCACCAATTTTTTTGCCCCCCTAAATATATATAGCTCTGGAAAAAATTAAGAGACCATTCTACTTCAGTTTCTGAATCAGTTTTCTCTGATTTTTGAGTATGTTTGAGTAAAATTAACATCGTTCTTTTATTCTATAATCTACGGACAACATTTCTCCCAAATTCCAAATAAAAATATTGTCATTTAGAGCATTTATTTGAAGAGATTGCAGAGAAATGGCTTGAAATAACAAAAAAAAAGATGCAGGGCTCTCAAACATTAAATAATGCAAAGAAAACAAGTTCATATTCTCAAATCAATATTTGGTGAGCATTAAACAAACATTGTTATTTTATTCTATAAAACACGGACAACATTTCTCCCAAATAAAATAAAAAATAATAATAAATAGAGCATTAATTTGCAGAAATTGAGAAATGGCTGAAATAAGTTCATATTCTCAAATCAATATTTGGTGCAATAATTAATTATTTAATTAATTAATTTACATTTTCACTCTTTTTAACTTTTGTGTTAAGTGAATTAAAATCCTAAATTCTCCCAACTTGCCAAACTGCATGCTACCAGTCCTACTCAAAAACTGAGAAACTTACATCATATGCACTTTTTTATGCAGGTTCTATAAAACATTCAGTAGTTTTGCTTCTCACAGAATTGTTTGATCAACAGGAATTTGAGGAATCTTGTGACTGATACGTGTATTTACAAAGACTTTCCAATGAATGCTTTTAGTTTGATTCTCTGTTGCTTGGGATTGAACTTGCAGTGTCTTCAGCCCTCGTTGAACTGAACCTATAACTTAACCTTATAGTTGTGTTACTTAAGAGATTAGATGGAGATTAGCTGACAAGTATGACGTGGAAATCAGAATTACAGAATCATGGATGATTTTATCCTAATTGTACAGGAAGTCTGCAGGGGGGATTAAGGCAGATAAAAAAGAAAGCAATTCTGGGAGAATGACACATTTAGTGATCTTGTGAAATTATGACTCTGATTCAGATATTGACCAGCTTTTATCCTTTATTCTACCTCCAGCAGCTGAAGTTGAATATTTTTATGGGTCATTTCTTGTGAGCAAACAGATTGAAAAGGCACTCCTCTTAGGCCACCCTGGTGATGCATGGCTGTGTAAAAACATCTTTTATTTGACTTGAGCTCAAACACTGGGCGTACACTGTCACTGTTGCGAATGTTTTTTGGAAATCCCAGTGGTGTGTTCTCGCCCCTTTTCACTCCATTTTTCCCCTCACTTGTCTCCCTCTTCCACCCTCAAGTACCGGGGCTTTGAGAGTCTCTTGGCTCATTTGGACATGACTGTCTGGCGCTTTGGCCTCCTTTGGAATCCATTGTGTCGTAATTCTTTGCCCTGTTCTCACTCGGGCTCTCTTAGGGCCTATAAATAATTCATTGGCCACTTGAGACCCTTGAGCTGCCGAAGCCTTTTTGGGTTGCTTACAGTGTCCCTATACAGCCGACACATACACTCAGCGTGTCAATGCACTCTGGCCTTCGCCTATTAAACACCGACACACACTTCTCACTAAAGGAGCAGGATCCGATCGTGACTGTGCTGTGTGGCTGGAGACTATGAGTAGAAAATGCTAGTGGAGTTATGCTTTAAACTAGCGAACATAGTCATTTACACAAAGCAATCTGGACTATTCGCATAAAATGGTGAAGCATCTACCTTCGGCTACCTTTAACCCTAGAACACTATTGTTTGAATTAGTAACACCATCACTAACATTGGGTATACACTGTTTAACAAGCTTTGGAACCCTTCTTTAATTTTACAACATACAACATAACATAAAATAAAAAGAAAAGGTACCATGGATGACCCTTGGCCTCCTTTTGGACTTCTACAGGGGTTGAACAATGAAACTATGAAACACCTCTGGTTTTAGACCACAATAATGTCCCAACAGACAGTTCTTGTGGAAAGAGGAGAGTTGAGGTGCACATTGAATTCTGCCGCGATTTGAGCGGCCGTGGTTTTACGTTTTTTCAGACAGCTTCCTCTTACAGCGTCCACAGTTAATCCTGTTGGATGTGGTTGGTCCTACTTGGTGGTATGCTGACATTACCATGGATACCGTGGCTCTTGATGCATCACAAAGACTTGCTGTCTTGGTCACAGGTGCTCCAGCAAGACGTGCACCAACAATTTGTCCTCTTTTGAACTCTGGTATGTCACCTGTAATGTTGTGTGCATTGCAATATTTTGAGCAGAACTGCTCTTACCCTGCTAATTGAACCTTCACACTCTGCTCTTACTGGTGCAATGTGCAATTAATTTAATTCCAATTTAGCAATGAAACCTCCCACATTAAAATGACAGGTGTTTCAGTTTCATTGTCCAACCCCTGTATGTCCTCTATTGCTAATGTACCTCATTATTTGTACTGTATGTCGCTTTAGATGATAAAATCTGCTAAATGCGATGTAATGTAATGTAAAGTAATGTAGACGTAGGCTTCAAGCATAGTGGTGAAGTGTGGGAGGTGGAACACCTGGGTTATGTCTGTATCAATATGTGTGTGGCTACTTTAATTTTTTTTTTTTTGTATTTGACGTCTCAGGAAGGGACAGGCAGCCAGAGCCAAACGGCTGCCTGGGGGTCAGGCCACCATCTTGCCTTCCCGAGGAGAAGGAGAAACGCCCAGCGGCATCTGCCTTATCCTCTTAATACGCCCTGGCCCGCCGGCGGGCCAGAAAAATATGATATTTAATATCTGGCTGTGTTTATGAATAGTTATAGGTTCAATATAGACACCCAATATACCATTTTAAAGCTTAGAATCCTTGCTTTTCAGTTATATAGCCTATTTAGCTGTATCTCCTTTCAGAAAATAAACATTTAGGGCGAAATATGCCTTGGTTATGAAAATATTAAATCATAATTTTCATATTTCCGTTTATCGGACGTCCATATTTGATCGAATGCGGACATGTTATACACCATTCGAACCGTCTGGCTCTCCGGATTCCGAAACTGTGCTCCGTTTTAGTGTAGGATGTACGGTCCCTGAATTAGAGCTGAAAGAGCGCGTGGCAGCGCGTGTTCAGAGTTGAAAAATGCACAGGTTTGGTCCTGTAGTTATCTACAGTCACTGCCCCCACCACCCCAACACCCACCAGCGCGTCCCCCACTCTCTTACCTTCAAAACGAGTCCACACGCAAGAAAATCCATCAATCCAGTCTCCTATAATCCACAGTTATATCCACCCCGCGCGAGGAATAATGTGAGACGGAATCTTAACTTTAATTCCGAATTAAAAGCATTTTATTCGACGCTGCTCCGATTCTGGCCCACAGCCAGACAGGGCGGAGCCTACTGGACATGACGGTATGAGAATGAGGTCTCTCAGCCAATCAGGTGGCGAGCTCGGCCAGCTGAGAGGCTAAGGAAGAGAGATGCTTGGCCATAGATACTTTCTCTAACAGATTTTCCACTGAGCAGAACAACCGCTCTTAAAGAGACAGTGCGGATTTCTGTTTGTATATGAGTAGACCACACAAAAACCCAGAGTTTACTGCAAAATGAGTTATAAAAGTGGTCTTTTTTATTCTTATAAAGTTTCCAGTCCTTTGGAGAAAGAAAAGACCATTACTGGTTCAAATCACTATAACTTCTAACCAGTAATAGGTAGCAGTTTAAAATTTTATATGATGATTGTAAACACATTATAGTAAAATATAGAGTTGTCAAAACCCTTCATCCATATAAATAGTTCATTTTATGTGTCTGAAAATAAAAAAAAAATAATAGAAAATCTGAAAAGCGCCTAAAAATTTTCCTGGTTTTTACCATATATTGGCCATTACATGTTCAATTGAATAATTAAAATGCCTTAAATGAATTGTGTAAAGGCTTCTAAGTAATATTACTTCATAGAATTGACTCTAAATAATTTAATATTGGAGTGATAAGCCTTCAAATGTGAGTATGTAATTTCAGGCGGAAAATGGTAAAAATAGGCTTGGAGCATAAGAGGTTATTAGCGACCCTGCAGCCTCGAGTTGACGTAACCCCCCGGCCACCTCTGGCAGGGTATACGTTAGCAGCGGGCCGTACCTATAGGCCATGCAAACACATTTGTACAAGTTTTTGTCGATTAACTAATTCAGAAGTGAGCTTCATTATCTCCCCCTTCCTTAATTAAGATCACAATGCAAATTCCTTCATTAATAGTGACACAGACAATTTCTTGGTGGCTCCGCGGGGACGCGATTATATGCGGGCCCCGTTGAGCAGGTTGTGAGGTGTCACCGCGTATTCAAATGCCGTGCTTGTTTAATTGCAGTAAATGTAGCATGTCCGCATAGGTAGAGGAGTTTTTGAGGGCCGGCGAGGGAGGGCTGCTGCCGGGGCTGGGACCCCTCCGCTCCCCCAGGCAGCTGTTTGCGGGTCCCCGCTCGCTCCCCGGGGGCCCTCGCAGGACCGTGTTGTTGGACTCTTGTCTTTTATGGCGGCAGCCGTAAACATGACAGGTTGTTTGGGCACCATCTGTTTAAAATGGCTGCCGCATGGTAACAGGGAGATGAACTTGAGAGCTGCTTTGTGTCTGTCTCCGCGCTAACAGTCTCGTCTCCGCATCTCTGCAGGTGGATGTTTGACGGCAGAGGCATGAATGTGTCCAGCCAATGGAACCTGGCGTCTGCTTGGATGCCCATCAACACCGTGGACACCATCACACAAACACATACACACACTAACACGTGCACGCCTGCACTCGCAAAAAATTTACGCACATGTGTAACAGAGACAGAACCGAGCAGGTCTTCCTTCTATTCCTGACAGATCCATCTGAGACGCAGAGATGTTCTGCGGCTGTCAGTTTTCTATTACTATAACCTTTTCTATAACTACAACTAAATCATCCTTACTAAAGAGCATCAAGTTTAAAATTTGAAATATTTTGATGGTGGAGAAGATCATGCTTTTTTAAGGCACCCTTTGCATTTTATTATTATTATTATTATTTTTTGCATTAAGCATTTATAAAGGTCTAATACTTTTTCTTTTCCTACTGTTTCTAAATGTCTCTCTCCTTCAAGGGAAATATATATTAATTTAATCAGATTAATTTTGCCCTTTTTTCATGCTGCAGTGTAGTGAGTTAGTGCCTCACCGAACATTAACTGACCTCCTGGTGTTCGAGTTTTTAGCTTTGGTCTGTTCTGTATTTAACAGCATGATGAGTTTGAGCCAAATGCTTGTTATTTTTTTTTAGTAGAACATACTAAAAAAAAAAAAAAATATTGCTTTTTTTAAACAATGCAATAAAATAGTAAATGAGGTTATTGTTGTTATATGACTTAATATTTAGTTGTATTTCGTGTGATTTTATTTATGCTGTAACAAAATCGTCTATTTAAAACTTTGAATAAGGCCCTAGACAATTGACTACACTGTATTTTTTAGGGTGACCAAAACAAATGAAAGAAACTTACCACAGATATTCTCAAAAATATTAAAATTAAAATTATCGGTCAGATCTTCATTAAGAATTTTTTTCTCAAATGCCTTGATAAAAACGGTAATTCAAACTTTGTTAGTTTATTTTTTATTTATGATTTTTTTAAAAGTTAAGTTTAGTCCATTAGATGTAGTGCACAGTATAGCCAAATACTTACCTTATAATGGTTGAATACTAAACACATTTAGAATGCATTTGTTACTGCTAATCTATGATCAAAAATGTATTAAAAATGTGCACATAATTTAGAACAAATTCAAATGTTGTATTTATTTATTTATTTGTTTATTTATTTAACAGTGCTCATGGGTCATTTTAGTCCACTGCTGCTGCCAGCCTAAGTTCATGGATCCGATATACAAGGTAGATATTCATGTATTTTGCATTTTTTAAATCATCAGTAACATGAATTGAATTTATTTATCATTTTAACAGCAAGTATTTTGCATTTGTGAAATGTATGCCATTAAAAAAAAACACAAAGTAATAATAATAATAGTCTTATTATGAAGCTACATCACAACAGTGGTAAGTATAACTACTTCTCTATTGTGATAAACATAGAAATATCTCTGTACTAAAGGAATTTAGTATAGTTCTTCTAAATATACAGTGTTCTGAAATATCACACACAGTTGACATTTGGTAACTGTGAAGGACAAAGTACATTCATTTTCATCATTTTTAGTTCATAACTGAGAAGTCTTCACAACTGAACCTAAACCTTTATTTTTTAGTCTGAAAGGGCAACTTTATAAACTTGTAAAAAAAAAAAAAAAAAAACATTCTAATGTTATTTTTTGTTTGTTTATGTATGACAAATGGTCAAATTAATACGTCTTATATTATTATAAATATATTATAAATATGAAATATGTCTTATTTGATATATATGCATTTTGAAATGTTAATCCATTGATTAAAACATAAGTTGCATGCTTTACTTTTAATTTCATGATAAGTTCAGTTTGTGCATATGCACATATTACTTAAATCACGTTTCAATTACAGCTCTGATTCTGATTTCATTTTATTTTAGTAGCAACTTTTGCTGAGCGTGCCAGAACGACCAGGTTTTGACTGCGGTGTAAATCCAACTTTACCTGTGTAATGTTTCTACACCACCCTTCACTGTCAGAATCATCATGGAGAGGTCCTGGAGTAATTTAGCGCTGAATATTCATCGTTTGACCCTCCTGAAAGTTGAAACTCTTTATTCATGGGTCATGAATACTTAAGTCTTTTCCTTCAGATTAATTTCCTTCGTTCTTTCTGTGCTGAATGGGACCATTACAGTTGTGCGGCTTTAATTAAGCAGTGGCTCTCAATACAGAAGGCTCTACCATCTGGTTGTTGTCGCATACACCACAAACATAAGGGCACTGACAAAAATAAGACGAGCATTACAACACCAAGCCAAAAAAACTCAAACTTTTCAAATTAGAGATGCCAGCACAAATGTTCGTCATGTCATACAATGTCATATATTCCAACATGCAATAGCACATGCAACTGTCACTACTTCATTTTTTTTTGTTGGATGAAGTCCAACTACAAATAATAAATAAAAACAATATATTGGGGGAAATATGTTTAAATAATCATGCTTGACAGACAGCTTGTGCTTGTTTTTTTTCTGTATATATATATATATATATATATATATATATATATATATATATATATATATATATATATCTACACTACTTTGCAAAAGCTTCATCTTGAAGGTAGTAATTAAAAAAATAATGCTGTAGTAGGATTGAATAAATGTGGTCCTCCAGGAGAGCAGAGCTGGAGATCACTGATAATCACTAATAGTAAATATTGTATTTAATAAGAAGAGCTCTTATATTGGAATACATACTGCAGAATACACCAGGGTGGAATAATGAGGCCAGATCATTGTGCCACTGAGCAATAACCTGTTCGTCATAGAATTACGACATGCAGTATATAAACCAATGTAAACCCAATAAATTACCTCTCCCAAAGAAAAATGCATCTGCAAGCATACTGGGAGTTCCGCCTAAACTCATAAAGGAGCAATTAAAAGGGTCAATTAACTCCAATTCATATTTTTTTTCCATTAAAATGTTTATAAACTGTTCAAAAAACTTAAAAAAAGCATTTATCACAGTCATGTCTGCCTCTGCAGCGCCCTCTCAGTTTCAACTAGTTCTGATACTACATTTAAATATTTGGTAACACTTTCTATAAATGCCATCTCTATTAGACTCTATAAACATGCTCATAAAACAATATAATGCATTCATAAGGCATTATAAACATGGATATAAATGTTTATAAAAACGCAAAAAAAATTATAGCCATTTTTTAGTATGCATTATGACTAATTATTACATTATAAATTATACATTATAATTTATTTCTATCATTAATAATCTAGTCTGTCACTTTTTTTCTTGAAGCGCACAAAGACCTGTTATAACACATTATAAATGACAATAACTGATATTATATTCAAAACAAGTATAATTAATGAGTGGTTAAAAATATATTATTGTGTTCTTGTTATTATATTTTCCATTATTGTATTATTGAGGGTGTGTTTATCTGGCAAGTTGGCAGCTTTTTTAGTCATGATGCATAAACCTGCAAACTGGGGCTGAGTTTCTTGTTATTGATGTGTTATAAACATGTAATAAACGCTGCTAATGATGCATTATGATCACAATTCATAATAATAGCATAGTAAACATGGCTAGGATGGGTTATACATGTTTATAAGTATGTATAATCGTGTTTATAATGTCTTATGAATGCATTATAATGTGTTATGGGCATGTTTATAGTCTTATAAAGATGGCATTCATAGAAAGTTTTACCAAAAAAATTTTCTACTCTAAAAAAAGTGACATAATATTAGATATCAAAGAACAATATAAAATTTTGACTGCATGTATTGTGTGCCATATTTGGTGTTATATCATATTCTCACTCATTTAAATTTTTTTAAACTTAAATTTGCTGACATGCCTACAACCTGTGGTTGGTGTGGTGCAGTGGATCACATCACTACCTGCCTGTGTGATGCCCTGTCATGGGGGATATCTATTTGGCCTACCTCTGTAACAGGAATAAGTTTGTGGGTCACTCTGGCTAAGTCAGATAAGTCAGTTCTCCATCATATGGTGTAACGTGGTCTAACGTGAAGTTTGTCTGAGGGATGTAGATCATAGGACTCATCGCTCACACTGTGCTGCAGCAGCTGTGAGTAATTTCAGCCAGCATTTTTATTACTATACAAACTCAGCTGCCCGAGAGCACCCACAGATATATGTCAGTCACTGTGAAATATAATTGTTTATCTGGTTAATAGCTGTTAGTGGTCCCAGCACCACCGCCCGTATCCCGTCATGTAATATGCAGCGGTGTTGTTTTTGGCTGTCGATGCTACGCAGCTGATTGAGATGTGATCACAGGTTTGATGCAGAGGGCTGACATACGAAACTACTTTGGTGAGATTTAGCAATAGCAGGGTGAGATCAAATATCGAGTGTGTTAAAGAAGGGCATCATCACATCAAAGGCTCAGCTTGGGAGGCTGGAGATTAAAGCAAGCCTTGAAGAAGTGGGTCAAGGAGACAAAATTGTCCTCCTATGCCCAAACTACATCACCCAGTCAATAGCTGAGCCACTGTATTCCCAGACTGTCAAATGGCAAAATGTTACTTTTGATTGGCTAAATCGAGTGAATATTACCCATAACTGGAGATTAACTGTTTTAGCAGGGTTCTTTGGAGTATGGCAATCAAATAAACACCTTAGATTCCATAAAGGACCAAAATTGAATACACTTTCTGTACTAATACAATTGTGACAATGTGCCATCAGATATTAAAGAAACATGAAAACTTTTTCGAGTGTTTTTGCTTATGATCCTGCCAACTGCCCATTTCCTGGACCTATTTCCACACCTTAGTTTGCCAGGTATAGAACATAACAGCAAAGAGGAAACCTTAGCATCCTTCTAAAAAAGCTCCATGACTCCGCAGACAGAACCTCATTCTAAGCATTTACTAATATAAATGTCTCATGAGATCTTTTAAGATAAAATCAAGTGAATAGTACACATAATTTTAGCATAATAGTTTTAGCATGGTTCTTGGGATAAAGGTGATCAAAGAAACACCTTAGATTCCATACAGGACCAACATTGACTATATACTTTCTGTACTCTAAATAGTCACAATGTGCCATCAGATATTAAAGAACCATGCAAATGTTTAAAAGTGGAAATCTGTTTGTGTTTTTGCCTCTGATCCCAAATAATGCTTGTTCCCTGCTCCTATTTCCACACCCCAGGTTGCCAGGTGTAGAACATAACAGCAAAGAGGCAACCTCAGCATGCTGCAGCCTCTGCATCCTTCTAAAAAAGGTTCCATGACCTTCCACCCTGTTATTCAATAGACAGAGTTTTTAAATACCTCAGTGTTATCTCTGGACTAAGAATGGTCTACCAACCAGAAATTTCCAGCCAACAGTGGCCCATAGGCTGCGTCCTGTGGCCAGCGTCTGGCGACCTTTAATAAGGACCTAATAAGATGACCTTCTGTCAGCTAGGAGTAGGAGTGTGTTTAAAGGAGCATTAAAGCCCTGATTTTTGCTGACTTCACCATCAGCTCAAATTTGAAAAATGTTAAAAAAATGTTAGGGGTAGTTTGCATGGGGCACTGGGTGATGTATGGGTTTAGAGGCCGGGCAGGAGGGATTATTGATTGAGTGTTCTGCATATTGTGATGTTTCTGCATACCAAAGATGCAATAAAATAATTTTTTTAAGATTAGGAAAGGTTTATAAAAACTTTAAGCAGCAGGACTGGTATGTGTTACTACTTCTAAGGAACACATTTCAGCTATTGATGGGAAAAAAAAAAATAGTTTAGGGTTTAGTGGCTGTTTAAAAGAGTAGACAGTAAGCTGTGTCTGATCCACATGTAGCAACACAAATGGTCCCAAAGATGGCACCGCTATGTGTAATACTGTAGATGAAGATAAAAAGCACCCAAACATGGTTCAGCTATTACAGGATACAAATCCAGGGTCAGAAACCAGGTCTGATTTGACCATTGCACCATTCTATGGCATCTTCCCAAAGATGGCAGCATCATTGTGTAACTGTAGGCATAGATAAAAATCACCAAACCAAACATTGTTCTGCTTAATAACCCAACTAATCATCACACATCAACAATCAGCTACAGGCATCACAAGCTAGATGCACACTGAATGAGGTCTTGAGTCTTCAGTCAAAATTTAATTCTAAACTCACTAAGTGACTGCTATCTCCCCAGTGGACCAAAGCCAGCCTTGGTCGTTCTCTGCAGTCATCAGGTCTATAGTGGGATTAAGGTAATGAAGTCTTTGGGTCATTGCGGGTTGCAAATCGGCAGAAGCCAAGCTTTTCAACTTGCTCTATGTCTCTCTCTCTCTCTCTGCTTTATGTGCCCGGGTTCCCTCTGGCATAAATACCATGAAAGACAGAAAGAGAGAGAGAGAGAGTCAAGATGATCGAAAGCAGCCATCCTCTGCTCCTCTTGCTGCCCTTCAAAGGCTCAGTGCCCAGATAACATCTGAGATAACGCCGTTCTCGGTTGAGGATTTATTTCAGGGAGAGAGGAAAAAAAAAAGATAACAGGGCTTGACTTGCCGGACACTTGCTGGAGTGCGCGGCTATAAATAAAACCTTGTAAACAAGAGTGTATAATTTTTTTTACCCCTCGTGGAGGTGCCCAGCTTTTATAGCTCGAGAAAAAGAAAAAGCAGGAGAGGCATAAACCGGGTTAAAAGGTGTGGTGATGTGCGTGTGATCATGTGATCTCGGCTGTCGCCGGCTGTGGTAAAGGACGGATACGGTGGCTGAGATACGGTGGCAGAGAGGGGTGATTGAATAAGAATGAACTCCACCCCTGCCATCCCTCTTTTCCCTGCCGCGTGAGGCTGAATGGGAGCCTCATGAATATGCATTCAGGTAAGCCTCCGCGTCCCCTCGCCGGCCGAACCCGTTTGCTCTTTTCACTTCAGAGTCCTTCAGAAGAACTTTGCTGCGGCAGGCGGTTACCTGAAGCGTGGCCGCGCTCCGCGGCGTAGCTCCGCTCCCGGGGCCCGCCCCCGGTCCCCACGGCAAAGCGGTGGGGCTCTGAAGGGATTAAAAGATTTATGTCACAGCGATGACATCTTGGGAGAACCTTTGCTACACTTACTGGGCTCCAGCCCAGAGGCATTGTTTTGGAAAGACTTAACCTATAATACATCTCAAAGCTACAGCAGCTTCTCCTGAGAAAACATCTCACTTCCTCTCAGAGAGGGACCGGCCTACAACAGCTTCATTGCCTTGCAGAGTAAATAGAGTGTCTCTGCATGTGTGCGAGAGTGTGTGAGTGTATGTGGGTATTTTTGCGACTGCAGCAACAAGTTGTGAATGCTTTAGCACCAACATTAGGTTTACCTGTAGCTTTCTTTTTCTAATATGTTCAGAACGCATGGCTAAATGGTAGCTGAACTGGTAACTGAATGTCGTTGCTGTCCTATGAAAAACACTTATCTCCATTTTTGTTGATTTTTAGTTTATTACATAATTTGAACAGACAAACTGTCCCTTACGCTGTGCCAAAATTTCTTGATGAATGGACCAATAGAAACTCTTCAAAATGACCTGAAATAAACTCTTTTTACATTGACTTCCATTGAAAGTTTACAAAGTTTTTTCTCTTTCCTGAAAAGTTGCTGTTTTGGAGATAAGTGTTTCTTATTGGACAGCGACGATATGAACTTATTACTGAAAGTGATGAGATAAGAAAAGGTGTCAAAAGTATTCACATTCATTACTCTGTAGGTAGAAGTATAGATACTGGAGTTTAAATTACTTCTGTAGAAGCTAAAGTGTCAACTCAAGCTTTTTACTATTTAAGTAAAAGTGTAAAAGTGCTGGTTTCAAAACTGCAGTACTTTTAAAGTATAAAAGTGTAGCTTACAGTATAATATGTTTATGTTTATGTTTAAGGCATTTGAGTACAAGGCAGGTACAGTATAAAGCTTAGTTGGACATTTGTCTCGAGTCCTCCCCAAAATACATTTTGAACGATGAAAAGCTGGAATGAAATAGGAATAATGAGACTATTAAATGTAAGGAATAGAAAGTTCAGATAATTGTGTGAAAATGTAAGAAGTAGAAGCAAAAAGCCATCTGAAAAAGAATTAGTCCAGTAAAGTATACTAAAGTATCAAGATAACCAACTTTTTTTCTATTTCTATTTAAGTAAGATAATGAAGAATTTGTAATTTGTTCCGTGACACCTCTCTAGTTTGCAATTGGTTGATGAACTGTTTTACTGTTGGTGAAAGTGATTTACACAATGCTCACACATATTCTGAATTATGAATTAGTATAAATAGGTTTATAAAGAAGATGCACAAGATATAAGCACCCCTTGATCTGGTTGAGTGAGCTACTCACTAACAGAAATGTGCGTTTGTTCACAGATTTATTGACTGCAGTGTGATTTCACTTTAACATTTCCTTGTCTAAATATCCCACTGTTACTCCCCCACAGGGCGCTGCTCCATATAGCAGGAACACACGGTGTGCAGAGTAACACTTCCCTGTTGAGTTTCAAGTCAGAAAAAAATCGAAGTTGTGGACTAATAAAAATGAGAGGATCAGAAAGAGTTCTTTGATGCCAAACAAGAAGAACCACTATGTTTTTTCTAAAGCACCATGTTTTAAAAAAGGTAAAGAATCATTTAAAAACTTCTTGTCTTTTGCAACGCTTATGGTGAACCAATGTACTTACAATTAAAATTAATTTCACCTTTAATTTCCAAATATCACACTTTAAGGGACTAAATTTTCCTTTCAATTAGAAATCTCCATTTACATTTACAAATACATTTAAGACATTTGGTTGATGATCTTATCCAAAGCAACTAACAATGTTATTCCTATTACAGAGGATAAGGCTAATTTAATTAGGAGTCTTGCCCAAGGACTCTTACTGGTGTATCACAGTAAAGTCACTCAGACCAGGAAATGAACCCCAGTCTCCCATATGATATGGTAGCTTATAAGCAGGCAGTGGTGTTATCCACTGCACCACACCATCAATTCAAAATATTGTGTAGTCTAAGGCTGGGCCTAGTCCCTTTCTCAAGTAATTGCCCCTAGAACCTTTCAGTTTGGTTCATAGTCTGAACCAAAGGACCAAAATTTGGTCCAACCAAAAGTGGTGTTCAAATTTGCAGTGTAAAAAAAAAACAGTTTTCTAGATGGTTGGGACTTTCAGATCAATCACAGTCAAGCTATCAACATCCATTCAACAATAGTAGAAGGAAAATAACTGGTGTTAACTGGCGCCAAAATCTGACTCCCTTCTGCATGCATGTACGTCATACAACAGTATAAGCACAACAGATAATTTCAGTGATTCATGTTTCTACTGTGACTTTTGATTAATTCTTATTTATAAACAGAAACAGAAAATTTATCCTAGTGTAATCTGTTACGCTCATTCCGCTGTGTGACGCACATTTATGCAAAGGAGAGTTAAAATCTGGCCGGAAGGCAGAATTTGGCACAACACCTTATTGAGCTAAAGAGAACTTGTTGGACTAAAAACAGAGTTGATCTACAAACCAATCAGGGTAAAGTATAGGGAGCTTTAGGGTGCTTGCTAAACTGCAGTATGAAACCAAAACTAACTGGACTACATGTTAAAAATGTAAGAAACACATGAATTTTGGTGCGAACTCTGGACTTTTCAGACTTTCAATTTGTGAAAATGCTCTAAGAGATGCTACAGGAGGCAATTATGGCTCAATAAACATATTTATAACAGTGGTGTGTGTGAATAAAGAAGATTTAGATCAAGAAAAATGTTACAATGACACATTCTTCAAAGCCGTTGTTCAAGAAACCCTTTGTATTGGTTTTAAATAGAGTTTTAAAAAAATGTTCTAATCTACATATTTTTAGATGTTTATTTGCTCTATAGGCAGAGACAGGAGGCTTTCTGAGAGCTAAGATCTTCTCTGTGCTCCACATCCTCCATAATGTGGTCATGTGATTCTAGCCCCACATTGTTGGCTTTTATTCTGGCCATCAGACCAAAAACGCCCTGTTAAAAGAAAACAACATCAAAACAGCATCATTTCCTCCATAGCCTTGCTCCCATTCACACTCAACAGCGAGGATTTGCTTCTTTTGTGTACAGAAAAAGACGCTCACACACACATAGCCTGCAGAACACTCCTCTAACACTCAGACCTCCCATTAATTGATTTCTTTGGCATTCTCAAAGCTTGATTAATCAGCTGTGCTGTAATGTGTCAGGACTTGGCAAATCTAGCAGCTCTGTGTTCTGTGAGGAGCTGCGACTGTCGTCACAACGCCTTGCCTGCTTTTCCAAAAGCTGCTGTAGCAGAACAGGAGACCTGGCTGAAGAAGCACTGAGAGAGCTTCTGTTCTTTCAGGAGACAGTCACATACTGTACGAACACAAACTACAGGGGTTGGACAATGAAACTGAAACACCTGGTTTTAGGTGTCTCGACGGACAGTTCTGGTGGAAACAGGAGAGTTGAGGTGCACATTAAATTCTGCCGTGATTTGATCAGCCGTGGTTTTATGTTTTTTTGGATACAATCCGGGTTAGCACCCGAACATCCCTTTCAGACAGCTTCCTCTTACAGCGTCCACAGTTAATCCTGTTGGATGTGGTTGGTCCTTCTTGGTGGTATGCTGACATTATGCGAAAAATATGGGAAGTTATCAAAACTGCAGTTCTGCACTGAAAAAACCTTAACTCAGTCGAACCATCATTTAGATTTGACTCAGTTAAGCTGTAAATATATACAATTTAAAGTTTATTCTACTTAACTGAGTCAAAGTTAGATGATAACTTGAAGCAGTTAAGTTTATTCAGCTTCAATGAATTTTGTTCATACAACAATAGGCTCTTACAGCCTATAGCTCTTACAGCCTATAACACAGAGACCTGGCAATCAATGCATATATTACACTAATGCATGCCCAGGATACGGAAGTTTTGCTTGCGATGCTTTGGGTAACAGACAACACAAATATGGTAAGTAAGAGGCCACACCCAATATGCAAATATATGGTGCAAGGAGCTTTATGGGAAAGCTGTATGAACCAACACTGTGGAAATAGCATTTACCTGTGTAGTAACTAAAAGTTGATTCAAATCACATTTATTTTATTTTATCGGTTCAACAAGCATTTTTAAGTTTTCAGGATGAAGTTATAGTTAATATTAGTTCTCCTGACTAAAACACTAAATCACTTTTTTAGAGTGTGTGTTGTTTTTATCCCATAAAGTCACGTCTATCAGATTACAGTCCAATCACAAACAGCTTTCAGGTAAATCGCTCAGTACAGCAGCTGAGGGGTAATCAGGCCGAGAGTTCTAGACTCTTTTGCTTATACACTCTCTCTCTCTCACACACACACACACACACACACTCACACACACAAAAAACACTGTTTATTAATCCGTACACTGCACATTCCAGCTACACACACATTGAGTAACCTCCAACAATACAATTACTGAATGCCCTTACACACCCACACACACACACACACACGCACACACACAGGAAGTAAAACTGAGGAGGATGAAAGGGAGGTGAGGGAGGTTGGGGTCACTGGGTCACTGGGTCAGCAGGCTTTGTAGATACATCAGGTTTGTTGTGTAAAAACAGCCAGTCTGTTAGTCTCTGTGTGCTGTGAGGGTGCATTCAGTTAAACTGAGACAAATCTTGAAAAAAAAAATAAACAATTTAATGTGATTCATTGTGATTCACTGCATTTTTCATTCTTAACATTAACATTTGTGTTTTAGACAGAAAAACAAATAATAAAGTTGCTTGAACTTACCGGTCAGTACAAGACAAAGCAAAATGATTACTGAATTTAGCTGAGCCAGTAAATTATTATTTTTTTCAGTGCGTGTACTGTAAGATCTTCACAATGATATTTTAATAATATTTAGATATGGTTGTTTAATTGTATCTCATAGGTAACTTATCTGGTGTAAAATGCACTTGGGATGTTGTGAAACATGATAATGAGTACAAACTTTTGTCAAATGGCCCACAACTGTTTACCCCTAGCATTCTGAAATACAGCACTTATAGCCGATGCTCCCAAGAGCTTTACTGTTTCAAATATTGGCTGCATTTCTCAGCTGTATATGAAGGATCCTTCAGTTTTGAACAGACTTCTACGACATTTCAGCTGAGAAATACATCACATCTTGGCTGCAGCCTAGGCTTTGGATCACAGCATATTACATATAGCTGTAGTGGCTTTTTTTTTTATTTACTGGTTTCTCAATTCTTCTTCGAATACATGTCAGACTTTTATACTGGTTTTGTGTATTTGTCAAAACAGCACCATTAGTAGCTGGGGAGTTCTTAAAGTGTGATCAAAATGTCTTTGTTCAAATTGTATAGATATGAATATTGTGGTACACTTTTCATTAAGTACAAATTTATACGCTTTTATCACGTCTATCAAACTTCAGAAAACTTTTTAAATGTATTTTATTTGTTAATTGCTTTAGGTAGTGAATTAAACAGTAGTATATGCATTATAAACCCATTGTGCTTGTCATTAAAACACTGTAAAGAATGTGTGTAATGTCTGAATCTTTGCCTCACACCACTTTACAGTAAATCTTGATGGAAAAAACTTGAAATGACTCTAAATCAAGCTCTAGATCTTGAACTTTCGGTTTAACAAGATCGATTTAAACATTCCAAAGTCAGCTCAGTTGAATCACCACCTTCAGATCAATGCATCACGAGGTGTTGACGCATTTTTCCACCCCGACCTCATATATGCATGTGTGAGCGTTCCTGCCTGGCACTCCTCCACCGCAGGTGAGTCAGAAGCTCCTCTGAAGCTTCATGCCCGGCTCAGCCCTCGGCGTCCAGGGCTAAGCCACTGCGCTGGCTCTCCTGACCTTGCTGTCAGCTCCGGAGCCAGTCGAGCTGACGAGTGTGGCCGGCACAGCCTGTCTGTCAGGAGGGCATCAGTGCGGTGGAAATGGTTCATTTGATTCTCTGACACTGGATGGCGCATGCTGGCGGGTGAGGAAACAAGGGTGAGCCCCGCCATCTGACGAGTGGGCACCAGGCTACACAGGGAGCAGAGAGAGAGCTTATGTGAAGGACGTGGAGCCGGTTCCAAAGCCAGAGCTACACAGCTGGGCACCGCCTCGCTAAGATAGGGAAGGTGCGGCTTAATTAGAATTCATAAGGAGCCGAGTGCAAGGCCACATGTTTGTGAAGGCAAGCTGCAATAAAGATGAACAAAAGAACGTGTTTATTACTTCATTTTATTGTAGTATATTGTCGCTGTTGCGATTCATTGCTCTCATCACTGACCTCCCACGTAAAGCTGCTGTTGTATCGAATTCAGCACCCCCGCCAGAAAAAGCACCCTCTCTCGGGAGGGAGCACCCACGTGTTTTTAACTTTACTTAACGTAAAAAAATGGAAATACCCAAAATACTGTTCTACGCTACGTAGACTTGTAAGAAATAAAGAAAAAGAAACGTCTCCTGTAGCCTCTCCCGAGAGGCGGTGCTTTTCCTGGCGGGGGTGTTGAATTTAGCACCATAGTAGTGTACTGGCTGTTTTTGATTTTTGAAGAAAAAATTATCTTCTGCAAAAATTTTGTGCAGAAAGATATAGTCAAAAAAAATGTCACAATGCCCCTCTAGCTACAATAAAGATGAACAAAAGAACGTGTTCATTAGTTCATTTCACTGTAGTATACTGTCATTGTTGCAATTCATTGCTCTCATCACTATCCTTCAGTGTAAAGCCGCTGTTGTGTCGAATTCAGCACCCCAGCCAGAAAAAGCACCCTCTCTCGGGAGCAAGCACCCACGTGTTTTTGGCGTGTTTTTAACAGAAACGTCACCTGCAGCCTCTCCCGAGAGGGGGTGCTTTTCCTGGCAGGGGTGCTGAATTCGACACAACAGCGGCTTTTCATCGTGCATCTGATTGTGGTTGGATGTAGAGAAGTATAAACATATACCATTCCGACTCCCTATTGGTTTATACTGTGATCCGTCACACCCGCACATCACGTACCCCCCCCCCCCCCCCCCACCCACCCGCACTCCAGCACAAAACAGATGTATGTAGACTAGTATGAAGATGACCAACGACCAACTAAGCTTTAATATCTTTAATATATTTACGTTCAACTACAAATAAATACATTCATTTTTCAATGGGAATATATGCAGCTGAAACACTAGGTAGCCTGGTGCAAAATCCTAAATGTATCAACATTAGCATTTTAATAGAACATTATAGTTATTATTGCTTTTAGAAAAATGTTTTTTTTTCGGGAGGGGGGAGGGGGGCTAGTGCTCTATAGGACTCTATGGGCGTGGCCTAAACTTTTGTACTGGATTTATTTTTTCCCCGTACATTACTTTTATTTTTATACTTTAAGTAGTTTTGAAACTTTTACACTTTTACACTTTTACACTTTTACTTAAAGAGTAAAAAGCTTTAAAAAGAGTTGATGCTCCAACTTCTACAGATTTATTTATGTTTTATTCTAGTATCTATACTTAAAGAGATAAAGAGTTATGAATAATAATACTTTTGATACCTTCACCAGTGTACATGATAAAAATTAGAATTAACAAAATATAAAAATTATAAAAGTATAAAAATTAATTTGACTACCTAAACACAAATTCTATGATGGTTTGAACAATAAAAATGTGTAAAATGCATCCGTCCACTATTAAAAATCAAATCTTGTTTAGCTAACGACTGAAATGACTATGAATGTTTATTCCACAGATTTATTAGAATTTGAGACAATTTTGCTATATATATATATATTGCATTAAGAATACCAGAAGAGTGTGATACATTTGATACAAATGTTATTTCTGTATGATTTAAGTTTTACTTAGTAACACTTTTCTTTTTCAGTATTCCTGAAGCCCTAATAATCAAAACCGATTTATGTTTGACTTTTTTTTTATAATATAATGTTGCTTTAACCTTCTCGACGATACAGCAACCTCGGCAGCTACTATATTGCATTGTAATGACTGTGAATGACCATAATTTACTGAAGCGAATTCTGAGAGAAAATATAATAATTAAAGTACTCATATGTAATACAGTACGAATGTCCATTATAAGAATCACTTTAGCAGTGGGGCGTCTGATATAATGGAGCTCTTTTACATGTGGGATACTGATTGTTTTTCTGTCCTCTGTATCTTTAAACTTAATAATAGTTGGTAATAACAGAACTGAGGTATAATTGCAAGGATACATTTGAGATTCGTGCTATAAATATCTGATTTATTGCATGCTATATATGAAATACTGGTGCTGGTGTACTGACCTTTATCATGGCTATAACTATACAACAGTGCAGCAGTGCTTTTATCTTATATTTGTAGCATTTCTTTTTTTTTTTTTGCTTTAAAGTAACAGCGTTAACATACAAGTTACAAAAATAAAACATCACTAAGCTAAAAGCTAAAAATAACTAAAAAACACCAGTACTTTAGATTAATTATGTGAATGAATAGGTTAATATTGGCAGCACTAATAAAATAACATATTTAAAATCCCTTTTTTAGAATGAATGCCTTGTTTAGGATTATTAAAGCTTTTTTTAACATTCAAGTTACATTTATTTAATTATTATCACATTTAAATATAGACTATTTTATTCTGTAGTTTACCATCAAGTTGTTCATATACATCAATTAGATAATTTAAATAATTTAAAAAACATAATATGTTCTAAAATGGCACAAATTTTAGAAATAAAGAAACTCTTAATAAGTTCTAGTTGAAGTCTGTTTAAAGTCTATTGGTCAATTCTTCTAACAATTCTACACGGCGTAAAGACAAATGTCCAGATTCAGATAATGTCAAAAAGAGAAAAAAATGCCAAAAATTGAAAATTTAGTGGGGTTTTTTCAGACAGCTGATATACTCTATTTTATGTTAAAATAAATATTGCGATTTTTTAAGCATGAAAATATTCAAATCATATTCATTAAACAATATGTATCAATGCGAGATACCCATTATTATGTAAAATGTGTAATAACTATGTACTATGTACATTATTATTACTATGTATCAATATTTTTAATATTTAGAGTCTTTTTTAGAAATTCTTTAGAAATGCTTTTAAAAGTTTTCAAAAGTTTCTATAACTGTAGTGTTTGTCTAAATCAGACCATTGTGTCAGAAACGTTCTAACAACACTGTGATAGGTGGTGTGGCGTAGTGGATAACACCACCACCTGCTTGTGAGCTTCCACATCATTTGGGAGGGTGACTGGGGTTCAATTCCCGGTCTGGGTGACTGGATGCTGTGATCCAACAATAAGAGTCCTTGGGCTAGACTCCTAACACTACATTGGCCCATTTCTCTAATAGGAATAACCTTGTTATTTCTAGTTGCTCTGGATGAGAGCATCAGATAAATGCAATTAATGTAAATGTATTTTTTTTTTTGTACTGTAATATTACAGGCTAACTTTCCAGGAACATTTTTTTTACACATTGGTGATTATAGGATAGCATGCTATCTATCTATGTGTATTAAGGATGCAGATAATCTGACTGGATGTCTCGGTAATCTATTTGACAGTAATGATCTGTAAGAAAGATGGAGGTGTGAATGTTATTAATTAAGAGGTGATTTTCTTGTTCCTGGTTTGTGCTCTGTGCTCTGGATGCTGGGGTCTGGTGATCTCAGTGGTGCTTTTGGACCTGCAGCGCTTGCTTAGGCTCAGGTTGCAGTTTTGGCCTCTGGTGGCTCGTCCTCGGGCTCAGGAACACTGATGCTCTACTGTGAGCTCAGACAGAGCGCTGTGCTGTTGCTGCTGCTGCTGCAGGGGAAGCCAATAGACTGGGAACACAGTTTACACAGTTTAAAGCTTCATATGCAAAGGCGTAGGAGTGGGTTTGACGTTGGGGGTTTTACATTTGCTAAAATGAATAAAAGCAAAGAAAAAATTAAGCGTGCAATGTCTGAACTATATACATATAACAAACACACTTACGAAAAAAATGATAATTTATTCGCTAATATTTAAAATAATATAACAGATTTGGTCATTATTACTATAATTATTATTTACTTTTATTATTATTATTTATTTTTTAACTCATAGCATTGGGTCCTGTGTTTTTACTGTATTTTTTTCTACTGAAAGCACTTCTTATGATGGTGTCCTTTTATGAAAAAGAATGTAACTTTACGTATCATAAGGATTTTTGGCAGCAGTTAATATTAATGTAGGATTACCCAAACCCTTCCAGTCTGTTAATACAACAAAACATTACCCAGAAGTTGTTTTATTGCAGTATATTGTCATTGTTGCGATTCATAGCTCTCATCACTGACTTTGTGTGTAAAGCCGGTGTAGTTCCAAATTCAGCACCCCTGCTAGGAAAAGCACCATCTCTCAGGAGCATGTACCCACATATTCTTGGCTTTAACTTTACTTAAAGAAAGGAAGAAACGTCACCTGCATCACACTCCCAAGAGGGGGTGCTTTTCCTGGCAGGGGTGCTGAATTTGGCACCATAGTAGTTTATTGTCTTTTTTTGTTTTTTTTTTGTAGAAAAGTATAGTCAAATAATTTCAAATAAAATAGCATTTGTAGGACTGGCATTGTCACAAAGCACCTCTAAAACAATCCAGACATAGAGCTAGAGATTCACATAATACATAAAACATTAACCATAAACATAAAAAAACTCCCTCAGAGCTGGAAGAAGAAACCTTAGGAAGAACCAAGCCTCGTAATGGGGATCCACTTATCCTCCTCTGGTCAAAGTCCTAGTAAATTATAGATAAAAAAGACATTTTATTGGTCACTTTAGCTATTTTAGCTTTTTAACCATTGGGGTACCAAGAGAAGCAGCTGGTTTTAAGTAGCATTTACTAGCAACAAAACTGACTGAGCCAAATCAATTTTGGTTATGAAATCTTGCTAATTTTTGGGCTGTAAAAAAGCCCATTTAACCCATTTGAAGTGTTTTTTTTTTCAATTGTATAGCTTCCACAACTGGATTTTTAATATCCTTGGAATATAATGTAAAATGTAGTTGGATCCTGTGTAGACTATGTTGCAATTCCACTTTGTTCCACCGATTGTGGAAGAAGAAAGGCATAATTGCTAAATATGTCTGTTTTTAGAAGCTCAAATTACATTCATAAAGCATTTTATTTTGCTGTGAATTACTGTAAAATGCAAGCTAGATTGCTGGACCTTTGTGTTGGTGACATTGCATCCCATTCAGTATTAAATTGCCGTTCATTTGGAATGAAAGCGTGTGTTTTCCCACATCTGTCATTGTGTCAGACGCCAATTATCATCTTGAGATGTTCGAATTGTACATCACCTGCACTGCAATTGGATGCTGTATGTTAATATGGAATCCCTGCACCACGGATTAAATGGGGTTTAGCATTAGCGTGCCATTAATTTGACCCTTGATACGGAGGCCCAATCAAATTAGTGGCAAAAGCAGTTAGCCTATGGTAAGGATTAATGATGGCCATCTAAAACAATTTGGAACTCAGTTGGTTTAACTGAGGAGGGTAAATGTAATATGGTAATTGATCTACTTAAAGTGAAGTTGCATAGCGGGGAGAGAATGCAAATGGGCGACCCTTACCTAGAGCGGCTGGATCCACTTTTATTAGGGACCTTTGGGGGACGTCAGAGTTTATAGGGCCAGTTCTCCTTAGAGCGTGCGAAGCCATCCAATCACAGTGAGGCAGTCGCCCACATTTCCATAACTCGCAGCTTCCGCTGACATGACAGCAAGGTGCAAATAAGGGTTTCTAATGCCGTATTAGATGGAGGACAATGTTTTTAATGCAGTGGAGGAACTCCCAGCGGGCCCATTGTTGCATCTATAGAACATCAGTTACACACCGGCAACAATAGTGTCTTAATTGATTCATTTAATTACCAAGAGATGGAACCTGCGTCTTGTCATCCCAAATCGTAGGGGGGCCAGTTCCTGCCACTTAACAGACAGGCCTTCTTAATGCTGCTACTAAAGTGTAATTCTATGTAAATGAACATCTCCAAATCCCTCCTGAAGAACTGTAGATCACTGTAACGGTAATGGAGTCATTTCTGAAAGGTTATAAAGCATATAAAACAATGTAATAAAAAAGAATAGAATAGTCATGCTAAAGGCAGTTTATGCCAATAGAAAAGGCTGAGACAAAATTGTTGTTTTATTGGTGAAATCTGGTTGATTTTCTGAGGCTGAAAATACTGAGTGTAGTGCAGTACACAGTTTAATGCTTTAGGTTCAATTTTTCCCATTTTTGAGGCTTTTATAAGCAGATTGATTTGAATTGACTACAGACCAGAACAGAGTGTGTCTATGTTTGTGTTTTTTTGCTGCGTTATATTCTGTAGATTTGGTCCAGTTTCACGTGGCAGTTTAGTGAATAGACTAAATAATTTTCTTACAGAATGTTAAAATTTAACAATGTCAGAATTTGTCCTGTTCAAAAACTTTTTAAAAGCTTTTATTTTGGTAATTTCTGCCTCTGGAGCGCCCTCTCAAGTGTGGATTATGTTTCTGTGTACTTGTGGCTCAGGCACGTTTGACTGCTGCTGCTGCAGCTTAGCCAATCAGCTCTCCCTCCCGCTCCACCCCTAAACCCATACATCACCCAGTGCCCCTCCCATATTTTTGCTTTTTTTTTCATTTAAGCTGAGGGTGGTGTCAGCAAAAATCATGGAGGTTTAGTGCTGCTTTAAGGCTGAGGACAGCCTTCTTTTTTTATAATTGATACGAAGTCAAATCATGAAAACAAATCATGAACCAAGAGGACCAAGAGCTCCTCTTTTGCTCAGAATGAATTTTGGTGCCTTGTTTCAGATCATGATTGGCGGCTCATTTCCAGTCCAAACAAGGAAAGAGTGAAAGCCCACTTAAGCTCTAACACTGTAGAACCTACAGAACAAATATGAGCGAGAGCATAATTCAGATTTACAGTATTTGGGAAGCTAATGGAAGCAATGATGAATGGAATGATTTCTACAGTAGTAGATCTCTCACTATAGTGTTAGTGAACTTTCTACTTTCTGACAAGCTAAACATTGCATCAATAGAGGTTATGTTTGCCTCTATTGTGATTAGAGCTTAGATCAGGGCCAAAACAACAAGCCCGACTTGGGCCTGAGCCATATGTAGCTACATATAAAATAATACAGTTAAATACCATTAAAAATGGTAAAAGACGCCTAAGTCACAGACCTTTTTCTTGAGCCAAAGTGAGGAAAGTGATGGGAAATCTTGAGCATCGGGTCAGGCTCTGGCAAAGAATCTAAACTCAAATTGTGATGCCTTTTTTTAGGCTTATCGAGATGAAAGTGAGAGTTTGTTTCCTGATTCTCCTTCCAACCACCAAACTCCATACCTGCCATGAGTGAGTGGACATGGGAAGATCCCGCCCCTTCCACCTTCCTCTAGTTTGTACGGTGCAGATGTCTCTTCGGATCGGGACAATAGTCTCCGAGGCCTCCCACAATGGGTCTTTCTTCATGGCCGCGGTGCTTCTCTAATGCCTTTGAGTCGGCCCATGCAAAGCAGGTGGCTAACAGGGCTTGAAGCTTTTTTAAGTGTGACCGGCTGAAGCCGTCCCCTCCCTACGAGCGAGAGTCGTCTCGGGCCTCCGCTGTGGTCACTAATAGTGTTAGAAGCGCTCAGTGCCATTCAGCGTGGGATTAGAGAGCCCGTTTTCATGCGGGATTTTCTCCCTCGTTTGTTTGGCGCGGGTGCCGGTCCGCGGCTTTGTTACTTTGTTAGTCTTTGCTGGGGATCAGCGCTGGAGAGTCTCTCTCACACTTCCCCTTTGAATGGGAGTGACTCAGTGACCTGCTTTCCAGCGGTCCGGCCTCCTCGCTTGATGTTTCTTTTTTTCTCAATAGAATACACGGAATAAACGCTCACCGAATTCAATAAAAGTGTCTATCACTTTCATCTAGGCAGCGGAAAAGCCCTCTTTATTACCAGACGCTCTCTGTTATTTCATTTCCAATGCAAATTCCTCACTGCAGCTATTCCCAGAACTGATCTGATATAGAGTGATGCATTTGATATAGACTGTCTTGAAGCATGGTGTCACATTATACTATAAAGTTGTTGTAAATTTTTTTTTTGTCAAATTTAGTTTTAAAACTATTTTGATTAACATAGTGTCGCTGTCCATTGAAAAACAGTTGTCTCCAAAACAGCAACTTTACAGGAGAGAGAAAATACCTTGTAAACTTTCAATGGAAGTCAATGTAAAAAGAGTTTATTTCAGGTCATTTTGAAGCGTTTCTATTGGTCCGTTATGTAGTAAACTAAAAATCGACAAAATGGAGATAAGTGTTTTTCATAGGACAGCGACGATATTACTTAAATATAGAGATTTAGAGTTAATATTTTAGAGTACATCAACATCATAAGGAGTCTTGAATTAACTCTATGTAACACTGCAGCACTCAATAAACTCAATGATCTGATCATTAAACTCAACTGAAATAGTTGGGAAATCGCTGGTTCAAATCCCGTTTATGCAGCTCGCCATCAGCTGCCTGAGCCCTGAGAGAGCACAATTGGCCTTGCTCTCTCTGGGTGTGTAGATGGCGCTCTTTCCCCTCATGTGCTGATGTCAATCAGCACAAGGCTAGAAAAATTTTAAGAAAAAAAAAATCAAAGAACTAAAAATGGCAGGTACAGGCTTTGATAAAAAATTGCAGACTATCAAATAAAATATATAAAATGACAAATTTATTAAAAGCAAACTTTATTTAGAACAGGAAAGAGTGTGAAAAACACCAAACCATCAGTAGTACGCTATAAAATGACAGGTGACTGGTGGAGGCTCTTATCCACCCTCGGACCCAACACCAAGAGGATGGATATTGCTTGATGGGTGGAACCTGTACCCATATAACCTACAAACACATACTTTGCTCAAAACCCCTACAAACAACATAAAACATTCTAATAACCCAAAACAAAGAAGATGGGTCAAGGCAACATTAGGAAACAGTTTGTTTAACACTCAGCAATGTTAATATAACTCAAGGAAAGCTTTATATTGTCATTTTAACATGACGGATTGTACTGTGTGTTCATCAGGCTTTCTGGAGTTAATTAAGTGCTGCCCTGTTTCCTGTGGTATGTTTACCAGGCAGCCTCAATCTTTTAGGAGCAGAATAATTTGTGTGGAATTACGGGTGAATTCCCCCCGGCCCGGCTGCATGCTGCTGTGACCGCGTGAAGACGTGTCACCTGCCGCTGCTTCCTCCACACAGGCCACACAAGAGTTAACGATTAATGAATAAATTCATTGCTAATGAAGGAGACTGCAGTCATCGCCTCTCCACGTTAAGTTCTGTCATTGAAGTGAACCGCAGTGTTTTTGCCAAGGCTTACACCCACGCTACAACCACCCATGTCACATTCGGGTCTGACATTGCCTCTGACACAGAGGGTCTGAGCAAGCAGAGTTTAATAAAGTTATTCTGCAGAAATTAATCCCATTTTTTCCCTTTGGGGACGTGGATTTTACCCTTAATGTATCATAATGTATGAGTTAAACAGCTCTGGAAAAAAATTAGGAGACTCAGTTTCTCTGATTTTGCTTTTTGTTTGAGTAAAATAAAAAAAATCTCCCAAATTCCCCCCCAAAAATATTGTTGAGATGCAGAGTTTTCAGACCTCAAATAATGCAAAGAAAACAAGTTCTTATTTATAAAGTTTAAGTGTTCAGAAATCAATATTTGGTGGAATAACCCTGTTTTTAATCACAGTTTTATTCATGCATCTTGGCATCATGTTCTCCTCCACCAGTCTTACACACTGCTTTTGGATAACTTTATGCTGCTTTACTCCTGGTGCAAAAATTCAAGCAGTTCAGTTTGGTGGTTTGATGGCTTGTGATCATCCATCTTCCTCTTGATTATATTCCAGAGGTTTTTAATTTGGTAAAATCAGAGAAACTCATCATTTTTACGTGATCTCTTGATTTGTTTTTATAAAAGTTGTGACCTAAATCTACAACTACAGAGTCAAACATTTGCTTAAACTTATCCCAAATAACATGTTCATTTTGGGCCTGCACATGTAGCCTAACTGGGAACCAGAAAGTGTTTATTTATTTCTTTTTTTTTTGTTGGGTTTCATGTTGGCCCTTTATATAGATGTCAGTAATGGGACCAGTAGGGGTTGAAAAGTACCTACATTAACATTATTGGCTATATTCATTATTGGCTATATTCACAGGTTTTAGTTGCACCACCAACAAAGTAAGTATCCATATGAAAAAAAAAAAACAATCGTTATTGAATTTACAGTTTTCATTAATTAAAGAAATATTTACAGACCATTTATTGTAGATTTATACCTTTTAGTATCTAAAAGTGATTTTATGTAGCATATTACTATTGTTTCTGCATTTGCTGATGATTATATGATTACTTCACATTAAAGCAGACACATGAAAAACATATTGTCCAATAGACTACACTAATATAGACAGAAAATGACTTTTTTTCCTGCCCAAAATGGCCCAAAGTGCTCAAGCTCAAATTCCAGCACTCTGTATTGACTCGAACCCAGCAGTGTCTCTCTGATAAGAGCAAGAAGCAGAGAGCGCTCTCTGTTCATTTTGTCCAGTGGTCTATTCTCTTTTTCACACCACTGTGACATGCTGTGCAATGAGGTCAATACAGAGGAGCAGGCTTCAGTAGCATCACACAGGCGGCTCATCCGTTATTAGATGTCAAAGAGCACATTAGCTCGGACAGCATCACAGCAACACGAATTACTGAAACAGAAATGAAAGAGAGTCGAGCGTCTTCTAATCCTGTTCTGAGGTCAGTCCTGGAGAGAAGCCGCCTTCGTCCTCACGTGGGGCATTCTGATTAATTGATTGATTGGTGGCCGGGTTCTGCCTGTGTTTTAAAGGTTAATAGTGCCACAACAGGTAGGAGGGCACAGTTATGAGTGTGTGTGTTGAGAGGGAAAGGTTATAGTCATGGATGGGATTATCATTTTTGTCTTTAATCCCATTAAATACTATTAACTATGTTGAACCAGAGGATAAAACTGGCAGCTTGTGAAGGATTTAGGTGCTCTGATGAACTTATCTTGTAGAACAGAGGAAATTCTTGGTCTTCTTTTTCCGGCATGGTCATGATGAGAGCCAGTTTCATCATAACATTTTCAATGGGCTTTGTGACTGCACTTAAGGATAAATTCAAAGTTGCCATAAAAAAAACTACAACAAAAAGTGTCAGATTGAATGACCTTCATTTCTTAAAGTGTTTTTTCTTTACTTAGTTGAGTAGTTCTTGCCATAATATGGATTAGAACATTATTATTCACTGTATACCAACTCATTCTGATTAATTGATTGATTGGTAGCCAGGGCTGCCTGTGTTTTGATAGGTTGATAGGTTAATAGCGCCACAACAGGTAGGAACTCACAGTTATGAGTGAATGTGTGTGTTAATAGAGAAAGGTTATAGTCATGAATGGGATTATCATTGTTATTATTAATATGATTTTTGTCTTTAATCCCATTAAATACTATTAACTACGTTGAACCCAGAGAATAAAACTGGCAGCTTGTGAAGGATTTAGGTGCTCTTATCTGTGGTGCTGTTAACTTGTGGTTTCTGAGGCTGGTAACTCTGATGAACTTATCCTGTAGAACAGAGGTAATTATTGGTCTTCTTTTTCTGGCATGGTCCTGATGAGAGCCAGTTTTATCGTAGCATATTCAATGGTCTTTGCAACTGCACCTGAGGATACTCCTAAAGTTGCCGTGAAAAGCTAGTTTCAAAATGTGTCGGATTGACTGACCCATATTTCTTAAAGTATTTTTTTCTTTACTAAGTTGAGTAGTTCTTGCCATAATATGGATCAGAACATTTTTCAAAAAGGACTATTCACTGTATACCAACTTTACCTTTTGACAACCGCCTTTGTCCTCACTTGGGGCATTCTGAGTGTGAAAAGTTGTGAAAGTGATTGGTGGCCGGGGCTGCCTGTGTTTTGAAAGGTTAATAGCGCCACAACAGGTAGGAATGCACAGTTAGGAGTGTGTGTATGTATTGATAGGGAAAGGTTATAGTCATGCATGGGATTAGGATTATTTTCTTCAATCCCATTACATACTATTAACTATGGTGAACCCAGAGAAATTAGGTTACTCTAATCTGCGATGCTGTTAACTTGTGGTTTCTGAGGCTGGTACCTCTGATGAACTTATCCTGTATAACCTCTAGAACCTAAAGCAGTAAATCTTCTTTTTCTGGCACGGTCCTGATGAGAGCCAGTTTCATCGTAGCATATTCAATGGTCTTTGCTATTTTGACGACACTTGAGGATACTTTTAAAGTTGCTGTGAAAAGTAAGTTGCTAGTTTCAAAATGTGTCAGATTGATTTTTTTTCTTTACTTAGTTGAGTAGTCCTTGCCATAATATGGATTAGACCATTACTCAAATAGGGCTATTCACTGTTACTCTGTATACCTCTTCACAACCGCCTCACCTGCGGCATTCAGATTCATTGATTGATTGATTGGTAGCAGCCACAACAGGTAGGAACGCACAGTTATAAGTGTGGAAAGTTATGGTCATGGATGTCAATCCCCATTGTGGGATTGATAAAGAATTATCTTATCTTATCATTTTTGTCTTTAATCCCATTAAATACTATTAACTATGGTGAACCCAGAGGCTAAAACCGGCACTATGGCCCTGTGTGCTGAGTCAGCCATTCGCTTAGCAATTCACTGGCTAGATGACTTGCTGGCTCGCGGGTTCATTGGCTCCCAAACTGCATCAAAGCTCAATTGTTCTATACGGTTTGTTTTCTGTGTGTTTTGGCCTGCTTTTCCTGTCTCACTTACATAATTCATATTCGGCCTCTCATCTGAGCATGATGATCAGGGCTTGAAAGAGCGCTATCTGCCGAGGGAGAAAAAGAAAAACCCTGCCCCTGTGCCTTCATCTGGAGTGTTTTTAGTAGTATTGTGTTCGGCAACTGGGGAACGGACTGGAATTTCCTGTCGAGGTGGCCAACGTGCAGCTCGGCACTCACTGAAGGAGAAGGCTGAGAGTGGGATTGGAGCAGGATCAGTAAGCTAAGAATATCACATCACCCCTCCGCCACCCCAGGTCAGAGATTAATGTGCTTCAGCAATGGACACTGTAGCGTTTATTTGGAGAGGGGCGTGGGCTCGGGCTGGTCAGATAGGGATGACCCCTCTCTTCGCCAACAGGATATGGGTGTTGCAGCGCTCATTAAACACACAATCAGAGGTTTTTAGAAGCAGAACACGGCAGGCTCATCTGGAGTTCAAAAATAGACATGAACGAAAACAAATGACTGGTTTTATTATTTTGTAGGCAGCTGGAAAATATATATTTGTTTGCTTTAATATGCTGCATAGCAATTATTATAAGTAAAACAACACTGTAAACTCAAATAATTTAAGTGTGTTTTTACATAAAATTGAATATTTCTAAATAAGTTAAATAAATTAGTTAGTTGAACATTTTTCAGGGCACATATACTGTACTATTCAAACTGAGATCTTTAGATTGAACCAACTTATAGTAACTAAATAAGCAGTTTTTCTGCTGCCATTAACAGCTTATTTTCAATTGGCTTTCAATTGGCACAATCTATTTGCATACTGGGTGTGTCCAACAGTTTCTGACTCACACTCACCATCAGTGTGTAGTGATTCCCCCTGGGCTACCATAGAAATAAATCAACTTTCCTTTTAGTTGTAATAACTTGATGTTTTAATTTATGCTAACTTAAGTTTTCATTCCCCATAACTTAAAAACATTGAGCAAACCGGCTGCCTTAAAAAAGGTTAAGTTAATTCAACTTCCTCTTTAGTTGTAATAACTTGATGTTCTAAGGTATTATTACCCATTAATTAACTTTTTTAAGGCAACTGGTTTCCTCACATTTTTTAAGTAAATTCAACTTATCCGGGCTTACAGTGAATGTGCAATTTTCCTTATTTTATTGTCCAATCCAAACTGCTATTCAGTACAGGTTATTCAGTTTTTCATTGAAAAAAGTTTTTCAATCCTTTTCAGAGGTCAATCCTGTAGAGAAGCTGCCATCGTCCTCACACAGGGCTTTCTGTTTAATTAATTGATTGGTGGCCCAAGCTGTTGTACTTTTAAAGGTTAAAAGCACCATGACAGGCAGGTGTGCATGCTAATGGGTTAATATGAGTTGATATACAGTACAAGTCAAACGTTTAGACACACCTTCTCATTTAATGTACAACGTTTTTACATTGTAAATGAATACTAAAGTCATCCAGAATAAGAAATCATGTAGTGTAATGTAAGTCTTGGTCTTCTTTGTTTGGCACAGTCCTGATGAGAGCCAGTTTCATCGTTTACGACTACATTTGAGGAGGATTTCAAAGTTCTTGAAATGTTCTCGAATTGACTGACCTTCATGTCTTAAAGTGTTTTTTTTTCTTTATTTAGTTGAGTAGTTCTTGCTTTTCATAATCTGGATTAGAACATTACTCAAAAATTCACTATTCACTGTATACCTGTAACTCTACCTCTTCACTACTTTACTTTAACTGATGCTCTCAAACATCAATTTTAAGAGGCAAGAAATTCAAGTAATTAACTCTTGACGAGTTCAGCACAGCTGTTAACTGAAAGCTAAACATTCCAGGTGACTGTACCTCATAAAGCTGACTGAAAATCATCTCCAAGAGACCTAAAATACATTCCATGACGTTGAGCTCTGGACTCTGGGGTGGTCAACCCACTGATCTGAGAACAGAGAACCAGCAGCTTCATTGTTTTGTTTCAGACTGATGTTTCCTTCCCTCAATACGAGCGTTTGATCAGCCCATTTGATCAGATCCTTCCAGACCCACAGTGTTGAGTTATCTTCTCACAGTGGAAAGAATAGCTTTTTATTTTTCTGATCAGAAATAAGAGTGAAGCTTCATTTTTCTTCAAGATAAAAGCTTGATATGTTTCGCAATGTTTTGGACATTTGAAAGTAAATTTATTTGTTTTAATTTACCATTTTTTGTAGAAGATAACTTGCATATATGGTTTGTTATACAAATTAATGAATGATAAATGACTAAGTGTTTTTTTTAAGACCTATGAGAACATTTTCTTTTATTTTGCTGTTGCTTTTTAAAATGCAATTTATATTGACATTATTAAAAACGTATTACTAAATCCTTGTCAGGACAGATCTTCCATGGTTGTTAGGAGCCACAGTTTTTGTATTTTTTTTTATTTTTCTTTTGACTTTCAACTTTCTTGTAGACATTAGTTTTCATTTTATCTTTAAGATCAATAAGATTCAGTAGATTGCAATATAATTAAATAAAGACAATTTTAGGATAATTTCCTTTTTTTAATATATATATATATATATATATATATATATATATATATATATATATATGAACCTTTTTTCATATTTCTGCTGCTTTTTAAATGCTATTTATTTTTTATATTACTGTATATTATATTGATATGATCAGAAATGTATTACTAAATCCTAATTCAAAGTAAAGTCGTATCCTATTTTAAACCTTTAAGCTTAAAGCTTACAGCGATGAAGGTTTAGAGAAAAGGCGTCAGGTGAAGATTTCAGGGAACCATGTGAAAAAAGAGCACACATACGGTGGAGGAGGGAATAAAAGGAGCTTTTCACGGCGAGGAAGTCAGAGAGAGCTTTAATGGAAGAAAAAGGCCAAACCAGCTATAACATACTCTCCCAGGGGTGCCTCCATATTAGCAATCACACAGCGGGCTCCTCACTATGAGCCTCGGCAGTGACAAGGAACATCTATCAGTGACAAGCTCCGCGGCACGGTCAAGCCAGAATCGGCTCTCGTTATGTTTTCCTAACTCATAAATCAGATGACAGACATTAAGTGGCATTTTGGAAATGCGTGCAGGTTAATGCTTTCGATGTGATTGACAATTCATCATAGCGGCTGCCTGTCAGGAGAGCGGCCGCTTTAGAAAACGGCGTGCTGTGGCGTAGTTCCAGGGTAGCGGGGGCACGGCGCTGTATCAACACCGGAGGTTTGAGGCTCGGCGAATGTTGACATTCGAGGCGATTTAGCTAAGTGTCTCTCTGGCTGGGAACGTTTATGTTCTTTCCTTGCAGATTACACAGGTAATTCTATGCTACAAATCCTATCAGCAACTGAGAAAAAGATTTGTTTATGTGTGTAAAGCCGGTAATGTCTGGCACATAGCTTTTCCTGCGCTTTTCCTGCGAGCTGAAGCAGCCGAAAATCCGAATTACAGAGAAACGGGCTTTTGAGATGTTTTGATTGCCCACACAAAGGGGGGCGGTGTGCATTCTGCTATCAGAAGAAATGCACATTTTACACAGACTCCTTTACTTTTAATGGAAAAAGCAACAATACTGTCACACCTTCCACACGTGCTCGAGCTCTGTAATCGCAGAAGCAAGCCTGTCTCAAAGAGCTTCATATCCTGTGGAGAAAGTTTCAGCGCTGTTTTACTGCACATCCAAGGAATTTAGGGTCAATGGTGGCAAAAGTAAACCTTAAACCTTAAAATTAGAGATTAAAGTAAGTAAAAGTAGAAGTAATTGGTCAAGTCAAGAGTCAAGAGGCTTTTATTCATTTTTATGTCATTACATCTGAGTACCGGTACACTGTGTAATGAAATTACTTTCCTCCTGAACAATGGTGCAACAGGGAACAACAATACAATGGACAAACATTAAGTGCAAGAGCTTAAAACTATAACACTACAGTAAATACAATAAGTACAGCACAATACGAGACAGTTTTACAGACAGGACAGTGCAGTACCGATACAGTACAGTCTAAATGTATATGTTGAGAATAAGGTGCAAATATATGTAACATACTGTAACATGTAGAACATACAGTACATCGCTGCTGTCCAATGAAAAACACTTATCTCCATTTTATCGATTTTTAGTTTAATACATAATTTGAACAGACAAACTGTCCCTTATGCTGTGCCAAAATTTCTTGATGAATGGACCAATAGAAACTCTTCAAAATGACCTGAAATAAACTCTTTTTACATAGACTTCCATTGAAAGTTTGCAAGGTTTTTTCTCCTGTAAAAAGTTGCTGTTTTAGTGATAAGCATTTTTCTTTGGACAGCGACGACATGATCACAGCAGTTACTGAGGTAGAGAGTTTATAGTTCTATAGAATTCTATAGAATGCAGGAAATATTGCTGATAGGAAAAGAGACATTTCAGTTCCAGTGTGTGTGGAGTGATTGGGGTTCAGTACAGTTCAGCTCTATCTCTGTGTGTTGAGGAGTCTGTTTGCCTGGTGGAAGAAGCTGTTGCAAAGTTTTTTTTTCAGATTTATAATGATTTTTAATATTTTAATTACCCCATCATTTCACAAGTGCTACGTCTTATATATATATATATATATATATATATATATATATATATATATATATGTATATACGTCTTCCTGTCTCACACGATGACCTCATCCTCACTAATGGATTCTGTTCTGACCCTCCCAGGTCTGGCAGCGCTGATGCATTGGGGTCGTGACCTGATGGGTACAGGAAGCAGCCAGTTGGTGGGTGGTCATCCTTCAGGAGATTCCTTAGGAAAGCCACAACATTGCCACCTGCGCTCATAGTCGAGTGCCGAATGTGAGAGGGAGGCACCTGACCCGCATCCACAGGGGCCCGTGCGGTGACCGCTTCACAGGGACCCGGGCCCGGCCCCGCAGAACAAACGCAGACTGTCAGATTCTCCAAAAAAACGAGAAGACAAACTGCAAGAGGAAACAATTCGTTCACAACAGGACACGCGGCGGCCGAGGATAACCTGCCTTCAAAGTTACTGGCCAGGCCGATCCGAATAGTTTAGAAGTGGCGCACTTCAAAGCCGGCCGGGTCCGAGCGGCCTTTCCTGCTATTCTTGTGGCCGGCCTCAGGTTGCTATAAGCGGCCGTGGCATCCTGTCCCCCGCCGTCTCAGGTGGACTGGCTTTGTTTGTGTAGCTGAAAGCACGGGGGGGTCCTAATGGTCTTCTGTCCTGTTGGCAGGCCTGGGTGACTTGTTAGCAGTGTGTCACACATCACTGCAAATCTGCAAATCTGGAAAGTGTTTGTGTGCATTTGCTTATTATAGACAAACTTGACTTAAAATGTGTGGTTGATACAAAGAATTTAAAGTATGAGACATATTTAGATGATGTGATGAATTTCGGATATTTTGGGGTCTTCATATTGGCTGATTTTTAGTAAAACCCTGAAAAGGGACAGATAATAATATTATATTATACAATAAACAGAATAAATTAAAAATATTTCCAAATGAAAGGACTGGAACCCTATGATCAGGATATTCTGTCACAATGTTACTTAAATAGATCATGTTGCATTATTATTTATATATTTTAAACAATGTCAAAATATTTTCATTGTTCCTAAAAAAACAAAACACAAGTTTTAACCATTCGTTGCAATTCTGGCAAAATGTGTTGCAATTTTGGGACATTTTAGCGAGATATTGCCTTTATATAAATTGTATGTTATACAATATACATAAAAAAAAAATTACCACACATTTTCACATATTTAGCATTTTTATTACATTATGTATATATATTAAGTGTTTTAATGTTTCACATTAAAAATAGTATTTAGTACATCTGTTTTTATTCAACACTTCACACGTCTACATCAACACAAACTACCATTATAATATATTGATATGTTGTTGATTGTATGTCATAGTGTTAAATGGACAAAATTCAACATTTGTCTAATGTTAGAGCATGATGTTGTTGTTTTTTTTTGAGGTTGACTTCTAACCAAACTGCAACATCTTTACAACTTTGGTTTTCAACATCAATGCAGTCTAATGTTGTAAGATGTTAATTTGTTGTTGGTTGCAAGTCGTAGTGTAAAACAAGCAAAATTCATGCTAATGTCAACTCAATGTTAATTTTTGACAAATTTGTGACACATAATTCAACATCTATCAAACGTTAGAGTCCAGTGTCTTTATAACATCATAAAGACAAGTCTAGGGCCTGCTGGGTTGATGTTTGATGTTTGATGTTTACGCAAGCTGTTATAGTGCTGAAATTGTGATTTCTTGCTTTGCTCCAGGATGAAGGATGGGATGTGTGATTTTCTATAGGGTTTTTTCCTTCTTCTTCTTCTTCTTCTTCTTCTTCTTCTTCTTCTTCTTCTCCTCGTCTCAGAGCCTGCCACGGTCTGTGGTCTTCTGTGTTAATTACGTGGGATGAGGAGAGGGGAGGAGGAGCTGGGGGCAGGAGAAGAAGAAAAACGAAACCGTATAGTCAACTTCATTTAGGGGCTCCTAATTGCACCCTACAGGCCCGTGGCAGACGGCAGGGGTCTCACTCTCTAGCAGCAGAGCCTTTCTGGCACACACATATACAAACACACACACACACACACACACACACACATGTGCTCAAACACACACTCTCTCTCTCTCTCTCTCTCCTGAAGAAAGAGAGTGGCAAGAACATGAAACGGGTCAGAGATTAAACACTTTCTTTACACTGGTAATTAAGCCATCATCAGGCTGAGGAGCGTTTATTATCCGGCCGGTGCTCGTTTAGATGGATGTGAATTCTGAGCGAGCTCTCCACACACATACACACACACGCACACACATTCATTTGTCTCAGCATCAGCATAATGATCTCTTATCTGCACGAGGAAGGAAGCTGCGTCAGAGAGAGAACAGCACTAACTCATTTATTAGAGCCTTTTATTTCTCAATATGACTTTATTGGAGGAATGATTGTATAGGCAGGAAGCTTCGTTATTTCATACCAGCCATCACTGTATGATAACCTCGGCTGTCAGAACAGATTTGATTGATTCATCGTTCAGAATAGCTGAATAGCATTAAATTTAAATTAGCAAAGCTTTCAGCAGAGAGATGTTCTCATTGTATCTAAACAGCACAGTATTATAAACATACAGTACATTACATCTGGAGAATAGAAATCCAGGTATAGTCATTGCTTTTTTTTCATTGCATTTGCATAGGAATTCCATCAGCTGGCATCATACACGTACAGTACCACAAAAAAAAAAACAACAAATCAGAGATCAGAGTTTTTTTGTTAAATTCATTTCCTGGAAAAAAAAAAAAGAAATATCATCAAGTATATATTATATCATTGTCTGTTTCTAAATGTTCCAGTGAACTAGGGCAGCTTGCCATCAGCTGCCGGAGCCCTGAGACAGCACAATCGGCCTTGCTCTCTCTGGATGGTACCATGGATGGTGCTCTCTCTCCCCATATCACTCCTAGGGTGATGTCGATCAGCACAAGGCTGCATCTGTGAGCTGATGTATCGGAACCGAGTCACTGCGCTTTCCTCCAAACTCGCTGTGATGCTACTCAGCAATGCTCTCTCAGCAGCAGCAGTTGGAAAAGAGGTGGTGACTGGCTTCACACGTGTTGGAGGAGGAATGTGACAGTCTTTACCCCACTAGTGATAGGTAATAGGGGGGGTCCAAATGAGTGGGTTGGGTAAATGATCTTGTAAATTTGGGAGAAAATGGGACAAAGTAGATTTAGTAGATTTGGGATAAAGTTATTTATTTTTTAGTATCAGGATAGATCTGTAAAAAACATATAATAAAAGGTAACACTCTCTATAACACTCAATAAGGCTTATTGTATGTTTATAAGACTCAAAAATAAAAACTATAGGAGATGCTAACAAACTCATAACATATAATTATAATGCATTCATAAACTCATCATAAGCTATGATGCATATTCATAATATGTTAAATATGTTATACGGTATTTCTGGGTTAAAATATTATATATCTATCTGTCATAGACTGTTACTTTGATTGGTGAATTACATTATAAATCACCATTATACAATGGATTGGCGGTCTGTGTAGGATTTATCTTATTTGTTTTACTCCCGATGGCTGTTGGGATTGGGATTAAGCGGGTTTGGGTGAGAGATGGATTTTAAATTGGATTCCTGTACCCGGAATACATCATAGTATTACCATCCACAGTGGACAGCACAGTGGATGAAAATAGTTGAGGTTGAGGTGTCTGGCTAAAATAGTTCAGGCCAATCAACATAATATTAACATTTCAGGGCCATTTGCAGCAATAAATACTGTATACCAGCCCTGTTGAAATAGTGCTTTACTAACATTTCTGTAACAATAATTTAATGCATTAAAATCTCTGCGCTGATGCTGATGCTCACCTACTCAGAATGCTACGTAACGTACGCCCTTGTGAACAAGGGTTATTTAGTATTTTTCCACACTCTTCGCGAGAACAATTTTACTTATTCAATGCTGTCTGTTTAGAGACCAGGAATGTCCTTATTATTCACCTCTTCCGTTTTCATAATGCCACAGCGGATGCTCAAAGGAATCAAAAGGAGTTCCTCTTTGTCTTGTTCTACCCAGGTAGCACTTCAATAATTTATCAGGCTGTAGCTTGAAAAGAAGGAAAAAATGTTAATGCTCATTCAAATTCCTCTTTACGTGGCAGGCGAGCAGTACCTTATATTTGCTTTATCTGTTTTATGAAAGCAGAAGAGATGTCCTACAGTATCTGAGCCACTGGCTTTAGGAGCATTTCGATATAAAAAAAATGAAGGAGGTATTTTGGATGGAATTGGGATGGATCAGGTCTACTGTTTAACCCTTCTGTTATGTTTATTTGTCAGGAACAGTAATGATGTTCCCGGGTCAGTTTAAAATAGGTGCATATTTATTTAATTATCCAAAAGAAACCAAAATAATCCTAACAAGCAGTCTGAATATTTAATTACTAACTTTATTTCTAATTATTCTATCAATATTTTGTACAATTGTGTTCCTTATCTCTAACAGGTAATTCTCCAATTAGGATAATTTATTGGTTTTTCATTAAAAATAAAATACATTTAAATATATATTTTTTAATGTTTCACTATTTTATTATTTTATTACTTTTCAAAGACCAACATATGAATGACAATAGTTTTACATAACACTGAAACATAACATTGCACTTTTGTTTTAGCTCTAATTTTAATTTTAGTTTTAGTTTTTAGTAGCAGGGGGTGGTGATTGCAAATATGTGAGATGAACCATTTTTATATCGTATGTTGATTATACTAATTAAGGCAAGCAGAAGAAGTTTCGGTAACACATTGTTGACTAACTAACATGAATTAATGCGTTAGTTACCATGAATAAGACATGAATTAATACATCAACAATGCTTAGGTAATTAAGGTTAATTAAACACGGAACTACAGCATTAATTAATGTTATTTTCACAAGTGAACTAGTGAATCATTTGTTAATATGAACAATAAATCATATACTTTATTATTATATAGTTTACTAATGTTAAGTAAGCAAGTAATAACTGTGTTAGTTCATCTTCATGTTATTTGCTTGTATACTGCAGTTATGCGTACGGTAATTGTTAAATATTCATATTTAAGTAAATATTATTCTGGATCCTGCTAATGCTTCATTTTATCATATATATATATATATATATATATATATATATATATATATATATATATATATATATATATGAGTGTTTGTTGGAAATCAACTTACATGTATAAATTGTAAATATAAACCATGATTAACCAATAATGCCTTTGTTAGGCATTATTAACATCTGTTAAACATTACTAAGCACTTATACAGACAGCTCTGTTCAGTAAAAATAAATATATACTTAATGTAAAGTGAAAGTGAAATAATTCTAATCCATGTAGAGATGTAAACTTTTCCAAAAGAAGTATAAATGTAAAATAGATAATATTATATCAGTTAACTGACATAAGTGGCTGATAACTGGCTGCCACTGCATTGCACTGTTATGAAGGGCAAATATTAAAAATCATAACTAATATTTAATTAATAAATATTTTAAAATGACTGTATGCATAGCTGCAACATATACTGTAAGCAAAACAGTTGTTAACTGTTTACTTAGCATTAGTTAACATTATTCATGAAGTGTATGATTTATTGTTAGTCTTAATCATCCAAATGCTTTACTTCTAACATTAATGCTGTAGTTCTGTGTTTAATTAACATTTCCTAAGCATTGGTAATTTTTATTTGTATTACCTCATGTCTTATTCATGGTAACTAATGCATTAATTCATGTAATGACTACCTTACACTTAATGCGAAGTGTTACCGAAGTTATATATATATATACTGAAAAAATACTTTTAACTGTTTTTTTCTAAGATCTTTAAACTTTAAAACGGGTCAGTATGACCCAGAACATCAGGAGGGTTAATGTGGCAGGTTCAAATAAATAATGAATACTAAATAAATACGAATTTACAAATGTACGCATTTATTTGGACGGTGCACTGCAAATTACACGGGGTCCGTGTAGTCTTTCAGTGTGCGGCATGCTGCACATCCCCAGCATATGGAGCATTACAGCCTCTAATTATAGTGTTTTGGATTAAATTGGAACTCGTTACAGACTTCTTAACATTATATGGACCTGCTGCACCGCTGACCTGTGGCGTCGCTGCCCGTAATGCCTTGGGGACTTGCGTAGAGAACCACCTCGCCTTTTGGACATGTTCATGTGCCAGTGTCGCCCTTTGTGTCTCTGTTCAATGTCATGCGTGTGCACACCGGCCTGGCCCGGCCCACCTTCTGAAAGGGACACATGGGCCATTGTTAGGCCTCGGTGTGTAATTGCACACAGTCACACCAACAGGGCGGCGAAAGCAGCACTTAGTTCAGTAAATTACCTGTAAAGTAAATAGTGGGGTAATTACCTGCTTGTTAGGCAGCTTTGTGGTCACCTGTCAGACAAGCCCCTGTCCAGAGAGCCGGGCTACACCTGGACTATTGTCAGGAGCCCCTCAGCAGCGCCGAAAAATATCCGCCCCTTTACCGCCCTCTCCTGCCCTAGTTCTCCAAGCCCTTCCCCATAATCACTTTCAACTTTGTGTCCGGGTCCCTTTGCGCTGAACTTAGGGGTTATCTTTCCGGTAATTGCCCCAAGCTCCCTGATTACAGAGGAAAAGGGAAAGTGGCCAAGGTGCATTTGGGCATGTGGCGGTACACTACCCGCCACTCTCAGCACTCTGTTTATGTGCACTGTAAGCCCGGATAAGTTGAAATTACTTAAATAATATGAGTAAACCTTAAAGAAAGCCCTAAAAAAACTTAGAAAAGCCTTAAAAAGTTAATTAATGATTAATAAAAACTTTAGTTAGCATAACTTAGAACATCAAGTCATTACAACTAAAGGGTAGATTGATTTAACTGGGAATTGATTTTTTATATTTGTTATACTGTAAGACCGGATAAGTTGAGTTTACTTTTACTTTTACTTTTCTAAGGCAGCCGGTTTGCTCAAATTTTAAGTAATGGGTAATAAAACCTAAGTTAGCATAACTTAGAACATAAATTCATTTCAACTAAAGGGTACATTGATTTAACTTTTTTCATTTTTGTTATACTGTAAGAATGGAATTGCCTTAAAAAAGTTAAGTAAACTCAACTTAATGGGGAATGAAAACTTGAGTTAGCATAGATTAAAACATCAAGTTATTACAGCTAAAGGGGAAGTTGATTTATTTCTAAGGTAGCCCAAGGGGGAATAACTACACACTGATGGTGAGTGTCTGTCAGAAACTGTTGGACACACCCAGTATGCAAATATATTGTGACAGAAGCCAATGGAAAAGAAGATGTTAATGACAACAGACTTAACTTATAAAGTTATTATAAGTTGGTTCAACTTAAAGATCTCAGTTTGAATAGTACAGTATATGTGCCCACCAATGTTCAACTAACTCAAAATTGTTGAGTATTGTTTAGAAATCTCCAATTTTAGGGATTTTTAAATCCATTAAATAATTTGAGTTTAAACAGCGTATGGGTTTACAGTGTAGTAACTGCTTTGTGTCATTGTTATCAATGTCTTGCCTTCACCTTCCCCCTGTCTCCTTCCTCCCCCCTCCCTCCCTCCTGTCTGGAAACAAATGGAAGAAAAAAATTTAAGATTATGGATCTGGGAGGAAGGGGTGAGACAGCTCAAGCTTTGCATTTGTGAGATATGCTATATGAGTGTAATCCACTGGCTTTTTGCGTGTGCCGTGGCGTGTGCCAGGCTCCTAGGTGGGCAATCTCAGAGACAGTAGGGAGGCCCGGTGTTATTTCTGGGCACATTTAGCATGGCCTACATGGGTGTTAGCCTCTCAAACTGGAACAGAAGTCATAAAAAGATACCAATACCAATATGCTTCCAACTTCTCAAGATTTCAAGTTTCAGTCTCAGGCTGGATAAATAGAAGAAAATACTCTATTAAAATGTGGCCTGTAATCTTATTCATGCTAAAAATATACTTATAAAATATAGCTCTCATAAGAAAACAGTTGAAATGTATTTCAGATATGAAATCAGATGATTTACTGCACTTTACTGCAGAGAGGGTAGGTTACATATAAAGGCTACGTGTCTTAAATGAATATATATATATTTTTTTTTCAGTTTTGACATTTCGAAGATAAGTTTTCATTTTTTTACATTTATCTACTGTCCCTTTAACCTTAATACTAATTATATAATAATAATTTTTAAGGTACTGAAGACATTTATTGAATATTTAGCCATTAATATTGATATTAGTAAAAAAAATAAACAAAAAAAAAATGATATCACTTTACAGATGCTCAACTGAAATTCAACTAACATTCGACTGCATGTCTATTAAATGTAACTAAAGTAAACTGAATGTAAAAGTAAATGATACTCTTTTGAATGTAGCCTTACATCTAACACCACCCTAAACCTTACATTTTATAGCTAGGTTTAGGATTAGATTGAAGTTTTAGTTTAAGGGTTGGGTTAGGGTTAGGTTTTAGGGTTGATTAATGGTTGAGGTTAGGTTTAGTGGTTAGGGTTAAGTGTAGGGTTAGGTTCTATTATTAATCATTTACATTCATCTAAGAGTTAAGTTGTATTTAATAGACATTTAGTTAAATATTAATTGAATGTTAGTTAAGTATCGATAATGCATCTATAATAGACCAGCCAAGTAAGATTTTTAGAGACGTAAAATGTATCTGTGAAACAGAACAAGGTCATCATGAACAATTCAAGATCAATCATGTTTTCATCAAATTTCATCAGATTTTCGTTAAAAATTGATTAAGATTAATAGTCAAAAGAAAAGTCTTAAAATTAAGGTAATAAGATGCTTGAAAGCACAGTACTCTTACAATGACCCAAATACGAAATACCTTCTCTTTTCTTAAAGTGCCTTTGACCAACAATCATTCATTTATTACTGGGATTAGTAAATCATTTTAATGATCTATGATAGTAATGTAATATTTGAGGGCAATAAAATACTGTTTTCGGAGACTTAAATTGGAATGCGATTTGATGCGGATTAGTTGTGAAGGCTATGTTACCTATCCACATAAAAATTCAATAGCCATGTCAAATCTTGATATTATTTTATCTTCTTTTTTTTTTAATAAAAGAAGAAGGAGGAGAAGGTTGGTGTGTGTGGTGCTCATTACTGTCACCACCCCGTGGCTCCTCAGTCTCCAGCTCCTCCAGAAGAAGCCCCGACCGGCCTGCTCCCTGGTGTCTCTCTCTTTCTGTCTGTCTCTCTCTCTCTCTCTCTCTCTCTCTCCTCTTCTCATTCTAATGAGCCTGTTGTGATCAGGTTTCCGGGGCCTGACTGAAGGACTCTCTGGAGGATCTGAAGTGGCTCCTCTGGCCTTTAATTCAGGCCTGGAGCTCAAGAGGGCTGTGTTGTAGCGTGTCTACCTCTGCCAAGATTTGTCAACAATGGCTGGCCCTAAGTGGTGACCCCACACCCAGCTGTTGAAGACTGGACTGGAGTGGCTGGGCTGGACAGGGTTACGGATGGGAGTAGCGAGGCTAAAATGTTAAATGGTACAGATGTCACTGTCAGCCATGTAGCTGCTGGCAGAACAAGCTACTGTATGCAGTGCTGTTGCAACAGAACAGGCAAGCCAAGCAATCGCCCGGGGCCCTGAACTGACCTGGGCCCCCCAAACAACAACTGGTTATGAATTGAATGCAACAATAAACTGTGTGAGAAGCTGTTTAAATTCTGTAAGGGTCAATACAGGAAAGTACAACAACACTGTTATCAGAATCCCCCTAAAAGTATACAACCAGACTGGAACATGTTCAGCAGTATCCATGCACACCATCTTTAACACTAGAACTGATAAACCTTTCTCAAAATCCTTTATATTGGACAATATTTTATTAACTTTACATGTCCTTACTCATCTTAAGTTTGTGTAACTGGACTGGGTTTGAGATGCTTCTATATAAAATATGGTTACACAGTTCCGCATGCTAAAAAAGAGATGAGGAGCAGTGCATTTTGGCTCAATCTTGATCAAACAACAATGTAGCATTTCAGTAAAACGAAGGTTGTAGTGTGCTTTATACCATTGTTTGTTTTATTCTATATATATATATATATATATAAAGTGTATATATACTATATATATACACTTTGGTCCAAATTTAAAACCTCTGGAACATAATTAAGAGGAAGGTGATCACAGAGATCAAACCAAGCTGAACTGCTTGAATTTTTGCACCGGAAGTGGCATTAAGTTATTCAAAAGCAGTGTGTAAGACTGGTGGAGTAGAACATGCCAGGATTCATGAAAACTGTGATTAAAAAACAGGGCTATTCCACCAAATATTGATTTCTGAACTCTTAAAAATACTTTAAAAATATTAACTTGTCTTTGCAATTATTTGAGGTCTTAAAGCTCTGCATCTTTTTTGTAATTTAAGCCATTTCTCATTTTTTTGTGAACATATGACAATATTTTTATTTGGAATTTGGGATAAATGATGTACATATTTAACTACTGCTTAATAAATACCTTATTCAATGCTTATAAATGTGTCATAAAGCCCCTATGTAGGAAGCTGTCAAATTAAGTGTTTATTTGCATACCTGCAATTCTAAAAAAGGCCTTTATAACACATATAACACATTATAATATAAAATTATGACCCAAAACTCACAGTGTGTCTCAAGGCGTGAACGTTGAGTTGTAGAATAGGTATTGTTCTGATGTACTGTCTGTTTTTGCAGCTGCTTTAGCGCTCTGACTGCGAGTTATAAATCACAAGTACAGTCGTTTAGCTTGACCTACATGAATCGTTTTGTTTTGTCTTGTTTTGTTGCTTATGCGTGTCCGGTTGCTATGGATTCAGACGCACAATGGCCCTTTCCAAGGTCGTGACCAGGCGCGACCCCGGGTTCAGGAGCAGGGTGTCGAGCTTCCTGAGAAAAATACGGGGGGAAATGTGCACTTCCCAGACCTCCCAGTGCTCCCCAAAAACCCTGCGCTGATTTACGATCCCCAGTGTGGTGTTTCCCTGATTGGCTTTATGATGGAACTTCCAGCTTCTCTTCTCCTGATTGTCACGAGGGCTGTCCTTCATGCTAAATATAACCCGTGATGGAGTGAAGGAGATGATGTAAGGCTGGTGAAGGAGCTGGGTGGGAAGATGTTCGGCATGCGAAAGGTCAGGGGGTCCATCTAATGAAGACTCGGGCGAGGAGACATCTCTTTCCTCGTATTAGGAGAGCGTGAGTTATGGAGAGAGATCATGAGTCAATGACTTTCACACAGACGGACACACACTCGCGCTTAAAAGGAGCTATCCTTAGGTCACTTGCCGGTGCTTGCCACCCGCTGACAGCCCCCCCCCCCCCCCCCCCCCCTCCGGATCTGCACTGCGTATGTATGTGTGTGTGTGTTTGCATGTGTGTGTGTATCACACCTTCAGGAGGCCAAACAGGTTCCCAGCTGCAGCAGCAGAGTGTGATTAGCATCTCTCCTGGCCTCCTGCACACAGGTAGCAGCCACTGCTGTCTTGCAGCTAGATGAAGTCACTGGCCTGTGAGCGCTGGTTATAACACCCCACACCCCTCTAGGCATGCTCTTAAGCACTATTCGGATTGGATTACTTTTACCTGGGGAGGTGGGGTCATTTATTTGGACTACAGGATGTCTGTAGAAAATTTCGAACAAAGCAATTCGAATGGGATAAAAATGAGATGGGAGCGGCTACTCGATTTATGCACTGCGTCATCTCTGATAACCAATCCTACAATCCACTTATAGCAATAATGAAATTTTAGTTTGAAAACATGCAGTTGTTTATGTTTATAGTAGCACATTGAGAATATAGGCTATAGGCTATATGCAATGCCTCCACTTTAGGATTTATTTCTCTTTTTACACCTTATTTTACACCTCTATTTACACCTGAACATGTGGGAGGGTGCATTAATAAAAAAAATAATTAAAAATTAATAAAAATAATGAATTAATGATTAATAAAAAAGTGTTAAACAAACCAAAATATGTTTTATATTTTAGATTATTCTCTAAAAAGGCACATTTTGCTTAGATGAAAGCTTTGAACATTTTTATCAGCTTCATGATATAGATGTCCTGGAATTCAGGCTTTCAGTTAACAGCTGTGCTGTGCTTGTTAAGAATTAATTACTTAAATTTCTTCCCTCTCAATGTTGGTATAAGAGCATCAGTTGTAAAGTTGTGTACTCAAGTAATAGAAAAAAAAAGAATGAAATAGTTTAAGAAAAAATTAAGGTCAGTCAATGTGAAACATTTCAAGAACGTTGAAAGTATTCCAAAGTGCAGTCGCAAAGTCCATCAACATAATGATGTGATGATTAAACTGGCACTCATCAGAAACAGGAAAGAAAGACCAAGAGTTACCACTGTTAGAATAAATTCTGTCTAACAGTTATCAGCTTCAGAAAAACACAAGTATTTTGGTTTGTTTAACACTTTTAAGTTACTGCATAAATAATTATGTGTTTCTTCATAGTCTGGATAATTTCAGTATTCGTTTACAATGTAGAAATAAAAAAATAATAAATATTAAATTAGAAGGCCTTCAAACTTTTGACTGGTTATGAGTGGTCACTGGAGGAAACATAGAAAACAGTTAGTTAGTTATTAAAGTTAGTCAATATAACCTTTACGTCTATTGGAGGTCCTCATTTACAAATGGTTGAGCTTCTCCATCAAATCATCAACTATTCATATTTTGGAAATAGCTTAATTAGGTAAACCTCCTGCCTCCAATCTCAGTCTTAGTCTCATCAAAATCTCCAACAATAGAGAGAGAGAGATCGAGCTCCACCCCTGACCTTTAGCCCAATTACCTTGCTTCAGTTTTAACTAAACATTAAGATATTAACAACACGTATCTAAAGCTGATGTGGAATCTACTCCTCTGATGCATTTCATGAATCCAGGTCTGAGTCTGTTACAGTAGCTCTAATTAACTACAGCCTAATTTATTATTATATATATATTTTTTACACATACTGTAGAGAATCACGCAGTATGCGCATCCCTCATGCATCCCTCACGCATCCCTCATGCATCCCTCACGCATCCCTCACGCATCTCTCTCTCTCTCTGGCAGTAATTCGCACGGTCGCCGAGCGAATGAATAAAGCTTGTATTCTGAAAGCTGAGACACTTTGCGAGGAAAGGGGGGAAAAAAAGACAAGACTAGGTGAAGGACATGGTGAATGACTTTCCAATTTGGGTGGCGATGAGAGGGGTCAGTGCCTAACAAAGCCTTAAATGATCATTAAGCTTCCTCCAGGTCCTCAGACCCGCTAATAGTCGTCCCCAATGAAGGCCGGGAGCAGGCATGAAATATGTGCAGCCACCATGACGAGGGGGGAATAATGTCGGCCGTCCTGCGCCGCCTCACCGCGGGCCACGCTGGGGACAGATGGCAGTCTGGGAGAGCTGCTGCTCGCTGCTCAGCGGAAGGGAGAACGACAGTGCATCATGTGTGATATGAGGGAGGAACAAAAGAGTGTGTCATTTTCCCTCTGCCTGATTGAAAGCAGGCAGCAGTGCTTTAGTAATTAGGCTCCTGCGGATTAGGAGAAAAAATGATTGGGGGGCAACTTGCTGGATGGTGTGTGTGTGTTTGCGTGTGCGTGTCGGCCGTGCTTTTGTGACATTTTTTAAGGTAGCTTTTTGTTTTGCATTTTTTTTAAAAGGCTGATGTCTTTTTTTTCTTTTCATTTTTGTTGTTTTTTGTTGTTTTTTTTTTCTCTTTTGGTGGATTCTGTTGCCAATCACTGTCACAGTGCTCTAATTTTGCAGCATCAGTGTTAAGTACTCTACTCTAACTCTAAATGGAGCTTTTGATGTTGGCTCCTGGGGATTTACCAAATGGAGAGGAGGAGAGGAGAGGAAATCACTGCCAATGAGTTTTAGACAGTGAGGAACAATAAACAAGGTCAAGACGACTTCTTCACGATTCCCATTCAAGCCAAATAAATACGTTTTAACTCCAGATATTGCATTATGGTGCGTTAGGCTACTAGACGTTCTAATGATTGGCTTCTGCTTCTGTTTCTGTTTCTGTTTTTGTTTTTGTTTTGTATTGTTTTTTTCTGGCTATCTTTCTCTTCCTTTTCTTTTTTGGACACCAAAGCTTCATCCCCCCCAGCAAAGGAATTATTTGACGGACGGCAGTCTGTGTCAGAGTGTCAGAGTCGCTACATCAAGAGTAAGAGTGAAGAGACGCCGACGCAGGGCTTAATTAAAGGGAGGCAGCGAGTGTCTTCTGGTGTGAACTCCCAATGAGGGGCCACAGCAAATCAATGGATACCCAACACTATTATTATCATCAACAGCCATGAATTCAGGCCGATTGGAGGGGAACAAAAAGGAACGTGAAAGACAGGTCTGGAAAGCTCCCACCACCTGCACTGCCGCAGAGCAGCGTCTGGTCCACTTTTACGCAAACAAGCCGGGTTCAGGAGGTCACATTTAAAATGTGCTTCCTCACCCATTACCTGCTTATATTGCAATTAGAGAGGTAATCAAAGGATTATGCAACCTGATCACATTTATGCAAAATAAGTCTAATACAAGAAAATATAAAAATATAAAAAAAAATATTTAGATTACTTGCATAACCACAATCATGAATTTATATTTCCTTTATATAACCTATAATCAAATGCAGTTATCTCTTTACTCTAAATATACATAGTTAATCAGCAAATATACAGTATGTTAGGGTCTCTTGGTGTTCACCTTTAAGTGTGAAGCTAACTTATATTTAATTAACTAAAATATAACTTTTTTTGCATGTTAGGTACATTGATAATATTAAAAATAATACAGCAATAATACTAGTGGAAAACTTTTGGTGTATATGTGGTCATTTTAGAACAAGTACAATGATCCAATCTTTTGGCTCTGCTATATACTTTCATTCATTCATTTATAAGAAGTTTTATCATATACAAGCATTGTTTAAGCTTCAAAATAAACTCCGGTTATGAAACTTTCTATGGATGAAAAACAGAGCACTCATGCAAACACAGGGATATATATGTAACGATCAATAAACTGAGCAAAGCAATAGAATGGAAGTCAATAATAGAAAAGGATTGGTAACAAAAAAGCAGTAAACCAAAAGAGATGCATTGTAAAAAAAATAGATTTAATACTTGGCAGTGAACAGAGCAAACAGAGGTATATTAATACTAGACTGGACAGGTGAAAACAATCAGTAACTGGGAGAGCAGGAACGCCATAACACCACACGATCAGAATCAGGGAAGCTGAGTCAGGGAAGTTCAAGGAAGTGTGATGCATGCTGGGAATTGGAGTCTTTGAGAAGTTCATAATCCAGAGCAGGCAGACTGACAGCATCAGGACTGACATATTTGTTATTACTGGAAATTTTATTGGCCTCAGAATAAAAACAGAGCCCATGTTTTATGTTGCTATGTCTAGATATATATGTAGATCCAAATATAAGGGGGTTTTATGACTGAATGTCATGTTCATCATTGTTTGCTGGGTCAGCACGAATGTCTTACTGAAATCATTAGCACAGTGTCGTTAGCCTTAAAAAAATAAGAAAAGAGAAAAAGTCACGGGAAGTTGAAAATAAAACGTCTTCAGCAGTGCTGAATCAGCTATTTTTAGCTCGTCTTAAGTCGTCCATATCATTACTGCGCTTATAGACTTCCACCTCGCCTTACATTAATATGCAACATCATTACGTGTTACGCGTTTTCCCTGTTCCGTAGCGCTGGTCATTAGTGCAGCTCCGGCAAGACGGCCATACTGGCATAAAAGGAAGCGTGTGGAGAGCAGCAGACAGGTGTTGCTGAGCTCAGTAGGGGAGTGTAGAGAAAGAAAGAATAAGAAAGAGAGAGAGAGAGAGATGGAGAGAAAGAGAAAGTCAGTCATCAGGGATCTGGACCTTGCCTCCTCTGTATCAGGTAGTCAGTGGTGCTCCCTGGGGATGGTACAGCCTCAGAGCCACAGAAATGCATTGCCTCTGCAAGGCCGCTAGCGCTAAGTCTATAGCCTATGCCTTCTAAGTCCTCTGCCTTTTCTTTACCTCCACCCAGTGCTGATCCTTGTTTTTCTGCCGCTGTCATTCATACATCTCTACGAACATTTTCCTCTTCTTCCCTTGCCCTGCCGCCTCCTCCCTCCATCATTCTTGCTCTCTTTCATGTTCCCTGTGTTCTTCTATCAGTTGTCAGCGCCGATGACGTGTTCCAGGGCTTGCTAGCTTCAGTACGCTAGACACACAGCGATGCATGGGGGTTTGCTGGTGACAGTACAGAAAAATCTGCTCCATTATAGAAAAATAAAAACAGAAAGAATGTCAGGGAAGCATAAATCCCGAACCGAAGCTCACTTTTGAGTAATCCTTCTTGTTTTTGTCGCCTGTGCTTCTATCTCTGTAGCTTCGTCTATAGCTTCAGTGCCGAATGCCCACACACTGCAGCTGGATGGTGCGCCTTCATGCTCCACCACCCCTTTGAAATGCCTTTCTCTTAAAATCTAAAAATGCAACAAAAAAAAAACACAAAAAAAAAGGGAAAAAGAGAGGAATTTAATTTTCCACTGGTGGGCACAGGACTTATCAGCAGAAATGGCGCTGGTGGGCATGTTGAGGATCTTTCAAAGCAGTGCCATCTCCATATGGTTTACACGATAATGCTTTATCCTCCATCTTCCCCCTGCTCCCTCTTCGACTCCCTTGCCCATGGCTACGTTTCTATCTCTGCATCAATTAGCACATGATTAATACAACAAGCAAGCAGTTTAGAGGTAATGGCAGACAATTAACATCTCATTCCACCATAAAGGGCTATGCTAAATACCCTAGCCATCGCCGTTCTCTGCCTGGAATTGAAATAAGTGTTTGTCCTAATTCGTACGCTTTCTAATGTGAAGTGGGCCCACTTTGTATGCCACAACACCATTAATCTAATTAGAGCGAGTTGCAAATGAAGCAGAGTCTCTCCAAAGAGGATGAATGAAGTGCTGCCTTTGTTATTTAGCGCCGTGCCACAGTCGGAGCGCGCTCGCACTTCAAATGCCAATCTTGAAAATTAACCGCCTTGAGCGTAGGCAGCCATACTTGTTGCCTTTTTTTCCCTTCACCTCTCTCTTTCTCTCTCTCTCTCTCTCGCTCTCTCTCGTTCTTTCTCTCTCTCTTTCTCTCCACCACTATCTAATTACAAGCACGCTGCAAACACACAACTGTGCACACCGGTAAATAGAGTCGTAGTGAACGCTGTCATGGGCTTTTTGCGGGTTGGGTAGGTGGGTGGGGGGGGGGGGGAGGAGGGTACGGTGTGGTGTGTAGTATGTGGAAGTGCTGCTGCTTGGATTAAATGATGCATCCTGATTGACAGCGCTACCTTGAGACCGCGCTGATGGAGTTGTCAAGCCAGAATGCTAACAGGCTGCCACCGCTCCAACTGCAGATGCACTGTGCACTGGTGCATCACACTCACACACACACACACACTTATACACACACACACACACACACACACTTTCGCACACATCCGCTTAGTCTTCTCCGTTGAGGAAAATACATGGAAATGCGTGCATACGCATGGTTATGGTTATGTATTTGAATGGCTGTGTCCTGTCTGCTCATCTATTTGTTGTTTCTAATAAAATCAAGGGTATTAAATATGAATATATCTTGATTTTGTTGACTACCATGACTCTACTGTCCAGGGAAGGTTTCTCCAAGATTTTGGAGAGCTGCTGTGAGGTTGTTAGTACACCAATTGTTCAGTATAATACAGCAAATGGCCCAAGCTACATCTGCCAACACCCCGATTGCTGAGTATAATACAGCAATTGGCTTCCTAGGCCTGCATTAGCATGGTGCCAATAGGTTGATGTCTATCTGCTCAAAGAGGTCTTATTCTTTTGGCAATGATACTTTACAAGGACTACACATACTGTATTTGGGCATTTGCTCAACAAAAATGTAGATATATATAATTTCTTACAGACTACATTTTAGGTAATCAAACCTAGTGTTTGGTCCCGAATATATTGGAAGAAGCACCATCATTCCAGATCACATGCTCAACATTATGGATGGTGCTCTTAGGTTCACGCTCCAGAACTGCTCCAAAAAGTCCTAAAATGGTAGCATAATGGTAGTACTTCTCTACAGGGACTATACAAGCTGTGTCTATTTGTGCATTTGCATATCTGTGTCAGCTAGGCGTGCAACATACAGTAGCTGAATGCGTTTAATAGAAGGGGTGTCCATCTGATTGACTACATTTTGGGTAATCAAATGTACTGGATGGAACACCACTATTCTGAAGAAGACAGTTCTACTGCTCAAAAGTTCAATACATTGAGGAGCTTTATATCCACATTAGCGAAGGTGCCCATAGTTTTATGCTCCAGAGCTGCTCCAAAAAAATCCTGTTGAAACTTAACCCAGCTTTTGCTTATTAAACCATTTTATACCATACTTACATATTTTTTAATGCATTTATTTAATTTTATTTTAAATGTGATTTTACAAGGCATACAGTATCTATGTGCAGAATAAATAAAAATATGTATATGTGCAAGGCTGTGGAAATAAGTACTGTATATTCAGCATTTTATAATAATCTTACTATATACTTACATTCTAAACAAGGTTTTCCTTTTTTTAATTTGTTGCCTTGCCTTGGGTGAAATTATGTAGATAACAGTACTGTTAGGGTGATGATAAAGCTGTGGTGATATAAATAATCCGTTTGTTACATAAAAAAATTGTATGGAAAAAAAAAATTCCCAAGGGAAAAATTCTCCCAGATGGTGGTGAGATTATTTTTCCTACTTAAAAATATATAATATAATTCATGCTACAGAGGATTACGGATACTGTATCATCTCTATATGGTCTAGACAATCTGTGTCTATTTGTGCATTTGCACATTTGTGTCAGCAATGCATGCAACTTACTGTAGCTGAATGCAAACATTAGAGGGCGTGTCCAGAAATATTTGAGCATTAGTGCATTAGTGAACTTGCTAGTTGGGAGGGGGTTAAAGTTGAACAGTGTGACCTGACTGAGCAGCAGTGATCTCTGTGGGAAAATGCAGGGCTGCTTCAGATGTGCAGTGTGCTGCGTGCTGCTCGGGGAGGATGATATTACCGCCGAGTGGATTTCACACAAACGCCTCTATGGAGATGTGGTATTAATGACGGGAACAGTATTGAACACGGGGGGATTTGCGGCAGCGTCGCAGGAATACAGAAGCGCGTATTTATTCAAACAAAAGACTTTTAAATTAAGCGAAATCTCGCTGCTGATGGACCAGGTCAATGTTAAAGTCTGCTCAGAAGCGTGGCTCCCCAGAGACTGCATTCTTTCATCTCGTAACCTTCACGAAGGTTCTTCTGAAACGTGTGAATATGTGTTCATTTCACAGGAATATGTAAAACAGGCGGGCTGGCGACGCAGGAGACACCTGAAGGCTAATGACTCAGAGGAAATCTTTCACCCTCGAGCCTCGAGTCACTCAGTCTCTCTGTCAGCCACATTCAAATTAGAATCAGAGCAAATCAGAACCATATACATCTGATCTGACCCTTATATACTGTACATGACATGTATCTTGATGATGTCCTAATCACATTAACCACTCACTCTGAAAATGAAAGGTTCTTATATGACAGAGACCTCAGAAGTAGGGAGTAGTAGGGCTTCCTGCTTAATATTCTCATGTCTTTAATTGCCTGTATGTACAGTACCAAACGCGCTCTGCAGTACATTTGGGCACAGCTTAAATTCTGTATTTTTTTCCTCATTATTTTAATGATCATCTAAACTATGAAGCCAGATTATGTTTAATATTGTAGATTCTTCAAAGTAAAATCAAAGTTCTCATATTATGAGAAGCAAGAACTACTCAACTAAGTAAAGAAAAGTCGATCCGAAAAAACGTAAGAACTTTGAAAGTATATTTAAGTGCAGTTGCAAAGAACATTAAAAATGTTATAATGAAACTGAAAACCCCCAGAAAAAGAAGACCAAAAAAGACCAGCCTCAGAAACTGCAAGTTAACAGAATCCCAGATAAGAGCACCTGAACACTTCTTTACAGAAGTGAAGTATTTTTACGGTCGAAGTGGCCAGATATAAATGTGTTTTATTGTGTTTACACCTGTATTTTAATGCAGATCATTCTTGTCCATTTACTGAAATCCACACAGTACTGGAACTTCGTAACTAAGTTTTCAAGAACTGTATGCACTCGTTCACTTTACCAGCCTTAAACCTTTTTTTATACCTATTTTATATTTTCAATAGTGTTTATACAGGATCTTTTTTTTACTGCTGCTGTTATTCCCTTCTTAATTCCCCCATCATACCTAACTGGTACACTCTTACTCTTATATTGGACTATTGTCTTGTGTGTCTTGTCTCATGCCTGTCTATATCTGTGACCTTATTCTATTGTACATTTAGTGTCTCTGATTCCTTTTCATAATTTATACATATACATATATATTTATATTGCTGTACTTGTTGTAACTTTGGGAAGGAGAGTAATTTTGTAATTTCAATCCACTGTATGTCCTTTACATATCTTTTTTTTGTTTTACAATTTTTAGTTTACTACATAATTTGAACAAACAAACTGACCCTCACACTGTGCTAAAATGTATTGATGAACAGACTAAAAGAAATACTTCAACATGACCTTAAATAAACTTTTTTTACATTGACTTCCATTGAGAGTTTAGAAGGTTTTTTCTCTCTTTTGTAAAGTCGCTGGTTTGGAGATACAAGTTTTTCATTGGACAGTGATGATATGTAGTATGGGACAATAAACTGGATTTAAACTCCAGTCCTAAAAACCAGCAAAAAAGTGGATGTGTAAGATGGACTGTATATGGGTGTAAGATTTACATTGTAGATTCTCACTGAAGGCATCAAAACTATGAATGAACACATGTGGAGTTTTATGTTCTTAACAAAAAATGAGCTGAACCTCCACAGTCACCGGACCTGAACCCAATCCAGATGGTTTGGGGTGAGCTGGAGCACAGAGTGAAGAAGGCAAAGGAGCAACAAGTGCTAATAAACACCTCTGGGAACTCCTTCCTTCAAGAGTGTTGGAAAACGTTTCATTTCAGGTGGCCACCTCTTGAAGCTCATTGAGAGAATCATGCCAAGAGTGTGCAAAGCAGTAATCAGAGCAAAGGGGGGCTATTTTGAAGAAACAAGAATATATATATATATTTTTTTTTTGTTAAGTACAAAACTCCACATGTGTTCATTTATAGTTTTGATGCTTCAGTGAGAATCTACAATGTTAATAGTCATGAAAATAAAGAAAACGCATTAAAAAAGAGAAGGTGTGTCCAAATTTTGGCCTGTACTCTATATATATATATATATATATATATATCTATATCTATATATATATATATATATATATATATATATATATATATATATATATACATACATACATATATTCCCATGTGTTCCGGTGGCCAGTGGCTAGGTCTGGAAGTGTCTGGCGGGAAAGTTCTCGTCGGTCTTCCTCCCTTGATCATGTGCACTCTGGGTCAAAGGTCATGGCAGGCTGCAAGTGACCACCCTCACGCCACATTTGGTCGCCGGATTTGTCCCCCCCTCTTTCTCTTTCATTCTCTCTCCCCTCCTCTCGACGACGCTGGTTTTCATCTCCTGAAACAAAAGCTAACTGTTTTGCTCAGAGCCAGATCAAGGGCCTCCTTTTTCCTCCAGGAGAGGTGGAAAAACAAACATGGTGTTCAGCGATACCTTCTGTCACTTCCAGGCTCACATCTGCAGCGCCGCCACTCTCCGGCTCTTCCAGCCAGCTGCTGGAGAGGCTGCGCTGTCTCCCCAGCACAACACCCCCACCCCACCCCCCAAACCACCACCACCACTCACCCACCGCCTTCCAACGCAGTCAGCGCTCCCCTGGGAAAGGCCTGTTTATCAGCCAGCCTGCCAACCACATGATGGAACCCCCAAGGAGCATCAAACGGGACGTGCCCGGGGGGGGGGGGGGGTGCGGGTCAGGCCCTGCCCCGGGCCTGCGGACCAAACTGAGGTACATACGCTCAGCTGTGGACACACATAAACACAGGAGCCCACATGTTTGCGCTGTAACTTTGATGTATTTCATATGTATGTTTCGTGGACCACAGGGAGGATGCTCTGGTCAGAATGACAGTCGCCACTTTTGCACTGAAGTTTTGAAGTTTTGAAGCTCATTTAGCTTATTGCTACGTGTGCTATGATAATACAGAAACTACTGTGGCTTAAAGAAGAATGCCAATATTGTTTTTGCAGTATGTTAATCAGTATGTACAGATACGTAAGAAATTAAAGGATAAATCTGAATAAATAAAAAAATAAAATGCAGTGTAGGTTGTCATTTATAGTTATATACAATATAAGTCATTATCATTTAGTTAGGGAGCTTATATTTAAACTACAGTTAAAAAAAAACACTGCTAATAATAGATTGCATATAGACGCATATATAAACGTCCAATGAAAAATAAGTATCTCCATTTTTGCCGATTTTTAAAATTACTTCATACAGCTCTGGGAAAAAAATTATGAGTTTCCTGTTTTTTACCCAATATATTTTACCAAAAACCTCTGGAATATAATCAAGAGAAAGGTGAATGACAACAAGCCATCAAACCATCAGGAGTGGTGGAAAAAGTTATCCAAAAGCAGTGTGTAAGACTGGTGGAGGAGAACATGATGCCAAGATGCATTAAAACTGTGATAAAAAAACAGGTAATTGCAGCAAATATCGATTTTTTTGGACTAAATGTTTATGAATAAGTTTAATTTCTTGTCTAGACTCTGTCAATGTACAGTGATGTACATGGGTCTTATATTGTCTCTAGTGAGCTGTGGAAGGAATTTTTATGTGGTACGGTTTGGGCCCAAGTTCACCACAAGTCAATACAGTAGTTCTGCTTAAACAGAGCTTTTTTTTTTTAGCATATAGTCACTTTCATATATACATTTACAGCATATTTGTTCCACTAAAAAACAACAAACAAAAAAAACAACTTGGCCAGCTGGTTGACTAGTTTAGCTCTTGACCAGCACAGGGTACTTTTTTTAAGCATGACGAGCAAAACTAAGGTGTTTAACAATTATGACCAGCATCACCAAGATGGCTGACCAGCATGACCACACATCATCGCCTGTTGGCTGGCTAGCATGACCAGCAACAAAACTGGTTGACCTGCATGTACAAAATGACCAAACTCCTCAACTAACATGCTCAAGAATGACCATAATCAAATGCAACAATTTGCTCACGGGTATAGAGCATGGTTTTTCCTGGATGACCAAGTTTTCAACGAGCTTGACCATCCAGTACCAGCTTAGACCATCTTCATCAGATTATTATTATGTGACCAGAATTTTCTTGGAACAATATTTCTATAACATTACACTGTTATATTACAATGTTAACATTCCTGGAACTTTTAAAAAATGTTGTTGAATGTTCTTTTAACATTCTCTTGACTTGAAGAAGCTTTTTTTGAACACTTTAATTTGTAAACCATATATAACTCTTTAATAACCCTGTTGGTTTTAGAGGTTGGGTTTTAGAGTGCAGTTTAAGTTGCTGTTCTGGTGTCAGCTTGTTCACTCTTGGGTTTGTGGTTGTGGTTCAGTTTTTACAGCTTTAATGTCATGCTCCGCCTGAGGGCTGTAGAGATTGTGGCTGATGGTTAACTCTCTCTCTCTCTTTTTCTCTCTCTCTCTCTCTCTCTCTTTCTCTCTCTGCAGTGTGTGATTGAGCAGTGGGTTGCAGGCCTCTCTGGATTATTCCTCCAGATAAACCCGAAGCCGCAGCCGCATGCCAGCCCGTTGGGGCTCTTCTCCAGCGCCTGCCCCAATCTCGTCCTGCACACACACTCACACACACACACACACCCTCGTGTGTATTTTAATGAGACGCGCCGTCCCGCCAGCACTCTTTCGCGGACCCTCTTTTTTAATCCGGCGCGGCTCGAGTCCAGCAGGGCGGCGCGGCGTAACGGGCCGCTCTCATTTGGCTGCGTCCCGCTGATTCGCTCGTTCGCTTGGCTCGCGATCACAAGCCGCTGATCTAATTGCTGCCGTCCCGACTGCGTGCTTTAGCCCGGTGGCCTTGCGCTCGGCTCGGCATCGCTCCAGCGCCGCTTTGGTCCGGAAGACCACCATCAACACCCTCCAACACACATTCACACACACAGGCCGTTTCACAATGTGCGTTCTCGTGTGTTTTTGCATCCTCGTGTTCTCACCTGCCGTCATCTTCTACTGCCTGAGTAACAGGATTCCAGAACTCAAGGACTTGACTGTGATTGGATGAGGAGTATAAGCATATACCATTCTGATACCCTACTGCTTTATACTGTGATCCTTCACACCTGCACATCATGTCACGCCATCACACTTCAGCAAGAACATAGCAGACGTACAGGGGTTGGACAATGAAACTGAAACACCTGGATTTAGACCACAATAATTTGTTGTGGTGACGGACAGTTCTGGTGGAAACAGGAAAGTTGAGGTGCACATTGAATTCTGCTGTGGTTTTATGTTTTTTCGATACAATCCGTGCTAGCACCCGAACATCCCTTTCAGACAGCTTCCTCTTACAGCGTCCACAGTTAATCCTGTTGGATGTGGTTGGTCCTTCTTGGTGGTATGCTGACATTACCCTGGATACCGTGGCTCTTGATGCATCACAAAGACTTGCTGTCTTGGTCACAGATGCTCCAGCAAGACGTGCACCAACAATTTGTCCTCTTTTGAACTCTGGTGTGTCACCCATAATGTTGTGTGCATTGCAATATTTTGAGCAAAACTTAATGCTCTTACCCTGCTAATTGAACCTTCACACTCTTACTGCTCTTACTGGTGCAATGTGCAATTAATGAAGATTGGCCACCAGGCTGCTCCAATTTAGCCATGAAACCTGAAATCCCACACTAAAATGATGACAGGTATCTCAGTTTCATTGTCCAACTCCTGTATATCTAATTCAGTTTTACATAAGGCAGAATTTGGAGTCCTATAAAACCAGCAAATCAAACTGTTATAAAATGACAGCATTACATTTACAAAGAACACATTCCATACTATAATTCATACAACTTTTAAGGAATATCACTGCAGTATTTTAGAGTCTAACTGGCTGCAAACACACTCTACTTACCCACCTCCCTGCTCCCCCTTCACCCACCCACTCTCCTCAGACTAGGTAGTTATTACCCTCGTGTGCGTTTTCAGGTGCGTCATGCATGTTTTCAGAAATGGCTCGTTTGAACAGCGTTAGATGCCTATTTCTATTTCCGCTTCCTTCGTTTAGACCCTTTAATCTGTCCGGTAAACCCCCAGGGGAGGCGTACGTTTGCACACCGGCGCTTTTTGATTGCCAGTGTGCGCATCCTCGCTGATCGGATTCACGTTTAAGAAAAAATAGAACAACAGAAGGAGGAGAAGCGATCGGACAGGCACCGATCTGCTGCCATCAAATATTAAGTTGTTTACCTTGGCAAAGCATGCACAGCTTTTTGAAGTGACAGTCATGGCGACGGCGGACTGGATGTGGAGTGTGTTGGATTCGCCAGGGAGGGAATGAATGAAGAAGCTGCTTTAGCATTCACTTTATGCTTAACCCCCCCCCCCCACACACACACACACACACACATACACACACACACTGTTACGAATGAGAGGGTGGACGTAAGTGCAGATATATTACAAGTATTTTTAATAAACAAGATGAATGAAAACAAACAGAAAACAAACACGGGTATCGCATAAATAAAGAAATAAAACCCTTGGAAGTAGAATATTGAATAGAACAAAACTAAGTATGACTAAACAAACAAAACACTGAATAACTAGAACACTAGGGACACAAAATAAAATAGGTACACTTACTGAATTAACAAAACAACAGACCTGGATTCAGGGAACATAGATTCACAAAATACAAAACTTGGATATACAGACAGCAAAGATACAAAAGACTCCACAAGGCAACACTCATACAAGAGGCTATTTATACACAAGGAGGGTGAAGACAGGTAATGAGGGGGCGGGGTTACAAACAAGACACAAGGTGACAACACTAATGGCTAGGGCTGGGCTAGGGCGGGGCTAGGGTGGAGACAGAACAATAACAAAACAATGCCATGTGCTCAAAAAAGCACATGGCTGGAAACACAAGACAGGAAAACAGGGCAGGAGCACAGAAAACCAAAAGAGGGAAAAACACAGGACAGACAGGCTAATATGTGACACACACATACGCACATTTTTCGCTATCCAAGAGCTGCTGGGAGTTTTGAAGCAGTGGTGGAGCCACTGGAAGTGCAGGAGGCCTAAGGGTTGCTTATGTAATGCTCTGATGGCATGGAGGCATAGAGAGCATTTAGGCCACTCCCACTTCCACTCCCTGGGGGAAAAATATATATATATATATCATCACTATCTGTTGGCCAAATATTGCAATCAATATTTAGTGTAATAACCCTGTTTTTTTATCACAGTTTTCATGCATCTTGGCATCATGTTCTCCTCCACCAGTCTTACACACTGCTTTTGGATAACTTTTTGCATAACATTAAAAATGTTGATGGCTTGTGATCATCCATCTTCCTCTTGATTATATTTAACAGAGGTTTTCAATTTTGTAAAATAGAAAATAGGAAGAAACTAAAGAAACTACATTTTTCAGAGCTGTATAAAAATTATGCTTATAACTGTATATGGACTTTGATGTCCCAACCAAAATTCTCTGTCTAATGTTCATAGATTTTCAGTTCATATAAAATAAAATAAGTGATCATGTTCCTTCATGTTATTTTAACTTACCTTCCTTAAAAAAACAGTCAAATGCTTATTTATAATAAACAGTTATAACAGTGGGTATCGGTATTGGGGCTGATATCAGCAGAAAATGCTGAATTGCTGTGTGATGTGATGTAATGTTAGAAGTGTAGTAAAAGTGTAGTAGACTCTACTTACATACTAGGAAAAATAAGTACAGATTTGTACTTAAAGGAGTACTTTTTTTGTACACATGTTTTTTTTTTTTTTGTACCAGTAAAAATGTTAAAGATTATAAACATCATCATCAACTGAATATGTGTAAAGAACTTAATTATTAATTAAATAATTGAGAATTGAGAAAAATGTTTAGTTAAAATACATAAATATTGTTTTTAGTACAATGATACAGAATACAGAATGTACCATTTAGCTGGTTAAATGGTACAAATCTTGTACTTCCTGCTGTTAGGAAAGACTTTGTGAAAAGAGTATCTTTGAGTACATGAAAGTACTCATATCGTACCTCTGTTTTGTTTTTAGTGTATACAGAAGCTTATATTTTACTGTATAAAGTGCTTAAAACAAATGAAAAATATTGTATACTCCTTATTTCATCATCAGTATCAGTACTGGACAACAGAAATAAGATCATGTTTGCTTGCCTCTGGAGCCGGTGGTCAACTCCAGCTCAGCCTACATTATTTAAAATGTTTACTGCTGTACCTGAGCCTCACAGCCCTGCTTCCTCACATCCACCTGCACCACCCACACCTCCTGCAATCAGACAGACAGCTTTGATAGATAAATAAATAAACAATTGATGGTATGCATGAATCAGCGATAGGTTGCCATCTTCTGGACTACTGCTAAAACATCACCGGCACACCGGGCCCACGGAGGATGATGATGCTCCTCGTGCGCCTCCTCCTCACCTGAACCGACTGTCTGTCTCTCTGTCTGTCTGTCTGTCTGTCTGACTGACTGTCTTTTCCAGAGACTAATAGATGTTTTGACAAGCGAGAGACTGCTATTTGTGTAGGAATAATGATATTAATAGCAGGATTTCAGTGAGGATGAGCTTCGGGCTGCTCGCGCTGGCTCTTCTCCATTCATTACCCCACCGCTGCACACACTACGTGCTGGAGGAGGGCTTTAATTAGCGCAGCTCATGCTGGAGGGGCCTGGGAGTGCAGCCGTCAGCCAATTGATGAGAGGAGCAGGCCAGGGTCTTAGGGTGTGTGTTGTGTGTGTGTGTCTGTGCATGCATGCATGTGTGTGTGTGTGTGTGTGTGTGTGTGTATATGGCAGGTTGGGGGTGGTGGTGCATAGGTGTTCAGCTGAGTAAGCCGGCTGCCATGCTGAGTCGGCACAGGCCCTAGAATGTGCCAGAAGACAGCGTGTCTCTCTCTTTCTCTCTCTCTCTCTCTCTCTCTCTCTCTCTCTCTCTCTCTCTCTCTCTCTCTCTTTCTCTCTCTCTCCAACCCACATGCCATGGGGAGGTGGTGTCTGTCAAGCCAGGGGACAAACAAGCAGGACACAGCCCCTCTGGCCCAAGTGGACCCCCTCAAAGTGAGACGCTGAGACAACCAGACCAGTCAGCCAGAGCTTTTTTTCTTTTTCTTAGAGCCAATAATAGTCAGTATTTTTATTAATATTTATTCAAATGGCTCAATGGTATTGAAGCTCAGTATATTTGAGTATATTTTGCTGCTGCTGTCCAATAAATAAATAAAAAAACAATAGGCAGTGTTGTACGCATAATATATATATATATATATATATATATATTATGCGTACAACACTGCCTATTGCTATTTGCCACAGCCAATAATAGACCTCACAGGCTAAAACACAGCCAATCTACAGAGACAGTATGTTTTATTCATTAATGGCTCCATGGTATTGAAGGTGAGTATATTTGAGTATATATTGCTGAAGCATTAGGATGTGGTGCTGTTAACTTTTGGATTCTTTATTTTTCCAGTGTGTACTTCCAAGAATTGACATCCACAATGTACATTTTTCCTTTTTTTATCACTTCTGTATCACAATTATCACAATTGTTATGCCTTCGACATAAGGCATGCCTTAAATTATTCGAGGATGCCTTAAATTATTGTGCAATAAAAATAAAGTAAAACCGATATAAAAATAAATAAAATTTTCTGGGTAGTAGTTTAGTCTGTTTGTGTTTCAATGAAATCTGGTCTTGCAAACTTTAGGATTCTAATATATATATAAATCATGCTTAAAACTGTATATGGACGTTCTGTCTAATGTTCATATATTTTCAGTTTATATATAAAACAAGTTAAAACCTGATCTTTTTTTCCTTCATGCTATACTAACTTATCTCCCTTGAAAAAAATAATTCCTAACTAAGCATTTGAACACTGTCTATTGCTATTAGTCACAGCCAAAATTAGACCTCACAGTTATTGAATGTCAGTATATTTGAGTATATTGCTGCTGCTGTCCACTCTGTAAATGTAAGTCTGGATGATTAGACCAATAGAAATGGTCTAAAATTATTTGAAAAAAAAACAACAACAACAAAAAAAAAAAAACACTAGAATGCTTCACAGCATTGTTGCCTTCTCCTGTAAAGTTGCTATTTTGGAGACACATGTTTTTCATTGTACAGCAACGATATACAGTAAAAGCAATAAAGTGCTAAAAACTTAAACTCAATATGTAAAAGCAATAAAGCAACATATAAACTTTACAACAGCTAGTCATGAAAAAAAGAAAGCCCTGAAAGATCTTCCACAAATTCTTATTCATCTCATAAAAAGAAAAAAAAAGAAAAAAGAAAAAAGGAAAGAAAAAGAAAAAAAAAGACATGACGCTCACTTTTTTTTTTACCATTGGGATTTTAACTGAGTTTCTATTTAAAAACACTTCTAGACGATCGTCCACAGATTCTTAAAGTAAATTCAGCTACTTTATCGTTCCTAACATTTTTTTTGCAACATGACAAAAACACATAAAAAATAAAAAAGGACTACACTCTCTTTTTACTATAGTGATTTTAACTCAGCTTTTATTTTAAAAACACTTCTGAGAAAACTCTTTTTTTTTACTGTAGTGATTTTAACTCTGCTTCTATTTTAAAACACTTCTGATAAAACACTCTCTTTTTACTATAGTGATTTTAACTCTGATTTTATTTAAAAACACTTTAAGAAAATCATCCACAGAGTCTTTACTTCAGCTCCTTTTTGGTGCAACATGACAAAAACATAAAAAAGAAAAGAAAAAAAAAACAAGAAAAAGAACATGAAGCTCTCTCTCTTTCTTTTTTAAGTTTCTTATATTATATATATAAAGTGTTCTGATAAAAGTGGTCTAATTTAAGATGGTACCAGAGCCAGTGCCGGGTCTCAGCAGCCAGACTGGGAGCGTGGAGGGTTCTGGGGGGGTGATGTGATGGGGGTGATGGGGTGACGGGTTCAGTCCGGTCCTCAGCGCCACTGAAGGATGTAAACACCTGCAGACAGAAGCAGCTCCTTTATTTCCTACAATAATGCCCTTCAGTGTCTCTAATCATCCTGCAGTTGGAAAGAGATCCATTATAATTTCATGGCTGAGTAGTCGAGAGGGAACAACGGCTTCCTTTAAAGCCTTCCTCAAGTTTGTTCAAATTTACCTGCATTCATCCTTTCAGCCCACAAAACATATGCTCAAATGAACTTTTAAAGACCGTCTCAGCCTTTCTTTCACTCGCCAGCAAAGCGCCCAATCGCCGCCGGCCGATTGTGTCCTCCGCCTTGCTACAATTCAGCTGAAGAAAAGACAGTTGCACACTTTATTCAACTGGAGGACAAACCCAACAAATCCTCCTATTTTCCTTCTGTTAGAGAGAAGGAAATAAGCTTTTATAGTACAGTGATCACAGACTCTTATCAGTGTAATGTCCAATTATTACCTGAAGTGCTTGATGTATGAATAAAGAATATATATAAGAAAAGTATAAATATGTATCAATAAGTGTAGAGCAAAAGAGAAGATAATAAATTATATTGTTTAAGTAAAAACAAACTGATATTATTTTAAAAAGTGTAGATAAATTAAGAGAGATTCATTTAAGAGTTTCATCGCTTGCTTGATTAGGTAATAAATCATGTATGTATGCAGATAAAGTTCATCTTATTAACCCTTTCAGACTCTGCATCCATTACGATAGACATCATGTATTTTTATATATGTTTTGCACCCAACACTATTAACACTATTTAAGAGCTGTTTGTTGTTTTTCAATATATTATGAACCAGCCAATGAACAAGTTTATAAACCAAAAAAAAAAACAAAAAAAACAGTAACCTGGTCCCACTAACTGCACACTAGAAAAAACAGTAGGACTAGAGCCACTGAGGAAAAGTATCAGCTAATTTTTTACTGATTTAATGTGTTAATTTAGAACACTTTTAAAATAATGTTATTGTACTGTTTTAGGATAATTTATAAAATAAAAAGGTCAACATTAAAAAAATATAAAATATTAAACACAGGCTTCCAATGCAATGGAAGTTAAAAACATACATATTAAATATTTCAGTTAATTGGATTTATTTGCTATATAGATTTTATAGTAGAATTTTGTGCATTACAGACAGAAATTCTTACATTTTTTGTTTTCATCACTGGAGGGAATTCAGGTCTGAAAGTGTTAAAAGCAAATGAAAATTTTAAAGAAATTAGATAAATATAAACATGTATTTATCTTCTCTGTTGTCGCTCTGTGCAGTAAGATTTCACTTTCCTTTTTTTTTACTTAAAATATATATATATATATGTAATTGGCTATTTTGCTACATTAATAGTAAAAATAAAATAAAGTGTCCCAATCACCCTTTAATATACTCTATTATTACTGTGTCACAAAAATCTTGTATTCCAATTGTTGCTTTTTCTAGTTGTTTCAGCTTTTCTATTGGTCTGCTCATCATGACTTTATAATACATGTAATTGACATTATGTGATATTAAGTGAAAGAGTGATTAAGTGAATACAACAAATGTACATCATTTATGAAATTCAGATTCGGAATACTATTTTATTAAATAAAACATTAACAGAAAATAATAGAAAGATATGTAAAAGGTAATTTTGTAGTGTTAAATAAGCTTCAAAAATAAAACAGAGATTTTGTTTTTCTTTTTTTTTTTTCTCTGAGAAATAACACTAAGCATAAAGAGATGACACTCCCAAAATTTTTGATCAATAAAATGTAAAAAAAAAGTTAAAAGTTAAAAAAACGTAAGACCTAATTGTTATTTTAATTATTATTATTATTATTATTTCTCCTCTTTCTCCATTTTTTTCAGTTTGCTGCATTAATGACTTGTCCTCTCATTACATTATAGTTGAAACTTTTCAGAGCTCAGAGCTGGATTTAATCGAATGCATGAAGACGGACGGACACAGTGGGACGGTTTGGACCGGGTGGGTTTTGGGTGTGTATATATATATATATATATATATATATATATTATGTAAAAGTAAATGTAGTGTTAAATAAGCTTCAAAGTTAAAACAGAGATTTCTTTTTTTTTTCTTTTTTTTTATTCTAAGAAATATCACTGAGCATAAGCACTGAGCATGAAGTTTAGAAGTAAAATGGCAGATTTTTTTTTTAATATATATTTTTATGAATATTATTTCTCCTCTTTCTCCTATTGTTTTACAATTTGCTGCAACTTTTCAAAGCATTTTTTATTCTAAGAAAAAACACTGAGCATAAGCAGGTGATGCTTAGAACTAAAATTCCAGAATAAAAAAATATATATTTTTTTATTAATATTATTTCTCCTCTTTCTCTTATTGTTTTACAATTTGCTGCAACTTTTCAAAGCTTGATTTAATCGATTGCATGAAAACGGACGGACACAGTGGGATCATTTGGGCCGGGTGGGTTTTGGGGTGGATGTGTGTGTGTGTGTGTGTGTGAAGGGGGGGGGGGGTTTGGGGGGGGTGTTGAACTGATACTGTATGAATGCTCAGGCGAGGCTTTGTCCATCAGAGAGGTTTGTAAGAAGTGAATTCAGCTGTCCGGCTCGAGTGCTGCCGGCCCCTCGCAGCCTCTCAACTTCTCTTTCTTATTTGATTTGATTGCCATGTCTAGTCTTTTCTCCTCTAAAGACCTTTGTGTTTTCCTTTTCTTGTTAATAATTTAATGGTGTGTGAAACCAATGCAAGCAAGACGGAGTGACACTGAGCCCTTTCTGCCTTTATTCATGGGGAACAAAGCTGCTGCTCTGAGGAGTCAGTCTGCATTAACATAAACCTGCGCAGCTTATTTACTCTGACATGATTCCTATAACATATCACTGCACATCAAACCAAACGCAGGCAGCACAGGCCTCGCCGAAAAAAAAAAAAAAAAACGCTAATTTTTCTCAGCTACAGTTTTTTAAAGGAAGCTTTCCTTTAAAAAGTGACATTTTTTTAGTTGAAAATTTGAGTGAATGGATTAGTCCATTACAAAATCAGCGTGATGCTTTAAACTAAAAAAAGTGCTGCGAAGAAGAGATGTAAAATTTATGAAGCCAATATTTATTTATTTATTTATTTATTTATTTATTTATTTATTTATTTTCTGGTCTAAATTATGATTTGATATTTACATATGAACGGTTACATATTGTTTGTTATTTCTTTTCTTTTTTTTTGCCTCAAAAATAAAAAATGAACAATTGTAAAGTTTCTATACAATCTATGGATTCATTCAATGATTAATTCATATTTTCAGCACCAAAAATGAACATCACAGAGGACAGAAACCTTCTATAACATAGGAAAAAAAACACTAAACTTTAAATTAGTCAGTGTAAATTGTAGTAAATTTGAAGCATTTCTATTGGTGCATTTATCATACAATTGTATACAGTGTACACAAAAAGAACAAACAAATGCCACATTCAAATGATTCTAAAATCAACAATTTTAAACAATTTGTAAAAAAAAAAAATAATAATAAAAATCTAAAAATCGACCTTTATTTTATATTGTTTTATATCACTGTCACTGCTGTACTTTCTATGTCTGTGTTTATTTATCGCTTATTAATGTTTTAGTATAGTAAAGTATTTACAACTTAATTTATAACCATGAATGAACTCCTTTATAAACTATTCATAAACCTTTTATAAAGGAGCCTTATTTTAAAGTGGAGCCAAATAAAGTTTAATATGTATATTTATATAGTTATAAAGTATATATGGTTGTAAAAGGCATATAAGTGTCAAGAATCAGTATCTGGCTTATATCTGATGATCGGACAGTTTTAATGTTGCATTCAAAAAAAGCAGTAGTGTAAAGCAGTGTAAAGCAGTAGTGTAAAGTCGTGTAAAGCAGTAGTGTAAAGCAGTGTAAAGTAGTGTAAAGCAGTAGTGTAAAGCAGTGTAAAGCAGTAGTGTAAAGCAGTAGTGTAAAGTCGTGTAAAGCAGTAGTGTAAAGCAGTGTAAAGTAGTGTAAAGCAGTAGTGTAAAGCAGTGTAAAGCAGTAGTGTAAAGCAGTGTAAAGCAGCAGTGTAAAGCAGTGTAAAGTAGTGTAAAGCAGTAGTGTAAAGCAGTAGTGTAAAGCAGTGTAAAGCAGTAGTGTAAAGCAGTGTAAAGCAGTAGTGTAAAGCAGTGTAAAGCAGTGTAAAGCAGTGTAAAGCAGTATAAAGCAGTGTAAAACAGTGTAAAGCAATAGTGTAAAACAGTGTAAAGCAGTAGTGTAAAGCAGTATAAAGCAGTGTAAAACAGTGTAAAGCAGTAGTGTAAAGCAGTATAAAGCAGTGTAAAACAGTGTAAAGCAGTAGTGTAAAGCAGTGTAAAGCAGTGTAAAGCAGTAGTGTAAAGCAGTATAAAGCAGTGTAAAGCAGTAGTGTAAAGCAATAGTGTAAAGCAGTAGTGTAAAGCAGTGTAAAGCAGTGTAAAGCAGTAGTGTAAAGCAGTGTAAAGCAGTGTGAAGCAGTAGTGTAAAGCAGTAGTGTAAAGCAGTGTAAAGCAGTGTGAAGCAGTAGTGTAAAGCAGTAGTGTAAAGCAGTAGTGTAAAGCAGTAGTGTAAAGCAGTGTAAAGCAGTAGTGTAAAGCAGTAGTGTAAAGCAGTGTAAAGCAGTAGTGTAAAGCAGTGTAAAGTAGTGTAAAGCAGTAGTGTAAAGCAGTGTAAAGCAGTGTAAAGCAGTGTAAAGCAGTGTAAAGCAGTGTAAAACAGTGTAAAGCAATAGTGTAAAACAGTGTAAAGCAGTAGTGTAAAGCAGTATAAAGCAGTGTAAAACAGTGTAAAGCAGTAGTGTAAAGCAGTATAAAGCAGTGTAAAACAGTGTAAAGCAGTAGTGTAAAGCAGTGTAAAGCAGTGTAAAGCAGTAGTGTAAAGCAGTATAAAGCAGTGTAAAGCAGTAGTGTAAAGCAATAGTGTAAAGCAGTAGTGTAAAGCAGTGTAAAGCAGTGTAAAGCAGTAGTGTAAAGCAGTGTAAAGCAGTGTGAAGCAGTAGTGTAAAGCAGTAGTGTAAAGCAGTGTAAAGCAGTGTGAAGCAGTAGTGTAAAGCAGTAGTGTAAAGCAGTAGTGTAAAGCAGTAGTGTAAAGCAGTGTAAAGCAGTAGTGTAAAGCAGTAGTGTAAAGCAGTGTAAAGCAGTAGTGTAAAGCAGTGTAAAGTAGTGTAAAGCAGTAGTGTAAAGCAGTGTAAAGCAGTAGTGTAAAGCAGTGTAAAGCAGTAGTGTAAAGCAGTGTAAAGTAGTGTAAAGCAGTAGTGTAAAGCAGTGTAAAGCAGTGTAAAGCAGTAGTGTAAAGCAGTAGTGTAAAGCAGTAGTGTAAAGCAGTGTAAAGCAGTGTAAAGCAGTAGTGTAAAGCAGTAGTGTAAAGCAGTGTAAAGCAGTAGTGTAAAGCAGTAGTGTAAAGCAGTGTAAAGCAGTAGTGTAAAGCAGTGTAAAGCAGTAAGTTGGTATAAAGGGGGGAGGATCTGCTTCAGTCACACTGTATGGAATCAGGACGACTGAGCTGAAGCTAGTTTAGTAATGGCAGGGCTCTCTAATGATTGACAGTCTTTTGACAGGAGTATTGTGGCAGTATTTAGCGAGGTCCCCGGACCCCCGCGGCTAAAGTGAATTTTATGGAGTCGTCGGTCAGTCACACACATAAAGCAAAGCCAAGCAGCCTCTACACTCATGCAAATGAATGTTTCACATCCTGTCATGTGTGATATGGTACTTGATCACTTTGTTGAGAGCGATAAATGCACACACACACACACACACACACACACACACACACACACACACACACACACACACACACACACCCATTCTCTCTCTCACACACACACACACACATGCAAAGTGTGTGAGCATAATGATTAGGACAAAGAAGTCCATAAGAAGCGTGTGGGTGGATACGCAGCCCTGCCCCGTGTGTGCCGGTCTCTGGGCCCTAGTCAGAGTGGAGTACATTAACAGACCTAATTTACAATGCATGCACTCCGCCGGCTGGAACCGCCGCAGATATGTGCTGCTTAAGCGCTTGGCTGACAATGCCTGCCGTTCAATTGGGGGAGAATCTGTTGTGCTTCTGTAACGTCTCTGTAATTATGACTTATTAATGGAGAGATTATGCAGTGAACTGAGCGGGGAAATAAACTCGGCATCATTATCCAGGGTTACGGAGCTCGAATGAGTTTGCATATTGAAGTGAAATAGAAAGAAAAGGAAAGCAAAGCAAATCCGGAAGATTATTTCTCTAAATGATATGAGCAAATGACGTTTGATTCAATTGCATTTGTTCTCAAATTCTCAATATTAATTTAGCTCAGTTTATACAACTCTGAAAAAAAAAAGAGAGACCATTTCAGTTTCTGAACTGAATCAGTTTATCTGATTTGGCTATTTATAGCAAAAGTATATAATTCAATAAAATTACCATTGGAGTTTTATTATATAAACTACAGAGAACATTTCTCCCAAATTCCAAAAAATAAAAAATAATAAAAATATTGTCATTTACAGCATTTCTTTGCAGAAAATGAGAAATGGCTTAAATAACAACAACAAAAAAGTAATGCAGAGATTTTAGAACTCAAATAATGTGAAGAAAACAAAAAAGTTTTAAGAGTTCAGAAATCGATATTTCTTGAAATAACCCTGTTTATGCATCTTGGCATGTTCTCCTCCACCAGTCTTGCACACTGCTTTTGGATAAATTCAAGCAGTTCAGTTTGGTGGTTTGATGGCTTGTGATCATCCATCTTCCTCTTGATTTTATTCCAGAAGTTTTCAATTTGGTAAAATCAAAGAAACTCATAATTTTTAAGTGATCTCTTATTTTTATTTTTTTATGTTCCACTATATTGGCATTTTAATTTCAACTGTTTTCAAAATACTCTCTCTAAGTCTTTCCCGACAGATTGTTAAACAGTAAATTGAATATTCCACTGTAACATCATAACGTTTTGCCAGCAGATGGAAAGAATGCTCATTTAGTAAATGGATTTTTGATTCTACATGTAAATTCTCTGGCCCTGATGATATCCATCTGCATAATTAGTCATTTTAGTAATAGGAACACAGCAAGCCACGCTTTAATTGGGCCCATTTAAAAAAGGTTTTGATATCTAATAACATTAACACCCCCCTGCAAAAAATATGAAACTACAAAAAAAAGTGGATTTTTTTGGCCCGAGTTTGGCTGTTTGTCTGATTTAGGGAGTGTTAATTATGCTGCACACACACACACACACACACACACACACACACACACACAATCACACATACAATCATACAAGCACATGCACACACAAACACATACACACCCACTATATACATAATCATTTTGACTTTAAAATAAAGCAATTGTAATTTAATTAGGCCAAGATATTGTTGCTGTTACAATATGCTGTATGTGTATTATGCAACTACTGTATATATATCGTCGCTGCCCAACAAAAAAACATGTATCTCCTAAACAACAACATTTTTTACCAGGTGAGAGAAAAACCTTGTTAACTTTTGAGTGAAGTCAGTGTAAAATTACGTTTTTTTAAATAATTTTGGAAAATTTCTATTGGTCCATTCATGTCATGTTATCAATTCAAATTATGTTATATGTTCAAATTATGTAGTAAACTAAAAATCTACAAAAATGGAGATACTAGTTTCATTGGACAGTGCCTATATTATTTAATTATTTTTTTCCCCGCTATTTGTTCATTGTTTTTTTTTTTTTTTTTTTTTTTTTTTCAGATTTATGACTGGCAGTTGATTTTTCATTGTGAGTGGATCAATAAAAAATAAAGAAAATGATTTGGAATAATATCTTTTAACACTGACTTCTATTTAAATGAATATTTAATATCTTAAATTAATCTTGCTTAACAAAAATAAGATACAAGATTTTTGCATGACAGCAAAATACTTGTGTGTGTGTGTGTGTGTGTGTGTGTGTGTGTGTGTGTGTGTGTGTGTGTGTGTGTGTGTGTGTGTGTGTGTGTGTGTTTAATGATATTTCTATTTTTGTCATTTTTAATTTTCTAAATGATTTGAAAACAGCAGCCACTCTTTACACCATCAGATCCGTACAAATACATTTATATTAATACACAGATACTTATCTTTGCATGTTTACACACTTTATATTCTGTTTTAATTACAATAACAGTCAAGAACAGTCAGGGAGAAAAGGGTAAAAGTACACTCTTTGGCTTATTATTTCCCATACAATAAATCTCCTTTTTGCTTTATTTTATTCCCCAAAATATTTATTAAAATATTATCACCCTGTGCTGCTGCTCTGAAGAGATTTATAGTGGGGTTAGGTTTAAAGTGTTTTGGTGGGCAGCACTGCCCCCACAGGCCAGTTGAAGAAGTGCAGGCTCGGGACTGAGCTGTAATAAAAAATGTATAACTATTATATTGCTCACCCTTATTCACATTTAATAGCTCAATTCATTTTTAATACAGACTACTGCAACCTACAATCATCCTCCTCATGTTTTACTGCATGTTTTACACAACCAGGGGTTGGGCTTTTCTACAACCACTGTTCTGACAGCATGAATGATTTATTTATTTTTTTTACTTATGGGTGGCGATAATTTGGATATATATATATATATATATATTTATGCAGTATATATGCACCATATCATAGAGGATATTTATTATGTGTTGATAGACATAGAAACATAGAAATAGGAATGCCTACAGACCATTACATGTTATTCTTCTTCCTTTTATTATTATTATCATAATAATTTCTTTTTTTTTTAATAGAGACTAAATTACAGTATGAGTATTTATTTTTGTAGTTTTTTTTTTTTCTCGAAGATGATCTTCTCTGATGCTTAGTGCTTAGTCGGATGGGTGAAGGCAGATGAAGAAAAAGGAAAATCTCTGAGCCGAAAGGTCTAATTGCTTTTTTATGATCTAGCAATCCTGGAGGAAAATGTGGCGTAAAAAAACAGGGCCTAATTAAAGGATTTTCACTTTGAGGAGCAGGCAGCAGGGTTCACACTGATTGTCTTTCGTGGGTAGTTGCTCAGCGGCAGAAGGTGATGCTGGGGTGAACCCCCGTTACCCTCTGAGCCTTCTGTTAAATTTGGCAGAAAAAACACAGAGCCTGAGTAAGAACAAAGCCGGAGCGCTCTCCATAGAAAGAAGGAGAGGTTCAGGAAGAATGGCTCGATTTGTCCCAGTCTACTGCTCGATTCGGTGCTCGCTCTGGCGACGTGACATTTAGAACAGGCAGGAAGTTTCAGCGTTTAGCCTTGAACTGCCTAAACGACTGCTGAGGCTCTTCGCTGGAGTTTTTTTTACTATTATTATTTTATTTTTCCAGATGCTGTGCATTAATTGGCCTGTGCAGACCTGACCCTGGGTCCCTAACCGAGAGCTTTAAAGTGCGTATTTGTTATTCTCCTTAACCTGGGCCGACACGGTGGGCGCCCGCCTGCATGGCGTGTCTGTAGATGTAGTTCTGGACGGATTGGAGCTGGGATGGATGGAGCAGCAGCAGCGGCGGCTACAAGCTCTTCAGACCAGGCTGGAAGCCTCGTAGGCTTATTGATGAGACTGTAAACTCTGGGACTCATCGCTGAGATGCCTGCGCGGTCTACTCATAGCCGAGTCGTTCCTTACAGCCAGCGTTATGACGGATGGGGCTGTCTGCAGTATGGATGTTTAGTGCAGTGGAGAGCCATATGCCACTGGCACTGTTCCCCTCTTGCCAGACCAGACCAGACCAGACCGCTGGAACTGGAAGGAAAATGAGTAGCAGATACATCTTCAACATCTCCAAAAACCTTTGTTTTTGAGTGTCATAGTTACAAGGGTGGATAAAGTTGATGAAATCTCATCAAAGAAATGGTGAAAACACAGCATTATCGTAGTTTATTGTCGTGTCAATGCATTATGGATTATACAATTTTAGAGATGAAAAAAATCACAAGTAGTGCATCTTTGTACTACTGTTGGATGCTCTGGTACAAAACCAAGGACCAAGAGGATGCTGGACACTTTGGAGCTTTGTAGACTTTGGTCCAACAAGAAAAATATTACATTTGTGGCTTTCTTTTGGTTGCTTGCACAAGCATCTTTCTGGCTTCTCTCATTTTGGAGTCCGCCCTTGTGACCCTAACATGGTTGCTAAACCTCTATCCCAACAAGAACTGGAACAGTGGTAGAGGCAAGTGGTAGAAAGGGTTGGACCAAAGACTACTAAGCTCTAAATTCCCAGCATCCTCCTGGTCATTGGTTTTGGACTACATCACTAATTTAAGTCAGCTTTCCAAGCAATGTTCTCCACCTCCTTCCAGAACCTGAAAAAAACTAATAGCTAGCTACCAAGTAGTGCTCTTAGGGATTTTTTGTCTGTAAAGGTGTCCACCTCCCGCTCATGGTGGCAGCGCCTTTGACCGCTGGACCACTCGGCGCCAAGGCGTGCTATCACCCTTTGTCTCTAAAGGTGTCCATTACACATTGAAACTACAGTAAACTATGATAATGCTGAGTTTTCAGCATTTTTAACAAATAAAATATTACATTTGTGGGTTTTTTTGATTGCTTGCACCAGCATCTCTATGGTAATTTGTCACAACCCTCCATCCCTCTATCCCCTTTATCCCAACAAGAACTGGGACAGCCTATGGAAAGGTAAGGCTAAGTGGTAGAGGCAAGAGGTAGAAAGGGTTGGACCAAAGTCTACTAAGCTCCAAAGCTCCAAAATTCCCAGCATCCTCCTGGTCCTCGGTTTTGGACAACAGCACTGGTAGTCAGCCCTCCGAATGACATTCTTCTTCTCTTTTTTCTCATTTTAAACAAATAAAATATTACATTTGTGGGTTTCTTTGGTTGCTTGCACCCCTATCTATCTAGTAATTAGTTACAACCCTCCCCTCTATCTCCTCTATCCCAACAAGAATTGGGAAAGCCAATTGGACCAAAGCCTACTGAGATCCTAAGTTCCCAGCATCCTCCTGGTCTACCAAGATGTGCTAACAGTGATTTTTTTTTATCTCTAAGGGTGTCCATGATGCATTGAAACTACAATAAACTAAGATGTAACAAATAAAATATTATATTTGTGGGTTTCTTTGGTTGCTTGCACCACCATCTCTGTGGTAATTTGTCATAACCCTGCCCTCCATCTCCTCTATCCCAATAAGAACTGGGAAAGCCAGTTTGACCAAAGTCTACTAAGCTCCTAAGTTCCCAGCATCCTCCTGGTCCTTGGTTTTGGACCACAGTACTAATTTAAGTAAGACGTTTAAGCAATGTTCTCCACCTCCTTCCAGAACCTGAATAAACAATAATAAATAATAGCTAGCTACTTAGACGTGCTAACAGTGATTTGTTTGTCTTTGAAGGTGTCCATAATACATTAAAACTAAAACATACTAAGATAATACTGAGTTTTCAGCATTTTTAATAAATTACATATTGCATATATGGGTTTCTTTGATTGCTTACACCACAACCTTTTGATAAATTTTGTCATAACCCTCAATTTGGACTGTGCCTCCAAAAAATACCAGTTTAGACCAAGTCTAAAGGGTCAAAGTCTACAAAGCTTCAAAGTTCTCAGCATCCTCCTGGTCCTATGTTTTGGACCACAGCACTGCACTGATAGTCAGCCTTCCAAGCAATGTTCTCCATCTCCTTTCAGAACCTGAAAAAATCAAATAGCTAGCTTTTTTTGGTGTCCTTAATACATTTAAACTACAATAAACTAGGACAATGCTGTTTTTCTGCATTTTTAACAAATAAAATATTACATTTGTGTTTTTTTTAAGCTGCTTCTACCACCATCTTTCTGGTTGTTTGTCACAATGGAATGTTAATTTGGTAGTAATTTTTCACAAGCCTCTAGCCCCTCTATATGAACAAGAACTGGGACAGCCTATGGATAGGTAAGGCTAAACGTTAGAGGCAAGGGGTAGAAAGGGTTGGACCAAAGTCTACTAGGCTCCAAAGTTCCCAGCATCCTCCTGGTCCTCTGTTTTAGACCACAGCACTGATTTAAGTCAGTTCTCCACCTCCTTCCTGACCTAAAAAAGATATGATGATATGGAGACATGGATGATATTGTATATTTTAAAAACAGTGAGAGGACATGAACATGAGAGCTGAGCTCGGGTGGACTTTTCCATCTGTTGGGTTGGTTGGTAACCCCCCTCAACACACACACACACACACACACTGTCACAGAGACACACACCCTCCGTGAGAGGAGCACAGCTGTTACTGTACAGGCTGTCCGGGGAGAGGATCACACCCCTGCACTGCTCCAGAGTGAGCTGGGTGCTGTGCAGCCAGGCTTTGCAGCTACAATTTCAAACCTCTTTAAATCACTTCTTCATGCTCGCCAGAAATGAATAATGCACGCATTAACTGGTGCCGCTTAATAAATTTCCGTCTCGCCACTCCATATTTTCAATAAGATCCAGAGAAAGCTTCATTTCGCTTTGCCAAAAAAATAAATAAAAAAACTGACAAAAACGCTTTTTGCCCCTACAGACAAAATCACTACTCCTTATTTACGACACACGAGAGCTTATCTTTGTGTCTTACAATAATCTCACAAACGATGAGTAAACATTATTTGGTACACAAATTTATACAATCAACTAAACCATGCTGTTCTTTGTTTTTTTTGTTTTTGTTTTTTATTAGAACTATTAAAATCTGCCCAAATTTATCCATAACATGTAATCCAAGAGACCACATCTGTTTCTAAATGAGTATCTCTGATTTTGCTATTTATAGGTTTATGTTTGAGTAAAATAAACATTGTTGTTTTATTCTATAAACTACAGACAACATTTCTCCAAAATTCCAAATAAAAATATTATAGTCATTTAGAGCATTTATTTGCAGAAAATAAATGAGAAATGGTTGAAATAAAAAAAACATGCAGAGCTTTCAGACCTCAAATAATGCAAAGAAAACAAGTTCATATTCATAAAGTTTTAAGAGTTTAGAAATCAATATTTGGTGGAATAACCCTGGTGGTTTTTAATCACAGTTTTCATGCATCTTGGCATCATGTTCTCCTCCACCAGTCTTACACACTGCTTTTGGATAACTTTATGCCACTTCTGGTTCAAAAATTCAAGCAGTTCACTTTGGTGGTTTGATGGCTTGTGATCATCCATCTTCCTCTTGATTATATTCCAGAGGTTTTCAATTTGGTGAATTAAAGAAACTCATAATTAATTTTAAGTTGTCTCTCATTTTTTTACAGAGCTATATATTTGTTGGATTTAATTAATTAAGAAAAAAACAACTTCATGTATTTTTAACTAATATTCTTCTATGAAAACAGCTTGATCAAGGACTGAAATGTCAAAATTAAATTAAAAACATCTTTAAAATTATTTAACCTCTTAAAAGTATTACTCAACTTAGCCTTACTGTATGTAATATTGTGTTCATTCAGAGAAAATCTTGAGAAAAAAAAAAAGGTTTTTAGTTACTCAGTAAGCATTTTCTAATGATATTGACCCACTACTTTTCGTGTCCTCCAGTGGCAATGACTGTATTGTACAAGCCTGCATTATTTTAAGGACTGAATTTGAAGCTAACTAAAAATAAATTAATTGAATAATAAATAAAAAGGGAAAAACAGTGAGTTGCTCTCTAACACCAGCACATGTGCACTGATCCAGCGGAGGAGAAAAATGTGCATCAATTAGACAGAAAGTCGCTCGGCTCCATCACAAGACATTAGGATTGTTTAAGGGACAGCGGAGTGAAGCACAGAACATTTTGGAGGGCGCAGCACTCACAACTTCCTGTCAGATTGATTAGCCGTCTGTCAGGGGTGCTCTCGGCTGTGAAATGGGATTCAGGGTGAATTGGGCTTATTGTAAAGTCAGACTGGGGAACAGACTACGATTTCAGATCACTGACTGGAAAAAAAAGAGCTTGTTCTTCAAAATGAATTCAACCAGCCAGTGGATTCAGGAGCTCCGAACACACCATTCCCTCAGACTTTGATTGTAGGTACCTAATGTTGCTGAAAGATGACAGGGAACAGACAGTAGAGCATCACTGATAGGACGATTTCTATTTACAAGAAAGAAAAAAAAAAGGTGGCGTTCTCAGGAAAGGTCCATATCGCCACCCTTGTGGGGAAAAAATAAAAAATAAAAAAAATAAAATAAATAAATAAATAAATATATATATACGTATATATATATATATATATATATATACGTATATATATATATATATATACACGTATATATATATATATATATATATACGTATATATATATATATATATATACGTATATATATATATATATATATATATATATATATATATATATATATACGTATATATATATATGTATATATATATATATATACATATATATATATATATATATATACATATATATATATATATATATATATATACTTAAATTATGCTGAAATAGGTCTGTACTTATGTTATGTTGGAAACATTAATTTGTTCTTAATTACTACTTATTTGTAATTAAAATTATAAATAAAATGAAATTTGCACTAAAATTATACTCAGTATACTAATCGTATGTTATTTTTGCTACTATTTAATATACAATATATTTTTTATTTGTGTGAGCTGTGTCCAACTTAACATTAAAAACATATATGAAAAAGTGTGAAAAAAATATAGATTTAACATCACATTCATTTTGAGGATTGTAATAATATATAAACTGGGGAAAAAAAAAAGCAATATATCTCATTGCTACAAGCATCAGCTGTTCAAGTTCATTTACCTACACTAAACTAAACTAACTAAAGTAAACTTTTTAGGTATAGAGCATCATTCATAGATCCTAGTGATAACAGAAAGCCCTGCTAAAACTCAAGTAACAGAAATATATAATAAAATAAAACGTAGAAAAATGGCTGAAATAACAAAAATATGATGCAGAGCTTTCAGACCTCAAATAATGCAAAGAAACCAATCAAGTTCATATTCATAAAGTTTTAAGAGTTCAGAAATAATCAATATTTGTGGAACAACCGTGATGTTTAATCATGTTCACGTTCTCCTCCTCCACCAGTCTTACACACTGCTTTTGGATAACTTTATGCTGCTTTACTCCTGATGCAAAAATTCAAGCAGTTCAGTTTGGTGGTTTGATGGCTTGTGATCATCCATCTTCCTCTTGATTATATTCCAGAGGTTTTTAATTTGGTAAAATAAAAAAACTCATAATTGTTAAGTGGTCCCTATAAAGAAAAAAAAAAAAAACATAAACATATCATATTATCTGCCCTGTATTTTGTATATGATTGCATGTATTTTTAACTGATATTCTTTTATAAAAATCACATAATCAATGACTGAAATGTAAAAAAAAAAATAAAACCATCGTTAAAATGTAACAGAAATATATAATACAAAAAATAAACATGGAAAAGTACATTTTCTGATGAAATTGCATGAAAATGCAGGATGGTTGCACAGATAAAACAGTACATACTGGTTGCTATGACTTCCCACCCTAAAACTCAATTACTCAGTCCCGAAGAAATGGTTTAGTCAGGACAGTGAAGCATTAATCACAAGCAGATGCGTGAGAGAATATTTGAATCATTATTATAAAAGTTTGAAAACTGATTCTACAGGCCTTTAAATAAAAACTCAAAAATCTGATGCAGCATTTTCTGCTGTCATCATCCCTAACATCAGTAAAATGTATGAATGTATATTTAGGGAAATCAGCATGAATTATTATTAAGGAAGGATTAGAGCTGTGTAAATCTCAGATACTCTTTCATTTGTAGGAAGGGTAGAGAGAAGAACCCTGTCTAAATGATTCAGTAATCTATATGCAGATTACCTTTTTAAGTCTCAAGAAATTCATTCAAATGTTTCACTTTTAGATATTTTAGCCTATTTATATTGGAAGATATTAAGGCCTTACTTTGTGAAATATACAGTATAATGTGTTCATACAGAAAGCTTAAAATAGTACATTTTGATACGCATTAATGAAGCATTTGCTCCCTTTTGTTTGGTTGGTTATTTGCTTGATTTTAAAAGACCCAACATACAACTGTAGAAATAAAGCAGGAGCTGTTGCCGTGTAAAACATTATTATTCTGCTATACTGTAAGAAGAAGAGAAGAGGGGGTTACACTTAGAAATAAATTGATCATCTGCAGCACCCTTTTGTACATTACATGTAGCTACAAAAAAACTCCAAAAGCAGTGTGTAAGACTGGTGGAGGAGGAGAACATGATGCCAAGATGCATGAAAAAAAAAACCTGTGATTAAAAACCATAGTTATTCCATTAGATATTGATTTCTGAACTCTTAAAACTTTATGAATATGAACTTGTTTTCTTTGCATTATTTGAGGTCTGAAAGCTCTGCATCTTTTTTTTTTCTTTTTTTTTTTTTTTTAGCCATTTCACATTTTCTGCAATAAACAAATGCTCTAAATGACAATGTTTTTTTATTTTGGAATTTGGGAGAAATATTGTCCGCAGGTTATAAAATAAAGACTCAAACAAATACACATAACTGGGACCTATTTTAGTGATCCATAGTGGACCAGGCGATTGCGGATCATGCAGCTGAATTTAGGGTGTGTCTTGCGCAGCTTTTGTACTAATTCTCTTAATTAGTCACGGGTGTATTTACATTTGGGCGTAACATGAAATAAACCAAATCAGTGTGCCAGTTGTTGTTCCCTTTAAGGGCCCGGTAAGCTCTGACTTTGGCACATTTGTATTTAAACAGTACAGCACTTTTGTGCGTCTCAGAAGAGACAGATACTGACCTGCTTGTTTACGGTTTAAGATACACCAGCAGCTCATTTAAGGGAACAGTATATAAAATGTTATTGTATTCTTTATTCTGTTTATTGTTGAGTTAAAACAAGTTGAGTGGGGGCACATACAGGAATAGACTAACTGATTAAATTATGAACTGTTGTCCAGGTTTATTTCAGTCAGTGGAGCACCTGTGATTTCCTTTGCCAAAATAGCAACACACCTCACTTTCAGACCACCACACCAAGCCATCAGCAAAGCCATGTAGATTTCTACACTCCAGCAAAATTTTGACAGCACGAGCAGCACAAGGTGTGAAAACAGCAGTGATGGGAATAACAGCGTTTAAATAAACTAACATCGTTACTTTTTTCAGTAACAAATAACACCGTTACCATTACCTACACCCCATTACTGCACATAAGTTTAGCCGCTCAATTAACTTTTTTTTTTACTTCGCGCATACAGACAAAGGCGCAAGTGTGTGTGTGTGCGTTGTGTGTGTGTGAGTCACAAGGGAGAGAAGGATGAGATAAACGATGTCATGCACTCTATTCATCTGGCTAATGAAACACACTCTGAGAAGGTGGGACAAAAGTAAAAAGTAACTAGTAACTATAACTAATTACCTTTTCAAAGTAACGTGCCCAACACTGGAAAACAGACTGTTGACGGGGTGTAAGGTAGCGATGAGTATAGAGACACGCCTTACGGTGCATTTACACTGCTCCGTTGCGACAACGCACAGCGACGTATACCATTCATTTTTAATGGGAAGCGCCGCACCGGTCAGACGCAGTCGCACGGTGCATCATGGGTCCGATGCGTCGAGAGCGGGGGATGCGATGCGACGAAAAGTTAAGCCGAGCTGAACTTCATGCAAATGAATCCGTCCAACGTGATGCGTCTATCCAATCAGAGAGCAGGTGTTTGCCTGATACGTGTCTGCAGCGCAGTGTCTGAAAACATTTAGTTCCGCTTTTAAGCGTCCAGAGAAGCCTGGAAGAGAAGTTTCAGTCTTTCCTGCTTCATATATTAAAAATCTGCTGATTTACAGGGACTCTGATCACAGTAATACAGCGAGGAGAAAAACTGCAGAGATTGTTGGGGTCTCTAGTGGGTTTTTAAAATATTAATATATAATTTAATTGGATAATGCTAATGATAATTGGTTTGCTTTTGTTAGCCTCTATTCTGCTTAGTAGACATTGTAATAAAGCTCAATCAAACATGCGTATTTATTAATACACATTTATATATTTTTTAATTTATAGAAAATAATAATAACTTGTATAAAAGCATTTAAATTTATTAGAATGATTAAATTGGACGAGGCAGGGAACGCCTTTGTCACGGCCACATGCGACCAATTGGAGGGGGACAGTGCGACCGTGTGCGTTAACGCGACGGAGCAGTGTAAATGCACCGTTAGGGTGTACAATAGATCCCATAGTATTACTTAGTGGGAATTAAGCCTACCTTTTACACCTGCGCTTCCCACTCTGAAAACACACCCAGCTCCCCTCCGACGCTGCATATTTGCCGTATGTGCAGCTCTTCAAACGTTCCCTGGCAGTGTTAGGAAGCAGGTGAAAAAATAGAAGCGTGCTGAACTTTCAACCGAGGAGCAGACTTGTTGACTGAAGTTGTGTCCTGGGGTCAGCCCTCACTCAGCAGTAACTTTCAAGAAGAGCCAGCATGTGTGAGATGCCCCTTGGGGATGGCGTCCAGCCTCCTTTGAAGCTTTCGCTCCGTGCCGAGCTGTTTTCTTTTGGGCCGCGGCCGCTGGCTTCATGCTCGGGGTGACCCTTGGGCTCCTGCACATCACTACATGCACTTGCAAAACACCTTTCCTACATTAACTACAGAGAGAGCGCAGGCGACGGAGGACCGTGATTCATACTCACCAACAGATCACTCTAATACGCTGGAATCTGTCTAAACAAACACACTAACAAAAGCCAACCATCCAGCAGTAACCTCATCCTCCGGAGTATCATGAACTTGATCAGTAACTGACATTTATAAAAGTGCAATTTGTTAATATGACTAGAGCAGCACATTCTTGGTAAACAGCCAATTGTAACATACTTCACAATTACAAAGTCAAATAGACTAATAAATAGAGGGCCAGCTGACAAAACATGGGGTCAAAGATGAAAGACAGGAATGAAAGACAAGATGGAAGATATGTTCCAGACATGTGCCTCCAGACGAGCGGAGAGACACATGTAACAGAAGAGCTGGAGTGAGTGAGAATGTCTCAACATAACAAGTGTGTTCAAGTGTTTTCATGCGCTTCATGTAGAACATCAGATTTTGACAGTAATTCAATCAAAGCATTCATACAAACTTGAGTAATCAGATCAAGGTTTTCATGAGTATGTCAATAATCTTTTTTTTTGTTGGAACCAGCCAATAAACGGTGCCATATCGTATCGTATGCAAAAAATATCAGCAACATTTTTAAATATTGTGAATATTGATATTATACCCTGAAATATGGTGCCGTATCATCCACCCCTAATTATCACATCAGGGTACTACTTTTTTTTTTGCTGTTTTTAGCAAAAGAAAAAAAAGTCACACTCATGTTCTCATTTCCCATTATATATCTACTAGAGACAAATTATATCTGTCCAGTATCATATATTTTACTATAATTCTGGATATATGGAGATATGTGAAGTGCATTGTTAATATTATTAGTATCATGACATTCTGGATCATTCTGGATCTTAGTTAGGGGTGTGCCATATCACACATATCATTGTATGCAATAATAAAATGTAATTTTCAGTTTGTTGCAGTAGTGTTTATCATATTGCCAAGAGTATTGTTATACCATGAAATATCATAATATTAAGGACCAAAAAAAGAAAATATTTTCCTCCCTACTAAAAATCAAACTACAGATGACAAGGAAATGGTTTAAAACTAGGTTTACCAGTAAAAAAATAAAATAAATAAATAAATAAAAATCATGTGATCTGTTTGGTGTTTAGATGCTTTGGGATGCTCACACTGAAGGACACTGGATTTATACTTCAGAACTGCGGGTTCGTGACTGAAAATTGAGAAATAACGCACTAAACGAGTCACAGAAGAAACTTTGAAGGATCTCTTATTGTTGTTTTTCACAATTAATCACGTATACTCACCAGAGAGTGATGACGCTGCAGATTTTAGAAATGGTAGGATTTATTTTTATCTAAATATATGCTTTATCCCACCACGAGATGGATAAACACTTCAGAAAGGAGTAGCGTTTCCAGATTTATTTTTTTGGAAAATTATTTTTTGCCATTTTTTTAATCCAATCCTACCATTTAGGTTGGAGCGCCACTTTAAAAGCACGCTGATGTCAAGTAACTGCAAACACTTTGATATCCTGACGAGCCCTGGATTAATCTACATACGCTTGTTTTATTAAAACCAGTTTGGGTGAGTAAAGCACTTTTGTTTTGTTCTTGTTAAACCGGCGTGTTTTGGGGGCATGATACTCCTTAGCCCATAAAAAATAAATAAATAAATAAATACATAAAATAAGAAAAGACATATACAAGCCTGTTAGCACCGTTATAAAAGCCACAGTGTTCAAAGCATGTGAAAAAAGTAGTGGCTTAAAGCCTGGAAATAACAGTACATGGACTGAGAAATCTGTTACTGAGATTAGAAAAAAAAAAAAAAACTCTATAACTCCAGCTCTATTTATTGGATTCCTTAATCAGATCTAGAAATCAGATAACTGCAGAAATCAGTAATTAATATCTATATAACGACCACATCCATCTCTAAAAAAACAGAACCCATTCAAATCCGTACAGTATAAATTAAGACAATTTAATTGAATCACGTTTTCTCAATGTGAACATCATACAAAGGTGGAATTCATGGCACGCGTCTGGAATATCAAAAATGCTGTATTATCCAGCGGTCCTCTGCCGCTGCTCAAGCTTGCGTTTCAGCATGTTGTAGTTCTCATTGGTCCCTGGAGCTTTGGGGTCTAGTTTTAAAGAGAGTTCATAATGCTTCTTAGCCAAGTCCAGCTTCCCCCAGCGGTGGTACAGAACAGCTGAAACAGCACAGAAGCCACAAGAGACAATTATAACCCATCATTAATCACATGTTCTACAAAATGATCAGAGTTTTACAGCTTTGTTCACCAATTTACACCAATAAGAGAACAAAAAGTCACACTTTTAACAGAAGTTCTAATGACAGCTTCTAAAAGCAGCCCACAGAGACAGAGCCACAACCTGTCTATACCACAACATGTCTTATGAAAGACTTACCGAGATTGCCATGGCAACTGGCAGCATTGGGGTTGATCTTCAGTGCATTTAGAAAAAAACCTTCCGACTCCTAAAGAGAAAATGAACATGACTTTACAGTAATGGTATGTTTTCCACAACTATTTTTAAGTGGAAGTCTTTCAACTCAGGCACATAAGCTGCTTTTCTTTCTTCTTTATTATGAAATGACTTGAACAATTTACTTATATACAGGGTTATATAACTGTACATACAGGGTTGGCAACAAAATAATTACATATAAAAGCAATGCAGGAAATATACCTTGTATTTCTGCTGTTTTCCCAGCACGTTGGCTAAAGAGAACATGATGGTGTGGTCTTTAGGTAATATCTTCAAGGCCTCTTTTCCTATTAACTCTGCTTGAGCCAGGTTGCCTGCAATTACACAAACGCTTTAAAAAAAACACTTATAAAAGGGCCAACATTTGAGATACATTCTTATATTATTGCACTTTTTTTTTTTATTACATGACGATGATTACAAATTAGTATATATAGCTCTAGAAGAAATTAAAAGACCAGTTTTTCTTTAGATTTTGCTATTTATAGGTTTATGTTTGAGTAAAATGAACACGTTGTTTTATTCTATAAACTACGGACAACATTTCTCCCAAATTCCAAATAAAAATATCGTTATTTAGAGCATTTATTTGCAAAAAAATGAGAAATGGCTGAAACAACAAAAAAAAAATGCAGAAAACAAGTTCATATTCATAAAGTTTTAAGAGTTTAGAAATCAATATTTGGGGGAATAACCCTGATTGGTTTTTAATCATAGTTTTCATGCATCTTGGCATCATGTTCTCCTCCACCAGTCTTACACACTGCTTTTGGATAACTTTATGCCAATACTCCTGGGGCAAAAAATCAAGCAGGTTAGCTTGGTTTTAGGGCTTGTGATCATCCATCTTTTTAATCACTGTTTTCATGCATCTTGGCATCATGTTCTCCTCCACCAGTCTTGCACACTGCTTTTGGATAACTTTGTGCCTTTACTCCTGGTGCAAAAGTTCAAGCAGGCTTGATGGGTTGTGATCGTCTATCTTACGAAATTTGGTAAAATCAAAGAAACTCATTTATAGTGGTCTCTCTTTTTATTTTATTTTTTTTTAGCTGTACTTGGAGGAGCTTTGGTTACAGTGCATTACCGGCTGATAATGGCACTCTTAGAACGCCCATCAGCTAATTACATTGCAGGGTCAGAACAAGTGTGGTATAATTAAACATATAAAGATTAATATTTTTTGTTGTCCTTTTTTTTTAAATGATCCTATGAGAGATATCAAATGACATAACTAAAGATCAATATAAAAACAAACAATGACACAGGCATGCTAACAAAAAAGTGTTTTACTTTTAAAAAAAAAGAACAAAAAGCTGGTTGTTTTGTAGCAGCAGCCTTCTTTACACATACGGATCAGCGGCTCATTTGTCAGCATTGTCCACACGAGTTTTTCCTCTCAGCACACGGTCGAGTGCTTTAGTTTCCTAATTAGGGTTCAACACAAGGGCTGCTGACTTATTGATTCGGGTGTCAAAACTCGCTTTGACCACAGAGTCAGAGAGGTCCCATCATCCTGGCCGGCCCTTATCTAATTCATGAGCAGCAGAGATTCTCCTGTCTGGGGCATGAGTCTGAACATGACTCATGCCCCGCGCCCCGCCCGCCACTCCGTCTCCCAGCCATCCTCCAGAGGCAAACAAGGACGGAAGAAATTCATTTCCAATTTTTTGGTAATTTACTTTGAGCGGTCTTGGGACAAGATGAGGCTGAGGGAGAAGTTACTGGTGCCAAGATTTTTTTTTTTTGTGTGTGCTTTTTTTGGCAGTGAAAATGCAGCATGCCAAGACACTCCGGGGAGCAGCAACCTGGCCGGGAGAAGTGTCTGCTTAAAGAGTTTCTGTCAGGGAATCGGGGCATTCTCCACACGGCAGGGGAAGACCGGCTTTAAAACAACACACAAAGCTTTTAATACATAAATTTCAAGCATTGCTGATTCCTGCTCTTCCGGTCTAATCATGTTCGGGGCTGGGTATCATTTGAAAATCTTTCAAATTTTTCAATACTGATACTTTGAATTAGATCCCAATACCAAACATACAAGACCATTTTTAGCTTGAGCGCTCACAAACACTGTTTTAATAGACCAGATTTATTTATATAAACAAAATTCTTATTTTCTAAATTCCAGTCGTAATCTTAAAATTGGTCCCAGTGATTTTCTAATGACAGGTTCATCTCCTACTGTCAGTGATTGATTGAAAATAAATACAAACTTTCAGGAGATAAACCATTTTTTACATATTATTTATGTGAAAAAAGCCTATGACTTGAACATTGTTACAAAAGTGAAGGTTTTACGACACTGTTTCTGAGCTCAAATATTATTGTCACTAGTATAATTCACTTTTTGGTGTGTGTGTGAATATTTAAAATTGTGAAAATTAAATTTCTTACCCATGATAATTACAGTGCACAAATCCACAGTAAACCCACACTTGACTAAATCAAGAACTTGAGTAAAAAAGTTGCTAAATATCTCACTACATACAGTGGTATGGATGCACAAAAAAAACAAACATTTTTTTAGGCCAAAACCAGAGACAGAACAATATGAATTTAAATGGTAATCTATTGTATTAAATAGTATTTTTCATCTTATTTTAAACATGCATTATAAGGCGCACTATCAATGAACATCTAGCAGCTGCGCTAGCTGCAGTTAGCATTGCTTAGCGCTAGTAAATGCTACCCGACAGCGCTACACTGAGGAACCCTGAGTGTTCTGGTGAGCCAGGGCGCTATCAGCTAGCAGTTCGTCGCACCTAGCTTATTTTAACACAGTGAACACACAGACTACAGTCTGATATACTCACCTCTGAACAGCAAAAGAGCTAGCACTGTGGTTAGCCGCTAATCCTAATACTGCTCCAGCCTTAGTGCTGGAGAAACTTCACTGAACTTCACTGTCCTGTATAACCCTTCACTTTAGTAGAGTGGCTTTATTGCTCCTTAATACCTGACTAGTAGAATTTATTCATAAGGTGTACCGGATTTTAAGGCGGACTGGTGATTCTTGGAAAAAAATAAGGATTTTATGTTCATCTTATAACCAAATTACATTGTAAGTGAATGATGTAATTGTATGTTGAATAGAGCATGAAACCTGATGTATTCCAGTTGTTTTATATATGCAGCCAAACATTCAGTGCACTCATATTCGGAAGTAGCACAATAGGTACAAACTACTCAGACAATTCATACTTGTTAGCTTTAGTGGTGACTAAGTTTAATTAAATAAATAAGAATTAGGAAAAGCTCTTTCCACATAATCCTACTTTACTTTCGCTTATACTATAGAAATAAGAAGTATCTAAAATCTAGCACTGCAATTAAAGTACACTTTATTATATACTATATAAATATACTTTAATTTTAGCCCAAGACTCCAGAAGATGATAACTGTAGTGACATCACTAAGCTATACAAGAGCACTGGAGAGTAGTTACTTGAGTTAACGGCTCGTGCTGTTCTGTGATCAGCCGAAGAAGAGAAAAAAAAAAAGGGGGGAAGGAAAGTTAATTGGTGTAAAGGGTGGACTAATTATGCGAGAGGACCCCATGCGTCTCGAGTGCACCTGATGCTCAGCATCTGCAGAATGGAGGTTCGCACCTCGCGCACAGAGCTGCAGCCAGTAGCTATACTTGGGAGTTGGAGGAGAGAAAAAATGAGTGAGTAGGTTTGGGAGGAGGCAGAGATCATTTCCTTTCCCCCTGAGGTGTCGGTCAAGGGCACATCTAATGAGAACACTCACTCAGGTTACGATTATGACACTCTCCATCCACACGGACTTCCACACGTGTGTGTATCTATAGGTGGACAGTCTTTCACATGTAACATTTATAATATTTGTAGAAAAAATAAATAAATAAATGCATGTTGCCATTACAGATCAATTACAGTGATCTGAACAGCAAATGAATTACTTAGTTTAATACTTCAGATGAGTCAAATATGACATTTTTAAAAAAATACAAAAGCTTTTTGGTATTACTTGTTATCATGTAAAAGTATACATGCTAGAGTATCTAAAAAAAATTGGATATCATTAACAAGTTACTTTATTTCAGTAATTCTTTTGAAAATGTTTAACTCGTATATTATATAGATGTATTACACACAGAGTGATCTATTTTAATTGCTTATTTATTTTATTGTTGATGATTACGGTTTACAGCCAATGAAAACCCAAAAATTAGTGTCTCAGAAAATTTGAATATTATATAAGACCAATTGGTACTATTGGCAGTGTGGGCAGTGTGCCAAGTCCTGCTGGAAAATGAAATCCGCATCTCCATAAAAATTTTCAGTAGCAAAGGGAAGCATGACTTGCTGTAAGATTTTGTGGGAAAACAAAACTGCACTGACTTTAGACTTAATAATAAAACACAGTGGTTCAAAACCAGCAGATGACAGACATGACTCTCCAAACCATCACTGATCATCAGTACATTTTACATTTCATTTGTAAATCAAGGGAGCAGAGTCTGGAGGAAGAGTGGAGAGACACACAGTCCAAACTGCTCGAGGTCTAGTGTGAAGTCTCCACCAATCAGTGATGGTTTGGAGAGACATGTCATCTGCTGGTGTTGATCCACTGTGTTTTATTATCAAGTCTAAAGTCAGTGCAGTTTTGTTTTCCCACAAAATCTTACAGCACTTCATATCTTACAGCTTCCCTCTGCTACTGACAACTTTTATGGAAATGTGGACTTCATTTTCCAGCAGGACTTGGCACACTGCCAAACGTATATAATATTCTAATTTTCTGAGACACTGACTTTTGAGTTTCACATGGCAGTAAGACATAATTATCAACAATAAATACACATATATATATATAAAAGACTAATTTAACATAACCATTGTTAACTGAACATACCAGTGTTGTCCAACAGGATAACCATGTTGTTCCAGGCCAGGCTGTGGTCAGACTTCAACATGGTGGCGTTCCTCCAAGCATTTAGTGCATCTACATGGCGATCTAGTTCTGCATACTGAAACAAAGTACAATCATTTATGGTTTTGTACAGTTACTTGAAATGTTGCTCTTATTTTATGTAAAGAACTGTTTTTTGTCACTTGCCTGTAATAAAAGTGAGGATCCATCAATATATCTCCAGTACTAAATACAGTTTGAATTGAATAGGATTCTTTGTGTTTTTAAACACTCACCAGTCTGCCCAAATTGTAGTAGCAATCCGGATACTTCTTCCTGAATTTAATAGCATTCCAGTAGCTTTGCTCTGCCTTGTCAAATTTCTTCAGGCTGTTCTGCACAATACCCAGATTCATCCACGCAGCAGCAAAATCAGGCCTGCAGCAAAATTAAGAAGCTATAAAGGCAGATGTTACACTACTTTATCAATATTTTTCAGGATTTAACTGTGGTACTTTAATAAACCACAGGATACATCTTTTCACCCACTGGATATGAACAGCAGTCGAGAGCAGCTCTTCTGCCTCCTGCAGCTCATTCTTCTCTTTTAATATGTTGCCCAGATTATTCATGGCATGAACATACTTTGGGTGCAACCTATAAGAAACAAGACATATACACTGTTATTTTACCCATTTTTTTCACTACACCTGAATGTTGAAGTAACAGTTTTCTTCAGTAATTTACAACAATGTAAAATTGAAAATAAAAAAGGGCTGGGCAATAATTTAATATACTGTTTTAAAAGAAAATAAGTAGTGAAATATTCAAGTAGTAAGTAGTATATAAATTTTTACAAATTATTTCAAAGCACTTATATAATTATATAGAGGGAAAAAAACGTATGTAATGATGGTGAAATGAGTTTACTCTGCCACAATAGCTGGAATTCTACCATGCTTTATTTCAGTGTGCAGAATTTTAGTTTTCCAATGTAGTGGGTGGTCATCTGCTGTTTGATTGGCTAATAAACGTCTATTCTGATGAATAATAGAATAATAATAATAGAATAATAGTAAAGTGAAACAATACACAAGAAAGAAAAAAAAAACATGTCCACTGCAATGGATGCAGGGTCTGAAAGGGTTAAAAAGTCTTTTTAATCTATGATTAGGATTAAGCTGGGCCTAGGAACCCAGTCTATACAGTGTAAATATATAATTACAATATTATAACATACTGTACAAACAATACATTAATAAATCAATCTGTCTGTCTGTCAGTCCATCTACATAAACTAACTTAATTAATACAGTTTTTAATTTAAATACATCTCTGTTTAAAGACAATTTTTTGTTATGGACTGATAATAAATGAAGACTAGCAGCTACTGTAAAAATGAATTTATACTGCATACCTCACAGCCTCTCTGTAGTACTTGATTGCAGCACTTTGGTTGCCGTGGTCAGCGAGGTTTTTGCCAACATTGTAATGAACCTGGAGAAGGAAGGAGAAAAACAATGTTCCTGCTTACACATAGCTGTATTCCAGTCCAAAATATATATTAAATAATGTCAATCCACTTCATTTTTTGCTTTAAAAATAAAATACATACATATACAGTACCAGTCATGAGTTTGGACACAAATCATTCAGGTCACAGTAAAAATGACCATCCCTGCTCAGAATAATGTATTCATTCTAAAATCTGGTCACGTGTCACGCGTCTTTACATACTTACGTCACACGTACAGCCTCTGAAACTTGATCTGGCTCAGTTTTACTAAACGCGAGCGGCCGGTGGAGCAATGGAGACTTCAGAAGGGGAAACTCAGAGCTCAGTGGCTCATTCACTCATAGTAGAAACGAAGGAGTGAAGTTTCTGACTTAGCATTCACTCTCTCTCTCTCTCTCTCTCTCTCTCACTCTCTCCTTTCTCTGACTGAACATAACCTGGAATTAGATTCATCCGCTCTGAAAGGAGACCGCATCACACCCGCCCAGTTTAAAATGATTCTTCCGCATGATCGGTGCAATTACCCATTCTCGGACATCAGCTTTAAACAATGGTTTACAATTGATGAAAACAAAGCAGACAGAACAGAAGACCACCCCCCCAACCCCCAACCCTCACCCACTGCAATGATCTACCCACAATGCATCTGCACAGACGTACCTTGGCATTGAGCGGGCAGACAGACAAGGCACTGGTGAACAGGCTCTGCTCAGATGTCCACTGTTGACTGCGATGGGCACATCGCACCACATTCATGCCCAGCAGAGCCAGCATGGCCGCCTGCAGCAGCTTCTGCAATGGATCAGTCAGGCACATTAAAAGAGGAACATTAAACAAGCAGAGCGAGGGCTGGACACCCAGACTAAAAGAAACATTAGTTACAATGAAGCATGGCCTGAGGGAGGAGATTAGGAGGAGAAGGGTGAGATAAATGACACAGAGAGGACAGCTACCTTGTGCTTTCTCCAGCGGCAGCAGCAATGGGCCCCGGCATAGGCCAGAACGAGGCAGTAGCCTGCTGTGGAGAGGTACAGCACCCGTTCAGCTATCACAAAGCCCACGCGGAAGAACAGGTTACTGGCTGGAAGGAAGGGGATGACCAGCAGCACCAGGCCGAACGTCAGAGTCCTGACAACAAATAAACAAACAGCAAATATGGCTTCTGTAACCACACGGCTTCTTAAGATCACCTAACAATGTTTAAATGTGCCAGGTTACATAATTGATATAATAAATGATATAATAAGCATGATAAGTGCAATAAATTTGCTTATTGTCTTCTGTCTCTTTATATAAGATAATAAAAGAATATTTACTAAAATAATGGGAAAAAAAAAACAAAAACAGGGATGCACTGGATCCCTGAAACATCGTATCCCAAACACGTTTGTCTGCGGGTTATAAGGAAGTGTCGCCTTTTCTCCACTGAATAAATGACATAGCTAAATTTTAAATTAATAATGGCATTATTTATTATATTTCTAAACTAAAAAATACATAAAAAATATGTAAAAAATAAATAAAATAACAATATCCCAACAGCAAAAGAACAAAGCACAACAAATTTACCTCAGAAGTGCAATTTTAGTCATACATTTACCTCAGCATGGCTACTCAAGTCACATTTAGCTAGCAAACTTGTAAATTACTCAAAGAGAAGCAGACAGTCGAACAAATGCTAAAGCCAGGTATAGCTTAGGTAAAAATACTACCTAACTTTGAACAGCTTGTACCTTTTAAGCTGGAAAACAGAAAGTAAAACTAAGTACTTTACTTCAAAATAGTGAATAAAATGAACTTAAACCTGTCGTTTTTGGCCTTCCATCATTTTCCATCATTATCGATGGAAGATGCAAGTTTTTCATTGTTTGGTATAATTTATGTGGTCTTTTCATTTTAACTTAGTACTTTTGATAATTTCGTGTGAATATTTTCAGTTGTCAAATATTCTGTGCACCTCAGGAAAAATGGCTATATTTAGGAATGTTTTGGAATTACACCTTTTCTAAACACTAATCCTGATGGATTTGGTTTGCTTGTATATATTTTATTACATATTATATATTTTATGTATTTAATTTATAGATGTGGCCAAAGTGGTCCCAATCAAACAAGAGCAAACCAAATAAAAAATATTGAAATAAAAATGTTCTAAACATCTGTAGGAGCATTTGATTCTAGTTTCAACCAATTTACAAACAAAATAGCCTTTCTATTACTAACATTGTACAAATTATTATAAAAGTAATTTCTTTAATTGCATGAGTTTAGTCATACTACATACATTTCTCAATATAGGAAAACACAGTTCCTATTATTACAGTGTATCCTATGGAATTTATAATACATTACATCTATCTTCACTCAAAAACAACCTTTAACCTATTACACAAGACATCCACAAAAAGTCCAATTCCACAGATCCACCAAAAACAGTGTAAAAACTCCATTTAGAGATTCTCGTGATTCTCACCTTCTCTTACTGCTGTCTGGGGAGCAGAGAGCTTGCTTTATCAAGCCAATCAGGCAGGCCCAGAGCAGCAGCAGCCAGACAATTCTCCAGTCACCGGCTGATTTAATAAGAGGTACACAGCCCATTGACCAATCAAAACACAGCCACCAGGGACACAGCAGCAGCCATGCATTCAAGGAGTAGTAGTAATTATAGTTCACAATCTGCCAATCAAAGAGAACAGGAGGTGTTCAACATCAAACAGGCAGCAAACCAGAGGAACATGCAATGATTCAGAGAGCTGAGCGGGGAAAACCTGTCTGAGTCAAACAGGGTGCCAGATATGATCTCGCTGGGGACATGGTCAAGACTAAATGACACTGTACAAACAATCAATACTCAACTGTAATTCAATCTACAGATATAAATAACCACTACAGTATACTAATGTATTCAGTAGGGGTGGGCAATAATATGGCAATATGCAAAAACACTAAGTTAAATTATTTGGTAACACTTTATAATAACGTTCTTTAATATATTTATAACTAATGATCAGTAGATGTGAACAAATCTTTAGTTCATCAGAATTTGAACATGAATAAATCGCTAGTAAATACGAATTTTAAACCGGGTAAATGTTTATCAATTGCAGTTGATGTTACCAGTGCATTCAATAGTATTTACAAAAGTGATAGCAACTATCTAGTTTCTTAAATGTGATAAATAACAGTTATTAATCATTAGTTAATGGTATATTAATGAGAGTTATTATAAAGTGTTACCAATTATTTTAAGAATACACTACAGCAACAAAATGAAAATTGCATTTTATTATTGCATACAATACGATATGGCACACCCTTAACTGAGATATTAAAAAAATACAAGAATTTTATCAGATTTGTAACAGAAGTCAATGATCCAGAATGTCATGATACTAATAATAATGCACTCTAAATATCTCCATATATTTAGGATTAAAGTAAAATTAATGATATAATCTCTGGACTGATATAATCTCTAGAAAGTCTAGATATATAGATATATAATGGGAAATGAGAACAGTGTGAATTTTTCTTTTGCTAAAAACAGCAAAAAACATAGTACCCTGATATGATCATTAGAAGTGATTTCTTTTATCAGGGTATAATACTGTTCACAATATACAAAAATGCTGGCGATAAGGATGTGCCATATAGTATCGTATGCAATAATATCGCCAACATTTTTGAGTATCCTGAACAATAGTATACCCTAAAATATCGTGCCATAGCCCCCACCTTTAATTATTACCAATTATCACATCAGTGTACAATAAGAAAATGTATTACTGTACGATGAAAAAATATATAATAATGAAATACTGCCCAGTTCTACTTAAAATACATTTTGAGTAATATATGCTTTTTTCTTTTGTAAAACTGTTGCTGATTTAGCAGATGTTGCACAACAGCAACAATACAGAATTGCTCTGCACTTGAATTAAGGACAAAAAAATATGTTTTCTAGAAACAACTAGCTTCTATTCTATACATATAAGAGTTTTATCCACCAAATATCTCATGTGTAAACAGATTATCTGTCTTCGTAGTAAGTGCCATAAAAACAAATCCAAGAAAATAAATCATTGAGTGTTTAGGGCACTATTGTAAATGAGAATCTGTTCTAAACTGTCTGGCTGGATAAATTAAAGGTTTTAATAAAATAAAATCACAATTAATAAAACACAAAAAAGAAGCAGCTCATAGAGATTTGGTTGAAAATTGATTAAGCAATCCATTGACAATTTATACAGTATATAAATCCATGATGTTAACTTATAAAAATGAGTAAACAGCTCTTTCAACTTACCCGAAGAAAAACGTTCTCAGCAAAGGATGCTGGATTGTCTACCTCAGTGAAGGCTGGCGGCCCTGTACCCATGATCCTCCACCTCGCATACAAAAGCAAAGAGCCGCAAAAAAGCAGGAGAGCCAGCCTGATGATCAGCCCTCTACTGATCCAAACTCCAACCTTCAGACATTTAGAAACACCACCATCAGTCTAGATAACATTTTCAGAATCAAATATACGTTTTAAGAGCTCTGAGACACTTACATCTGCAGTCTTCCTCCGGACCAGCAGCTTGTGAGTCAACTCATAGATATCAAGATTGCAGATAACGAGAATATCGAACACACCATTCACACCCTGCAAAAAAAAAGGGACACAGGGGTGGGAAACACTGGTTAACATTAAACTAACATTATATCTATTTGCTTTAGCATGTACATTATTTTTAATTATTTTCTATGCACTACACTAATGAAAGATACATTTGCTAGTGGTTATCTTAACCTTTTCAAACTCTGCGTCTATTACAATGGACATCATATATTTAATTTCTTTAATGTTGTATTGCGCAAAACACTAATTAAACTCACTGTTGTCCACTCACTGACAATGAATACGTTTACAAGCCAATGAAACAGTAGCTTAGCCCCGCCCACTTCACTGGAAAATGGCAGCTCAGGCATTAGAGCGTGGCAGCACTCTAAAGCCAACAAGGCAAAGTAAATATAGCTCATTTTTGGACATTTTATATGAATTAAAATAGTTCAATATCAAATATAAAATAAAAATCTTAAAACACAGTCTTCCAATACAATGGACATTTAATGGACATTATAGACCATTATAATCATTAAATACTTTAGATAATAGGATTTAAATAGACTTTATATTGAAGTATTAGATTCGGTTCTTTCCTATTTTTGTGCATTACAGGCAGAAAAATATATATTTTTAAAAATATTTTTCTATCACTGGAATATAACTTAACTACATAATATTTCAGTGATTAAAAAACTCCAAATTGTCACCATTCACCATTATTCTGTAAAGTTAAAGGAACTCCCAACCCTACCACTGTAAAGAGATCTGCGAAAGCGCAGAAGCCATATGTTTGTGCATTATAGAGCTAAACACTCTTTTTGGCTTTTTATTACTGAAATCAATGCAGTTTAAAAATGACCAAAAAATGCATTGCTGCCTATACATACCAAAACTGTGATGCCTTGCTCCTTGCACAACATGGCAACCGCACACAGCAGCAGGCTGACCACGATCCAGGACACTGAGAATTTGTCACTCTTGTCCCCATCTCATCAAAAAACAAACAAAAAAAAGAACATACTATTTTTGATTACCGTGCCACGGAGAGGCAGGCGGACACATATCAAGGGAGATATCAAATGAAATGAAAAGGTGTATTTCCATTACTTTCATTCCCTCACCTTGAAATGCTCTGCAGTAAGAAAGGAAGGACAGCTGGAAGAAAAGGGCACATAAGAGGTCTGCCCTGCCCACAATACCAGCCACCTAACATAAAGAGAGGAGAACAAAACAATACAGTTAAGTGAAAAAAGAAGCAAGCTGATTAGATCTATTTCTTTCTGTGAAGAACATCAGATAGAATTAAAAACATGTTAACTATATTGTGTTGACTTTAAACTAGGTTTAATACAAAAACCCATTCTTATTAAATCAACAATGAGTGTATTTTTGACATAGCACACACAGTACTAATAAAAAATCCACTGAAATTCACTGAAAACAGAGGCTGTGTCCCAAATTATTCACTACCATGCTAAAAGTGTGTTTTCTCTGGACAGCAAGCTGCGCTATGGCTGTTAAACACAAGAACTGGCTAACATTAAACTAACACTTTTGCTGTTTTTAGCAATAGAAAAATTCACACTGTCCTCATTCCCCATTATATATCTACTACAGACAGATCATATCTGTCCAATATCATTTATTTTACTTTAATCCTGGATATATGGAGATATCTGGAGTGCATTATTGTTAGTATCATGAAATTCTGTTACAAATCTGATAAAATTCTTATTTTTTTATCATTAAAATATCATGATATTATTTTAGGTTTTTTTGTACATTAACGTGTACTACATTGATGCAAACATACATTTGCTAGTGGTTATCTTAATGACACATTACCTCACTATTATTTACATTTTTGGTGAAGAATAATGAACTGAAGTGAATACTTAATTGTAATTTTTAAGATTTTTAAAATGAATTAAGAAAATATTGAAACATTAAGATATTTTTTTGTTCATTAATATAATTAATCATTTAAACGGAGCACACACACAGAATTTAACATACAATAATAAATACATTAGTAAAAAAAAAAAAAAAAATATATATATATATATATATATATATATATATATATATATATATATGTTCGACTATTATGACCATTTTACAAAAGGAAAACAAACACAGTTAAACTTAAATGTCATTAAACGCCTTGCTAAACATTTCCCAGGGGCATTCATTTATTTCATTTCAGCAGCATCTGAGCATCATTTTATAGCAAGCAAAGTTGCTTTTTGTTTGTACAACAGAGAAAAGAAAGAAAAAATGGGGGGGGGTAGTTAAAATATCTGCTGCCGCGCTCTGGCCTGTGAAATTGCCTGCATTTCTGGAGGTGCCAAATTAATGACGGAGGCAGGAGGCCGCCTTCATTAGAGAGCCACGGTTGGCCCTGGCTGGAGTCCTGGGGCAGTGGCTGGAGATCCTTTGATAAATCCGGTAGGCCTAAGTCAGTGGTCTTTCTGAAGTTCACCCCCCCAGGTCCTGCGCTAGCCTCTCTGTGCCTGATTAAAGAAGCCAGGCATTGGAGGAGCTCAGGCTTGGCGCTCCAGTTCAATCACTATCGGATACATCCTCGGCAGGTTAAACCAGCTATTCTGCAGCCATTAGCAGAGCCGAGCAGCTCCAGAACATACCTTTTCAACGCACACCTACCGAGCGGTGCTTTCTAGCCGCCGCTCCTTTTTAATGTATGTTTCATGCAGCATCCAAGCAGAAAGGCGGTACAGGGCATTGTAGTATGCTGTTGTTTACTGCAAAGGGATGCCATGCTGAGTCATGGTTTCCCTTCTACTTACACTTTCTGTGTGAACCGGGTGTGCAGCGAAGAAGAGCGCGGCCAGGAGGGAAGCCTTCGGAACGTGGCCGAGTCTTTTAGCTGTGCCGTCACAGGCCAGGCCACCAATTAATATTGCAAAAACATCAATCATTAACGCAGAGATAACACAATGGAGGCCGATGTTCAGCACGTGGAAGCCAACCGGGTACAGTCCTCCAGCCAAGAGGTAGTTTAGCCTGCAGACAAAACACTATACGAGTCAATAAAAACAGAACACACTGCAGTGATGAACACACAGCTGGACCCCGATCAGATAAAGTTTTAGTATTTTCAAAACTTTCTCTGATGCAGTTGCAGATATAATAAAAGCTCAACTGACAATGCGACAGGTTTGTTTCTATAATCTCAGTTTTATATAGATCTGTAGAAGGGGTGTGCCATATCGTATCGTACATTATAATATTGTCAACATTTCTGAATATTGTAAACGATAATATACCCAAAAATGTTGTGCCATATCCCCCATCCCTAATTATCACACCAGGGAACCACTTTTGTTTTTGCTGTTTTTAAGAAAAGAAAAAGTCACACTGTTCTCATTTCCCATTATATATTTACTAGAGACAGATTATATCTGTTATTTCTGTTACAATTCTTATACTTCAATTAGGGGTGTGCCATATCATATCGTATGCAATAATAAAAAATTATCTTTATTTTATTGCAGTAATGTATTGTGTGTTATAGATCATAGATAAAGCCATAGATAGATAGTTGAAATTAGGAGAAAGAAAAGCTAAAAAAAAAGTTAGAAGCAGTTTTTGAGGACACAACCTGCTGGTTAAAATATGACTAGGAGTCTATCATATTCATGATAATGCTGTCAAAGAAGGAGGGGCATATAGTCAAAAAAGTCCAAACAACTGATACAGATTAGATTTCATGTCTGTAGAAAAATGTACAAATAAATGCAAAAAATAAAAAGGATGTATTTCAGGATGGGACGGTTGTGGAAAAAAAAGGTTTGGGGAAAAAAAAGATTTGGGAAAGGCCATAGAACCTTGGAGACCGTGGAGTGGAAGTCTGAAATATCCCAATTGCAAGACGCACCTTTACAATTATAAGAATGCAGCTTAACATTTGAACAAATAGTTTCAAATTTATATACTTCATTAATTTATTTGCAAATAAAATTTAATCACTCACTCACACTCACTTTAATATATCTCTCCATGTTGAAGACAATGCAACAGTAGGTCCTTGTCCACTATGTGTAGAAATACAAGGCTAAACTGAAGGTTTACACTTTTCCAACAGAGAAATACATTTTGGGTGAGAGCCCATGCAGCCCCCAGGCTTCATATTTGTGTGCATTATGGCTAATTTCCCCTGTATGGCTCCTCAGGACTGTGCATAAGTGGGTGGACAAATAAGACCTTAACCATTATATATGCAAAACAATGTCATTCTCATTAACAGCATGAGACATGACCTAGACTAAATAACCCTCATATAGAAAGCCAACATGGCCGAGTTCAAATGCCAAAGACAAAGCAGAAATTAGCAGTCTTAAAAAGGCAATATATGCAGCATCCCAATTTATTGTCAATTATTGTGCATTCCACGAATTAAGCACTCGGAGCCACCGCTTCAGATTTCCAACTGAGAGTAAAATTGCATTTCCAACCATATGCCCTTAATATATGCAAGGTCATTTAAAAAATATTTGATGTATGCAGGTTGAACAGTAATGTTATGTTAATCACTGGGTCAGTCAATAACAGAGGCAATTGCATTTTAACAACCCTACTGCATCTCCTTCTAGGCAAGGATGGCTGAAAACAAGCTTACCTAAAGGTGAGAACAGTCAGTGGCCTGTAGGATTTGTGGCTAGAGTTGCTGCTCAGGTTGCTTCCCCAGAAGTCATTTTTCCAGATGTTACTCAGAGGAGTATCTGGGTTTAAATCCTACAATGTGCCACCAAACAAGAGATCTGTTCAATTTCTTTGAAGTGTAACATGTTAATAAAAAAAAATGCCTGTTAGACACAACAATATGTATAAAATTACATATATTTTTGTGTACTGCTTCAAAGGGAAAATAAATTACATTTGTAAGATGCCCCTGGACTGAATCAAGAAGGACACTAAAACAATACCTTGTTATTGAGAATTGCCTCAGAATCATCAAAGACAAAGTCCCCATCATAGCTGTTTATGAAACAGATCAGGGAAACCAAGGCGACCAAGAGCCGTGAATAAAGCGGTCCAAGCTTTGGTAAAGGGACGTGATGGTCCCAGGAAGGTTCAGGATGTATCATGGTGTTTTTTGGGACCGCTGGTCATGCTGCCTCTCCATTCACTCCATTTACATGCTGAGAAACTGGACAGAGTGAAATAGTGGAATATCATACCCATTTACTGTTTTTATCAAAAGTAAATAAAAATTATTAACCTTTATATATAGTAATTCTATATATAAACTACTCATATGTTACCATTGATTTATGTGGGATTTGAATCTGTCTGAGGTGGAATCTCTGGGTTAATGCCGATATCTGACATTACAAATGTATATATCTGCAGTGCAAATGTCCAGGGCGTTCTACACATTTATAACTTTAAAACTAATTTAACAAAATAAATTAGCTTATATCAGTGGATTTTAAAGTAGCACAGCCAGCGTTGGCCAACTGTAGTAGTGTGGCCAGCATCGCTTGGTCCTTTTCCAGCATAAAATAAATACACCAGCAAGAAGTGGTTTGAAATATTAGCCAAATATAGATATAATGAACTTAAATTAAGAAAAATAAATTAAGAATTCAGAACCTATAGAATTACAATGGAGAGATGTCTGGAATTATAATATATACTGGAAAAACAGCCATTGTATATTTTGTGTAGATGTAGATTTTCCTAGTAGAAGTGGAATTAAACAGAAGAGAAAGAAAGAAATTCACATGACTAATCAGAATTACATTAAGGATATATCGGTCAGGTAATATGTCAGGTCATAACTGCTTTATAGGTTTAAACAACTAATAGACAGATAGACAGACAGACAGACAAGTAAATAGATAGGTAGATAAATAGGTAGATAAGAATGTTAATTAGATAGATAGATAGATAGATAGATAGATAGATAGATAGATAGATAGATAGATAGATAGATAGATAGATAGATAGATAGATAGATAGATAGACAGACAAGGTAAATAGATAGGTAGATAGATAGATAAGTAGGTAGATAAGTAGGTAGATAAGTAGGTAGATTAGATAGATAGATAGATAGATAGATAGATAGATAGATAGATAGATAGATAGATAGATAGATAGATAGATAGATAGATAGATAGAAAAGTAGGTAGATAAGAATGATAGATAGATAGATAGATAGATAGATAGATAGATAGATAGATAGATAGATAGATAGATAGATAGATAGATAAGGTAAATAGAAAGACAAGGTAAATACATAGGTAGATAGATAGGTAAGTAGGTAGATAGGTATGTAGATACGTAGGTAGATAAGTAGGTAGATAATATAGATAGATAGATAGATAGATAGATAGATAGATAGATAGATAGATAGATAGATAAGTAGGTACATAAGTAGGTACATAAGAATGTTAGATAGATAGATAGATAGATAGATAGATAGATAGATAGATAGATAGATAGATAGATAGATAGATAGATAGATAGATAGATAAGTGTCTCTTCGTGTATTATTGTGTGATTTTAGGCTGAAACTGCTTTCAATAGTAAACCTCTTTGTGTGATGTGTGACAGAGCTCACCTAGAGTTAGCTGCACTGGTGCCCTGTAGACTAGCAGCAGCAGCAGCAGCAGCCAAGTGACAGGTAGGCTAGCTAGCAATAGCAACAGCTAGCTAGCGTAGCTAACAGTCTGCTGATCCTTAACGGTCCCATTAAACAAGCGGAACATCTGAAATCATCCCCATACCGGTTCATACAGCCTGAAAATCAGAGTAACAGCTCTTACAGACCGGGGCTAGCGCTACTGTACACGAGTACACCGTCTACACACACACACACACACACACACAGCCGAGCTGCTGCTACTAATGATAACCTACACAACACAGCAGCTTACTCCGGGCGAACCGCAGGGTTTTACCCTAAACAGCGAGTCCAGTTCAGCGGAATAAACGCAGGATTTATCTACTTTAACATTCAGGCAGGTAAACTACAAAACACAGCTCCAATACGTGGCTAAATTAACTCACACCCCCTCTCGCTGCCTCTCGCGCTGTCTTCCACGCATGCGCAGTCTGCAATACTGAGTACTACTGAGACTGGAAGGATCATGTCACGTGACCTGGCTCTAAAAAAACTGGCAGCAATCTCATAAAAATGTTAATAATATATATATTTTTAATCCAGAAATAAGAAAAGGCTTTACAAAATTGCCACAATGATAACTATTAAATTGAAAAATTCCAACAAGCCTAGTAACTAGAAGTTTATTTAACATTTTTCATCAAGCCCTTTTCAAGCATTTCAACATTTAATCAGCATTGAAAAAGATAGCAGTTGTTGTTTTATGTGGTAATTTCTGCACAACATAAACAGAAATGTACAAAAAATAAACTTATAGCATAGTATTTAACATCACTACAGGCTCGATGTAACATGTACGCCTTTTTAAGGTGGAATTGAAAATGTGAACGTGAAACTATAGTTTTCTAAAAGCTAGATAGATATGTAGGTAGATAGGTTAGAGTATCCCATTTTACAGAAATGCTTATATGACAGAAAGATACTAGTAAATAAAATGTAACAAACATATACAAACATACATATGTAAAGATGTCTACAATTAAAAAAACAAAAAAGAGAAAAATATTCTCATCATCTTTTGGCTTTAGTAGTGAGAAATTAGTTGCAGGTATGTGGAAATTATTTCAAATTAAATTTTAAAACACCAATATTAAGTTTACAGACTTTACTGTAAGTTTTTAACAAACCAATATTTTAAACAAAACTAACAATGCAATGTGTTTACTCTTATTGTGATTAAAGTGTAGTGAAAACACTCAATTAAGTGGTGTGCTGAGGTTGGTTGTTTTTAATATGGTTAAAGGAAATGAGCCCAAACTAAGAAGTGCTTTTTGTTTGTTCTTAGAGTACCCAGTATTGGTTAATTTTCTATGTTGGTCTGAACACTTGGTACTTGAGGCCACAAACAGGCCGTAAACATAGTGTTATGCTGTGCTTCTGATTCCCCCCACCCACCATCAGTAGCATTGTAAGCCTTTTGGGAGCATTGGCTAAAAGTGCTGTATTTGGGAATGCTGTATTTGTGCTGTATTCGTGCTGTATTTGTACTCATTACATCCCAAGTCCATTTAACACCGGAATGTACAAATAATTGATTACATGTAATTTTGGAGAATTTCTATTGATTTATTCATAAAAAATATTTAACACAATGCGAAGGAAACCAATTGAGCAGCCATAATAAACACCTCCAGTTGATTATCTTGTGTTATTTCGTATGAGGTCACATACCCACTGTCTTCCCCTTCAATTCCCATACCCGGCACAGACACATGCACAGCACAGCCGCACCCACACTGCTATGTCATAACCAGGCTGTTCACTGTGCCAGCGTTTGCCCTTCTGAACTGCTGACACATCAGATATGTGGCTGCAGCAGAACCCCCCACCCAGCAACACAAATACCAGTCGGACCGGACCTCTGCCAGTCCCCGCTGACTGCATTCAGCTCTGGAGCTCGGAGTCCAATCGGGCTGACATCACGGAGATTAGCTACAGCCCCCTGATTCCTGGTACAAACATTTCAAACACAAACACTGCCATCAATAGAGGCTTTGACCAGCCCATGAAACCGTCCCCTTGTTTCCCCTCGGCTTCAACGATACATTGTGGGAGCTGTGAATAGAACCGGGTCCTCACAATGACGATGCTATAGGCTAGAGTCGCCACAGCCTGATATCAGCAGGCCCTGTGGTACCTCAATGGCTAATAATAATACACTAGTGAACTGACTTTAAGAAGGTGGAATAAGAGCAGAACTAGAGCAGCGACAGCACTGCGATAATCTGCGATAGCTCCAGAGTGGAATAGGACGAAGGCCTGCCTCGGCTCCATCAGACTCTCAGGTGAAGTAATAAGCTTCCTCTTTATCTGATCTCGGCTTCCTGCTGTTTCTGGCTCCCCGCTTAGCTAATGTTATGATTTATTATAATGAAAAAATACGTGGAAGTGTAGTAGCATCTGTTATGGACTGATTATGGGGACTTGTGGAATAACATGCTCTCTTGCATACTTAATGAATTGTCCTCGTACTGCTGCATCACGGAGGCTCACGCACTGTCTAATTATTCCGCAAGGTAATATCCTGATTTGAATGACTGTCATTACACACTGATATGAATACTATGATGTGTTTAATATCTGAGACCAAATTAATGTATGTTGAATCTCCCACTGCTTCTAAAATAGGGAGCTACACGTAATGGTGGATATTAATATTGTGATATTAACAACACAACTATGAACAATGTACTGGTATAATAGTACAGAATAATGTACACAGTGCTTAATATTTAGTTGAATATTCTCTGGTGCTCATGCAGACATGTGAGTGATGTTCCCCCAGCAATCCTGTTGTGTGTAAACCTGAGTTACTTTCTAATTGTTTGAGGAAATCAACAAAACTTTATAGTCCATGATAACCCAAAGAAGTGTAGTAGAAGTTTCTATATTTGCATTGTTGTACATCAGTGCAAAATTCCAGGCCTATCTTTTATATATTTTTGTATACTTAACATGGAAATGTATATACTTTTCAAAATAAAATTAATACTTACTTAATTACATAGTAAATGTACTATTTTGCACACTAATCACTGACCATTTTAATGTTAAAATCTTTAAAATATTAAATAAATTACTCAGTAAAAAGTTATTTACCTTAGTAATTCAGTTTAAAATGTGAAATTCATATATTATATACTGTAGATGTATTACACACAGAGTGATCTATTTTAAGTGTTTATTTTATTTTTGACTCTCCAAACCATCACTGATCATCTGTAAATGTTGCATTTCATTTGTAAATCAAGGGAGCAGAGTCTGGAGGAAGAGTGGAGAGACACACAGTCCAAACTGCTCGAGGTCTAGAGTGAAGTTTCCACCAATCAGTGATGGTTTGGAGAGACATGTCATCTGCTGGTGTTGATCCACTGTGTTTTATTATCAAGTCTAAAGTCAGTGCAGTTTTGTTTTCCCCACAAAATCTTACAGCACTTCATGCTTCTTCCCTCTGCTGACAACTTTTATGGAGATGCAGATTTCATTTTCCAGCAGGACTTGGCACACTGCCCACACTGCAAAAACTACCAATTTGTCTAATATATACTGATTCTTGGGTTTTCATTGGCTGCAAGCCATAATCATTAATAATAAAATAAATAAACACTTAAAATAGATAACTCTGTGTGTAATACATCTATATAATATATTAGTTTTAACTGAATTACAGGAAATAAAGTACATTTTCACACATTTTTTTGCTAGTGACATATTTTGAAAAGGGGTCTCCAAACCTTTAGGCTTGGCTTCTTGGCAACTTCTAGAGTAAACCAAACTCTTTAATGTCAAAATAATGAACCAGTCAACAGAAAATGCAAAATAAATGAATGGCAAGGCATTCATTTACTTTATTAAATAATTTAATTAATTATGTAATTATGTTATTGGATTTAAAGTATACAGTAAATTAGTACAGGACAAAGTAAATACAACTTTATAGGGTTAATTTGCTGTATGCAGTGCATTCATGCAATTTAAAAATGAATTGCTTCCTCAAACTAAACAGTGTTTCAGGCTCAGACTTTGTCTCATCTAATGAGCCTGAACGCAACAAGCCAGCTCGTTTCCTCGTAGCTCAGGGATGTTCAGCTCAGCACATCTTAATTGGTTGTGTAATTTTTATCTACTTAGTGTGTCAGTGGTGGTCTACAGGGGCACCACATTTTATGCCAACTAAGGGTCTCTTTTCAGCAGGCCTTAGGAATCATGTATTTCATATTCAAACACTTCAGTGTGTTATTAAATTAATGTCAGTCAGCCTGAAGGAGCTCTCTGGGTATTGGTGTTGCTGTGTGTGTTTTAACACTATAGGGACTAATATGAGCTTGTTTACACTTTAGATGGCTTTTATGAAGGTCAAGTGTCCTTCAAGGTCCTCTGGAATGTTGTGTATCCTCTTCTGTAGTAGCATTATTCTGGTATCTCCCAATCCCTGACTAGTTAATCAGACTGGCAGATAACAAAAGAGATTCATGCTTTCAGATCTACAAAAAATAAGTTTCCACACAGCCATTTAGCTCTTGCACCTCTTGATGCAATGAAACACCCAATCAGCAGATGATGTACAATGTATTGATGTTAAACATATACATTCACAAAAATATACAAATATTTCACAGAGGTGAATGTGTAACATTGTACATTTGCTATATAAATGATGCAAAAAACTTTTTTTCTTAGTTTTCTTAGTACTATACCTGTGGGCATTAATGTCTTGTCAATTTTAATAATTTCTGTGAGTTTTTCATTTTCTGGGACAGTATATGTGGCAACATACATGATGCAAAAATATCAAACATAATAATAAAGGCACTATAAGGCGCACTTAAAATCCTTTCATTTTCACAAACATCGACTTTGCATTAATCACCTTTTAATCCAGTGCATATTATGTATTAATTCTACCAGTCAGGTATTAAAAAGCAGTAGAGAAAAAAAAACTTTTATTATTAAAAATATTTTAACTATTTTATTAAAAACTATATTAAAAATACTCTATTCTTAATAAAACCAAAAATATGTTTTTTTACAGATAATAAAAAATGTAATGCTCTGCCTCTGAGTGGTTCAGCGGACTAAGGTGCTGCCATTATGAATGAGAGATTACTGGTTCGAATCCCTGTCTTGCAGCTTGCCATCAGCTGTCGGAGTCCAGAGAGATCACAATAGGTCTTGCTCTTTCTATGGGTGGGTAGATGGTGCTCTCTCCCCTCATCACTATGAGGATGATGCCGCTCAGCACAAGGCGTCTGTGAGCTGATGTATCGGAACCGAGCTGCTGCATTTCCTCCGAGTGCGCTGTGATGCAACTCGGCAGTGCTGTATCAGCAGCGCTGTCTTCATACACCTGGTGTTGGGGCATCACTAGTGATAAGGGGAAGTCCTAATGAGTGGGTTGGATAATTGGTCTTGTAAATTGTGGAGAAAATGGGATATAAAATTAGAAATAAATACAAAAATAAATGAATAAATAAAAATGTAATGCTCATGTTTTGACCCTTTTTAAAAATGCTTTTAAAATTTCTACGCCATATCATTTGTCTTGTTTTTTTTCTCTTTCTGAGCCATCTGGAATGAGTATATTCCATTTCAGTCTGACGAAGCTTCAGACCGAGTTTGATGAGGATAACATGAATAGGTTTGACTCTCTCTCCCTGCAGCATTGGGCCTCTCTGTGGCCATTAGGCAGATTCTCTGTCTTAGTGGAGCAGTGACAGGTGAAATGGAGCACAAAATCCTAAAAACCCCAATTCTCTCTCAATTCTCTCACGCACACAAAAATGCATGTACACACAATTGCAAGAAAAAAAAGTCCTTTGGAGTGGTTTCAGAAAAGAAGATGTTTTTTTTTTAAAAAGGATTATTAAGGAAACCCAACCCATGTTTCTTTTGTGGCAATCAGAAAACATGAAGCATGAACAACAGAATTTAACCATTCAGTCCCTTTATATAGTGTATCTGTGTTTTGCTGGTTTTCTAATGCACAGAATTGCATGATATTTTTCCATTTCATATTACTCACTCCATTTGACTTTTGCCTTTTTTTTTTTCATTTTCTTTGTGTGCACAGACAAATCATGCAAAATCAATGTCTACTGTCCATTACAGGATCAGAAAACCTCACGTCCTCATGTCCTCTGATGGCTGCTCTGTCACTTTGCATTTGGGCCACTAGCGCAGCGGCTGGTGTGTAGAGAGGTGCCCCTCATTAACAGTTCTGTCCCTCAGTGTAACTGATGCAAATAACAAATAACAGAGGAACCGAGGGCCGAACGCTACAGCCGGCAGATATGAAATCCATACGTCATGCATTTTGCATGCGGGGTCAATGACCAGTGACCGTAAAATGAAACGCATTATTTTTATTGTTCACTGAGCATTTACCAAAGAGATCAGTGAGAAATGGAGCTAATTGAGAAGAGGTGAGGGTCTGGCTGAGACAGAAAATGTATTTATGTTAATTTATAATTTGTACAAATATAATGTTCCCTCAAGAGAAACAAAAACAAGACCTGTAGCTCTGGAAAAAGAGCTATATTAAGAGACCACTTCAGTTTCTGAATCAGTTTCTCTGATTTTGCTATTTATAGGTTTATGTTTAAGTAAAATAAACATTGTTGTTTTATTCTGTAAACCACAGGCAACATTTCTCCCAAATTCTGAATAGAAATATTGTCATTCAGAGCATTTACTGTATTTGCAGAAAAATGAGAAATGGCTGAAATATCAAAAAATATGCAGAGCTTTCAGACCTCAAATAATAATTAAAACAAAAAAAAACAAGTTTATATCCATAAAGCTTTAAGAGTTCAGATCAAATCAATATTTGGTGGAACCCTGTTTTTTTATCACAGTTTTCATGCATCTTGGCATCATGTTCTCCTCCACCAGTCTTACACACTGCTTTTGGATAACTTTCTGCCACCACTCCTGGTGCAAAAATTCAAGAAGTTCAGCTTGGATTGATGGCTTGTGATGATTTGTCTTCCTCTTGATTATATTCCAGAGGTTTTTAACTTGGTAAAATCAAAGAATCGCATCATTTTTCAGGGTTCTGTGAGCTGTATATGCATTAGAATTGCATCTATTCAGTGCATTCTTTTGTCATTGTGAAATTCTATAGACATTGTGATTTTGTGTCACAAATTGTGCAATAATGCATTGTGATAATTCCTGGAATTGTCCACACCTCCACAGCTGTATAATGGTGATTAAATGTGTGTGTGTGTGTGTGTGTTGATAGGTGTTTCTGTGCAGGCTGGTAGGATAGATGGTATCTGGAGTGTGAGCGGTCAGTGGGATGGCTCAGAGGGTCCGTCAGAGGCCTCTCAGGCTGGAGCGACTGGACTCTAGTCTGGACCACTATGACCTGCAGGATGATGCTGAGGAGCTGGACGTCAGCAGCAGCCCTGACTGCTGTGATGGGAAGCAGCTGGGTCAGTGAACCTCCCCTGTATTATCCCTGACCTCTCACCTCATTATACACTGATGGAGTTAATAAGCTACTTGTTTCTGATAATAACAAATATATTCAGTATAAATTCACATTTCTCTCCTGTAGCTCAAATTTTGGAATAACCCAGATTTCACACAGTTTTAAAGGTACAGTTTGTGCTGTACCGAGTGTCGTATTACACACGTGCTTATTTTTTTAAGTATTTACTCTAATAGGACAAAAACCCTGAAGCAATACTTAGTTAAAAAGATGTGAAATGTTGTTGTTGAGGCTTGTTAAAACTGCGCTGCTGCTTAAGTATGGACGTTCTTTCGATGTTAAAGTTGAAAAGATGTCTTTTTAAAGTGGTTGGAGTGTCTTTAAGTGCCTATAAAAGTGCTTTTCCACAACTTCTCTCCCTAATATCTCTTTTCATCTGTCGTTTCCAACCATAATTGAACATAGATTCATAGATAAGCTTTGGTAGACTCTTTTTTTAAATATGTGTACCATGGGGATGAGACCTGAAAAAACTGCAAACTGCATGAAAAAACAACGTACCTTATTTTACACACTATGAGGCACACCGTATTATTATAAAGCGCACTATCAATTAGCATCTATTTTCTGGTCTATTTTGCGCTGGATTATAAGACGCATTTTAATCAAGGTCAAATGAGAGCTGGATGTTAGTCTACACTCTTCTGAAAACTGTTTATTTGGGTGAATAACGCACCTCTGTTTATTTACAGTAAGCTTATATTTTTAATATTTTGGTGAGGTTAGCAGCAGTGCTAGCTACGGTTACGAGCATCCCTAGCCGCAGTTAGCAGCAGCGCTAGCCCTAGTTAGCAGCAGTTCTAGCTATGGTAAGTAGTACTTGGTGCTAGCAAGTACCCTGAGTTGTTTGGTAAGCCAGTGCTAATCAGCCATCAGCTAGCTAGTGGTTTGTTTTATCACAGTAAAAACACAGGCCACATTCTGATATACTCTCCTTTCAAGCGATGAAAGAGCTAATGCTGTCCTTGGTGGCTAATGCTAATACTGCTCCTGCCTTAGTGCTGGAGAAACTTTACTGAAAACTCACCCTTATTATAGGTGCACTGTCAATTTATAGTGCGAAAAATGCTGTAACAGCATGAGTAACAGCGCAATACGATTTTGGTGATATAATCCAACGCCAACCTGGTCCTTAACATACCTGATCTAAAGAAGCAGCCAATTACCAAGCCCTTCCTGAGCTGCTGTGTGTGTGATTGAATAAAGGAAACAGAAAAATGTCCAGGAAACCCTGATCCAGCCAGTTATTTCTAATAACATATCAGCCAAGCTCACTGAAAAGCGCTGCTCTCACAGTCCTCGTCCTGCTGGTACAGGAGTCTCTGCAGCAGCAGCTGAAAGCAGGGTGTTGTGAGAGCTGGTATTATCTGCTACAGCACAGCACAGCTGCCCCCAGGGAAATCCTCAAGTGCCAATAGTGTGCTTCTCCAGCTGGACTTCTGAATTGCTACCCTGCTGGACCTCAAATGTCGCCCATCCAAACCATTATTGTGCCACTTCAAAGGTTACATAGTCAATCTAATCACTTCCACTGCTGTAGAGCTGCTAGATTGCTATGCTGCTATCGGTCTGGCATAAAATTGCAGGTCCAACATCAATGCAGTAGGTTATCACTGTGCTAAGGGTGTGTGTGTGTGTGTGTGTGTGTGTGTGTGTGTTAAGCTTTTCTGATATAACAATTTTATATCTCGATCACTTCTTTCCTTACACACAGTTTATGACACCCTGATGTTCTGTGTAAAATTATTAAATGTAAAATATGTTGACAGACAAAGACCTTGTATCTCCATATAATTCTTATTCTTCTTTAATATTCTTTTTTACATACAAAAATTTAAATCTATTAGTTTACATTGTGTCGAAATTTCAAGGTACATTGACCAATTGAAATGTCTTAAAATCTTTAAAAAAGTTGATTTATTATTATTATTATTATTATTATTATTATTATTATTATTATTATTATTATTATTAATATTATTATTTTATATATTTTTTAATTGCTGTTGTTTTGGATATATGAATTTTTTCAATGGCAATGATACAGCATATTACATTACAACTGTAATAGTTAAAATAGTTCAAAGTATATAGGTAAATACAGCAATTTTACATAATTGAATTTTTTATTATTACTGCTTTTATTTTATTTTTGTTTAGTTCATTTATGTATTTGTATTTTTATTGTATTATGTTAAAGTTAGTTTTATCTAATTTTAGCTCATTTTTGTTGTATTACTCTTATTTTCTTTTGATCTTATTTTTTATCAATTAAACCATACTTTATTATAGTTATTAATTCTATTTTTTATCTATTATTATATTTTATTTACTGTTATTTTAAAATAATTAAATTTAGCTATTATTTTCTCTGTAATGTCAATCCCTGTTTTTGTAAATGATCGGCTACTGATTGATTGATTGATTGATTGATTGATTGATTGATTGATTGATTGATTGATTGAATTTGGTTTAAGAGTAGTAGAGGCTCTATACTTGCCAGGCTTCCAATAATAATAATAATAATAATAATAATAATAATAATAATAATAATAATAATATTAATAATAATAGTAATAATAATAATAATAATAATAATAATAATAATAATAATAATAATAATAATAATAATAATAATAATGAAAAAAAAAAGGTTTCAAAATTTACAGAGAAGAAAACAACAGAAGTTAAATAATATGGTAATATATAATAATAAGTTTTTATTAAAAGGAGTGCTGTTAATATATATATATATATTTTTTAATGGTTTGTGGTTGTGTGGTGCAGTGGATAACACCACCTCCTGGACACTGTGAATGAACAATTTTTCTTTTTTTCTCAGAATCCAGAAACATCCCTTTTCAAGCGATCTACAGCTTCGTTCCATTCAAGTCTGTGGACTGCGCTGTGTTTCTAGAGAACTCGCCGATTCTTGTGCAAGTGACCGAAGTGGAGCGCTTCACGTCTACTAGGGTAACTGCTGTTTTCTTTACTACATTTTCTGTTTTAAGATAGATACACTCATAGCTAGAAACCAGTAGAAACTGCAGCTGCGGGTCTTAACTGGCGAGCTTGAGATGTTTTTGAACTGCTTCCCTGAAAGGTGCTGAATCCCAACCTGTACACCATCGAGCTGTGCCATGGGAACTTCTCGTGGAAAATCAAGCGGCGCTTCAAACACTTCCAAGCCCTTCATCAGGAGCTCCTCAAGTTCAAGGCCCTCTTAAAGATCCCCCTGCCAAGCCGAATGTAAGCACGCACGCACACACACACACACACACACACACACACACACACACACACACACACACACACACACACACATACATATATGCATAACATCAGTGTGAAATGTTAACACTTAATTTGTTAATTTAACACTAACAGCTTTGATTTAACACCGGCGGACCTGCTGTGCTCAGGCATATACACACATATGAATAGAATGCAAATTTAAACATTTGTCTCACACATTACATTTTCACACTTTAATGAACAAAAATATATAATTTTTAAAAGGTATTTAAAAAAAGTGTTTTTAAAAAATAGAAATCTCTGCTAAATGTTTACAATGACATTCATAAAGCATTATAAACATGGCTATAAATATTTATAAAAATGCATAACCCATTATAGCCATGTTTATTAAGCATTATGACCTGTGATCATAATACATTATAAGATGTGCTTATAATATATATGTTAAAATAGTATATAGCTATCGTTAATAATCTAGTCCCACAATAAAAGTCTGGCACTTTACTTAGAGCGCACAAAGACCTGTTATAATACATTATAATTGATGATAATTAATATTATATTCAAGACAAGCACAATTTATCAGTGGTTAAATATATATTTATAGGATTATTGAGGGTGTGTTTATAAGGAAATTGGAAGCTTTTTTAATCATGATACATGATAATACATCTATTAATGTATTATAATCACAGTTCATGATGCATAATAAACATGGCTATGATGAATTATACATTTTTATAAATATGTATAGCCATGATTATAATGCCTTATGAATGCATTAAAATGTGTTATGAGTATGTTTATAGAGTCTCATAGAGATGACATTCATAGAAAGTGTTACCCTAATTTCTAGCAATTTTTTTAAACATTTATTTATTTATTTATTTATTTATTTATGTTTTACTGTCATGAGTACTGTTGTTTGGGGTAGTTGGCCATTGGTTTCAGCATACCAAGTGATTATGAATTTAAGAATATTATCAATCGTAAATGGATATTTGAAATGATAGTAGATAAAGTAAAGTACCTCACAGAAATATACTACCATAGATTTATATAATCGTTTGGCCTGTGCAAGCAAGTGCATGAAAATACAGGAATTTGGCATATTTTTTTTAATCTAAAAATGTGTGAAAACACATGCACACACACACACACACACACTCGCAAGCCTGTGCCACCCCACTGCTTTTTGTATCACTAGATGTTTTCATTTTTCAGCTGGGTGTTCTCAATTAGTCCCAGATGAATCCACTCAGCTTCTTCCTAAACAACCTGTTCTCAGCTCTGCTGCACCGCTAGCTCCGCCGCCGCCTGTCAGAACTCTGCAGTTAAACAAATCAGAGCATGCTTCACCGACACGCAGACTAAAATCTGCTGCTGCAAAACGGCTGCAGTGTTAAAGACTGGCACCTGCCTGTATAAACCCCATTCCCTCACATAAGAACAGTAAACAAGTCAGTGTTAAATGTTTTAATATAACCTAAAATCTGTTTTTTTTTATCACTCTTTAACACTTTTACTGTGTTTTTTAAGGATTCGAGGATTCAAGGAGATTTTATTGTCATTTGCATCACATGTGGTACAGGTGGAAAAAATTATGATCTAACAGATAAGTTTACACCCAAGAGCTGTTGTTAAAATAGATAAATATAGATAGATAAATAGATAACAAAATAAAAGAACACTGTTAGAGCTATTATGGAAATAAGTAAATTATAACTGAAATTGTGTAATATTTAATATTTGTTGAAATATTTGATAAAACTGAATGTTGCCTATTTAGTTATGTTAATTGTTAAATTTTTGCTTAATTATGTTAAATTTTATGAATTTTATTACTAATTGAAGTTGCACCAGCCACTAAAGGGTCATAGCGCAACAGTCTTTGAATTTGACTACATGGAACTAAGCCATTCTCTACAAATATGGAAAGAACTCGATTGATAGAAAGAATAGATGTTTTAACTACAGAGTGATCTATTTTAAGCTTTTATTTGTTTTATTGTTGATTATAATGGCTTACAGCCAGTTTAAAAACCCAATAATCAGTGTCTGAAAAAATTATAACATTATATAAGACCAGTTGGTACTTTTAGCAGTGTGGGCAGTGTGCCAAGTCCTGCTGGAAAATGAAATCTGCCTCACTATAAAAGTTGTCAGCAGAGGGAAGCGCAGTAAGTGAAGTACTTTTGTGAGAAAACACTGCATCTTGGACTTGATAATAAAACACAGTGGATCAACACCAGCAGATGACATGTCTCTCCACACAAACATACATTTCATTTGTAAATCAAGGGATCAGAGTCTGGAGGAAGAGTGGAGAGACACACAGTCCAAACTGCTTGAGGTCTAGTGTGAAGTTTCCACCAATCAGGGATGGTTTGGAGAGACATGTCATCTGCTCGTGTTGATCCACTGTGTTTTATCATCAAGTCATCAAGTTGCATGATTTTAGACATATTTGAACTTTGACCCTCTCACATACTGTATACAGTGTACTGCCATGTTTCTACAACTTGGTCCTAAACTTTACTTCTCTTTCTCAGTCACTCTGTTAAAAGAAGGTCATTCAAAGGTCACAAGAGATCTCAGGGAGGACACATGCCCACACTGCCCCGCAGACCTGACGCTCTGGTCAAAGAGGAACAGCTGATCAGCAGAAAAGTACGAACTTTTCTTTACATCTCAACCTCAAAATACTCAAAATAGTTAAAATACTTAAAATTTATAATACTTAAATACTTTTAAGACAATGCCCCTATTGCTCCCTAACTGTAGTTAGTCTAATGAATACTGATCATATACTTCTTCTCCTCACCCTTCTGTTCATTACGTCCTTATTTTGCTTCATTAGATGCAGCTTGAAGACTATTTGAAGAATATCTTGAAAAGATCGTTATACAGGAATCATCCTGCAACAGTAAGTGAAAAATCAAACAGGCTGAATTTTGCATCCTGTGTTTCTATTCTCCAGCAGAATTAGCATTAGCCGCTAACCATGCTAAGTGCTAGCTCTTTCAAAGTTCAAGGGAAAGTATATCAGCCTGTAGTCTGCGTGTATACTGTGTTAAAACAAGCTATGTGGGATAAACTCTTAGATTTCCTCAGTATCGCTCTGTTGGGCGGCATTAGCTGCTAACCGTGGTTAACGCTAGCGGTTAGCTGCTAATGCTAATGCTGCTGCACCCAGCCTTAGTGGAAGTAAACAGAAGCACTTTACTCACCCAAATAGCAGTGAACTGTTTTCAGGAGAGAAATCTGTGTAGATTAACATCCTGTTTTTAATATATTTTTTTACTTATCCTAGCTTAGCTTTACAGGCCCGCTGAATTAGAAGGAAAACATGGCGACACCCTTGTTCCTTACTAGTGTCGCACCTTATAATGCACTTTATAATCCAGTGTGCCTTATATATATATATATATGTCCATACGGTACCTTAGAAGTAATACACAAAAAACATCCAACAGTATGCTTATATATACAGCATATGCTCTAAGAGTTGGCGATATCGCCCTAAAATAATATCGCAATATTTCATGGTATTTCACTGCGATAACGATACTCTTGGCGATATATTTCAAGAATACACTACTGCAACAAAATAAAAATTATATTTTATTATTGCATATGATATGATATGGCACACCCCTGATTGAGATATAAAAAAATACAACATTTGTAACAGAAGTCAATTAATCCAGAATGTCATGATACTAATAATAATGCACTCCAAATATCTTCATATATTCAGGATTAAAGTAAATAAATGATACTGGACAGATATAATCTGTCTCTAGTAGATATATCATGGAAATGAGAACATAAAAACAGCAAAAAAGTAGTACCCTGATGTGATAATTAGGGGTGGGTGATATGGCATATTGGATATTTCAGGGTATTATATTGTTCATGATATTCAAAAATTTTGGTGATATTATGTAGTACAACACGATATGGCACACCTCTATTATCAAGTTTTTAACATTAAAAGAATTAAAACTGATGCATCTCCAAAATCCAAATTCTGAGAGTGACTGTAAGCTACTGAATATGTTCTACTGCATGTTCTGCTGCAGCATTTTAAATGGTGAGCCCCAGCTGTTCTCCATTTTGGAGAGAGAAGGTTCTGGAGATGTGCCTGCTGTGTCTTTCCTCATTAAAGCGGGTCCTTCAGAAGAGCACACCTTGCGGAGGTGACTCCTCACTTACCGCAGTATATCACACAGGATTGCACTCCGACACTCTCATAATTAGCAGCTGCCTGAAAGGCTAATTAAAGACTACCTGTGTCCTCCACCATTTCCACGTTCAGCATGTCTTCAGTTCTTCAGCCAGAACACATCACACAACTTCACCAGAACCTCCGTCTCTACAGCAGAGCAGGAATAGAGATCAGCCGACTGAAATATTGATAAGCGTATTTATTCTAAAACAGTGTGTTCAGCATATTCAAATGCATTTGCCTTACAGCCAATGGCTTTCAAATGCTAATGAAGACCATTTGTGTTTCAATTTGATTTCAGCTTGAATTCTTAGAAGTGAGTCAAATATCGTTTATCCAGGAGCTTGGACCGAAGGGCATGTAAGAACACATCGAGACGCACTTACTAACGGAAATACAGTATAATATTTAAAATTCTCTTTATTGCACTGTTTTAAAAGTTCAAGAAAAAAATATTCTCATACTGAATTATTGTACAAGTTTTTTTTTTTTTTTTTTTTTGCATTTACAATGCCAGGGAAAAGTATGTAAACCCTTTGAAATTTAATAGTTTTTTGCATAAATTTGTCATGAAATTCTATCTGTTTTCATCCAAGTCATGGGTAATGGGTATTACCATGGGTCATGTATGGGTTTAGGGGCAGAGCAGGAAGGAGAGGTGATTGGCTGAGCTGAAGCAGCAGCAGTGTACACAGATGATTGGATGGTTGGGTTCACATACTTTTTCCTGCCACTGTAATAGAAATAAAACTGAATGAAATACACAAAAAAATACATTATTGCTTTTGAATTGAATGTAGATTTGATTAATTCCGCCAGAGTCTCTAATCTGTTTCCATGGACAATTCTAGCCAGACACTGCCGCTCACAATCACTACCACCCACTGTGGTTAACTTTATAAATGTAATGTCCCATCCATCCATCACCCACTATTGGGTCTCGCTCAGATAGAACCGGAAAAAAAAAAATCCTCTCGCCTTGCCATGAGCACACTGGCCAGTGTTCAATATTACAACATTACAAGATAACACCTCACAACTTCCCAAGCCGTCCTCTAAGGTAACATGATCAGTTAATTATCAGTTTACGTACTGCTTTCCTATGACTTTTGGCTTGTCAGTGTTTGAATTGTTCATTGTTGTGTAATCAAAAAAAACAAAATGACCTACTGAGTGATTTCCTTTTCCTCTCTGAAAAAGTGAAGGTTTGATCCTCAAAAAGTCAGGAGGAAACACATTTCCAGTCTGTTACTGGTGTGGATCCAACAGTGTGTGCTATCGCTGGTCTAAAAGGTGAGGCTAATGTTCAGTAATTCTATTTATCTGTTTTTGTTTCCACCTTTCAGTAAATTTCACTGGAATGAATAGAAGAAAAAGTGTTTTTTTGTCAAGTCATGTTTCTGGGTAGTTTGGGACGGGCACTGGGTGATGTATGGGTTTAGGGGCAGGGCAGGAGGGAGAGCTGATTGGAGCTGATTGCTGAGCTGCAGCAGCTGTATATCTCTGATGATAGCAGTGAGACCCAGATGATTGGATGGTTGGGTTCACATGCTTTTTTTCCTGCGACTGTACTAGAACTGATCAAATCGAATGAAATACTCTGACATGTTCAGTAATTTTATTTATCTGTTTTCGTTTCCACCTTTCAGTGATTTTCACTGGCATGAATAGAAGAAAAAATGGTTTTCTGTCACGTCATGTTTCCGGGTAGTTTGGGACGGGCACTGAGTGATGTATGGGTTTAGGGGCGTGGCAGGAAGGAGAGCTGATTGGAGCTGATTGCTGAACTGCAGCAGCTGTATGTCTCTGATTATAGCAGTGAGACCCAGATGATAGGATGGTTGGGTTCACATGCTTTTTTTACTGCCATTGTACTAGAAATCAAACGAATGAAATACACTGACATGTTTAGTAATTCTATTTATCTATTTTCTTTTCCACCTTTCAGTCAATTTCACTGGAATGAATAGAAGAATAAATGGTTTTCTGTCAAGTCATGTTTCCCTGGCCCCTTTTGTTTTTGTTCTAAACCACTCCCTTCAAACACAAGAACTGATACCTCTTGTTTTTTACGTGAGAACCAGCCCAGGCTGACAGGCTTACAGTCATCGCTGTGACCTCCCGACTCTATTCCTCTCACAACCGCCGTACAGCACAGAACAGAGCAGAGCTGCCCCTGAAACGAGTAGGACAGAATAACACATGCTCATGTTGAACTATTCTTCATCTGTGGAGAAACACTGTTTTTATTTCTGCTTTACAGGCAGCTAGAGTTACGCTTGAAAAATTCACACAGCTCGTAAAAGCAAACAGTGACGCCTCGGCTCCAATTGAATTTCGCTCCTCGGGTTGCGGCCCTAGCTGGGCACTCGGGCCGGGCCGTGTCTTTTGTTGCGGCCGTTTACTTATTTTTGCTTATTATGGCTGTTTTCCTATAGCGGCTGGATCAAATCTCTCCACGGCTCAACTCTCATCGGGCATCTGCTTCATGTTTCAGATGGCTGGTGGTGAAAGACTCCTTTGTTCTCTACATGAGGCCCGAGGACGGCCAAGTGGGGACGGTGATTCTCTATGATAAGGGCTTCCACATCAAAATAGGGACACAAGAGACCGGAGTCAGGCATGGAGTGACAATTGAGAATCTTTGCAGGCAGGTTGACTCTACTGTCATTCAACTCCAACTATGAACCCATTTGTATTTTAAAGTACAGCTCTGGTAAAAATAATAATAATAATAAGAGACCACTTTGATTTTACCAAATTGAAAACCTCTAGAATATAATCAAGAGAAAATGATACAGATTATTACTGATAATAGACCAAATACAAAATAATATGTAGTTGAAAATCCTTTGCTTGCAATATCTTTATCAAATCTATGACCCACTGACATCACTAAACCTTTGCATTCTTCTTTTGTGATGCTTTTTCAGCACTTTTTCCTTGATATACCTATGTGACATCTGTTACTTAGTACACCAGTGACAACTTTCTTCTTCAGGACATTCCAAATGGTTGTACTGGCTATGGCCAATATTTGAGCAATGGCTCTGATTTAATTTCCCATTTTCTTTCAGCTTTAAAATTGCCCATAGACAGCGCCTATTGGCTTTCCTGTTGGCTACTCCTCTAACTATAAACGCACAGTCTGCACAGGCAAAACCTGAATCTGAAACTGAGCGTTCAGAAATTCAGTGCTCTTTATTGTTTAAAAAAAATCAATGTGTCTCAATGTGTCTGAACACACTTATCCAACATAACACAACACATGACAGTCACATGTTTCGATACTTTTGCCCACAATAAAAATGGATGGCTTTAAACAGAAGGTACTAAACCGTGTTCTAAACTGTGTATTAAATACAGATGTATATACCTTTTTTGGAACCACTGTTCCACTACTTTCAGAGAGGACTGTATTATTGTGTTATATGTTTATTTGTTTTTTTTCCCTTTAACTACCACTGCACTTCTTCTCTCTCTTTATTACAGAGCACTCACTATTAAGTGTTCCACGTACAGACAGGCTCGATGGTGGGGTCACTCCATTGATGAATTTGCTCAGAGGTTCGGGCAGGACTTTTTGAGAGAAAATCGACACGGCTCTTTTGCCCCAGTCCGAGAAAACACAACAGCGCAGTGGTGAGAAACAGGAAATTACCGAGGAGTAATCTCTTACAGTACAACAAATATAACACACCACCTTCAGATTGAAGTAAAGTTCAGGCTCTAGAGCGACAATGAGTTTCTTTCTTTTCTAAAACTTGAGCATTTCAAGTATTATGAATCACTTCTGACGGTCAGTTCAGCTGCTGCTGCATTTGATTTCTTGCGAGTTCCATTTAACATCTCCTTCCTGTTCCTTCCTGTCTAGATGTGAGCACTACTTCCTCGTACAATTACTGTATAAGAAATATCTGTGAGGCACCCTGGTACTGCTTTAAATGAACCGTCCTGTGCCTCTTTTGAAGGTTTGTCAACGCAGCTGGGTACTTTGATGCCATAGCTGATGCCCTGGAAGGTGCAAAGGAGGAAATCTTCATCACAGCCTGGTGGTACAGATTAGACTCAGCATCAATCATTCTTCTTGTGCCTAGGTTTGACGACGCTGTGAGCACTTATTTCACACCCCTTGATGTAGTAGAAGAACATGCGGGACTCGTTTTTGCACACCATAGCATGCATGCTTGTTCCCCAGAATCAAATCTCATTCCACCTGGGGATATTTGTTATGAACGTTTTTGACAACGTGCGAATATGTCTCCCTTTCTGGAGAAAAATGCAAAAAAAGATTTGGTTGCTCACCAAAGTCTCTACAGTAGTTTTGAGTTGAGCCCGTTTTAAAAGCCCTCTGGGGATTTTTAGAAAGATATGAATGCATTATTAATGTAATCACATTAGCACTAGTTGTATTATTCATATCCTGGAGCGAATTCAAAGTGGGTTAGTTAAAAGGTGGTGCTGCGGTGGTGCTTAACTCAGATTTCTCCTGTGGTCTTTAGGCTCAGTCCAGAGATCTTCCTCAAAAGACCTGTGGTGGATGGAAACACATGGAGATTAGACCACGTCTTAAAACGGAAAGCAGTGAGTATTGATTTTTAACTCTATTTATAGAGTGCAGTGTTTTTCCTGAAAAGTCTTGCAGCACTTCATGCTTCCCTCTGCTGACAACTTTTATGGAGATGTGGATTTCATTTTCCAGCAGGATTTGGCACACTGCCCACACTGCCAAAAGTACCAATTGGTCTTATATAATATTCTAATTTTCTGAGAAACTATAAGCTATAAGGTATAATCATCAACATAAAAAGCAATAAACAAACGCGTCAAATCCCATATATGCTTTAAAAATATTTTCCCACAATAAATCTATTATATTTAAGTATTATATTTAAAATACACATTTAAGTTGTGTCCCTGGGTTTTACTCATTACTCAAAATTCCTGTTACCATAACACATTACCTCATCTGATACATCTGAAACATTCTATAACAAGTTATATCTACAACAGGAAGTGACATCAGCTGGTTCTTCTGAAGATCATGGGAAGACCATGATTACATTCCCTCATTTATTTTTCTGTATATTTTATTTGATGTATTATTTTAACTATGATTGAGGAGGTCAATCTCAACACTCTGTCCTGTTACCTAAATACAAATTTTGGGAATATCAACACAATGTGCTCAGGGTCCTCTTGCTATTAGCATAGCCACCATTTAGCTATTTTTCATGTTTTTGCTAATGCTAATCTATGCTAAAAACTCATTCTTGTTACTATCATTCCTGTCACTCATGACATAAAAAGTAACAGGAGTGAGTTCCAGTAACAGGAATGAGTGCCATTAACAGGAGTTATTTTTTTTTGTCATACTTTAAATATTAATTATTTGAAGATGCAGTCAACCATGTCTTTTATATAAAGACTTTTTTGAGAGACAATTAACTTACAGTTAACTACAAGTTACAACATGCAGATTCGGTGGAATGGCCCACTAAAATAAAGTAGCTTTTCAATGATATTCTAATTTTTTAAGATGCACGACTACAGTATAAGGTCTAGACCAAGAAGTTGATGGAACACTCTTTTATTGTTCAAGGTTAAAACAGATGCGCTGACTTTCTGCTTGTTTCTTATGGTCTCACCAGGAGCAGGGCGTCAAGATCTGCGTGCTGCTCTACAAGGAGGTTGAAGTGGTGCTGGGTCTGAACAGTGAGTACACCAAGAAGACTCTGATGGGCCTTCACTCCAACATCATGGTGAGTCCTACAGTATGTCAGACGTTCCTAAAAGCTGGCTGCTCTCCTTCACTGACAGAGATACAGAGGGGAGCTGTCCCTCTGCATCAGCCTTACCCCCTCCCCCCCTCCAGATCCTCCCGTAACGCAGCAGGTCACGTCCCTCCAAGAACAAAGCCCCTATCAAAACATATCACGCACAGCGCTGGAGAGCCCAGCTTCTTTCGGGCCCCCTGGCTGTAGGGAGGAGCCGCTTACTTAGATCATGTTTGGGTTTCGCCAAAACCTCTCTGCAGCAGGAAGAGGGGATGTGGCTTTGTTTTGAACCCTACGGATCGCGTCTGGAGATGGCCCGGTTGCTCCTCGCCGGTCGTGTTGGTAAGAGCCCGGGGCCTTGAGTCTGAGGAGGAGCCGTCTCGTATCGCACCGTATCGCGGCTCTTCAGTATGTCCATCACGGCGGCAGGCTCACCCCGGGCTGGCGAGTGATTGACGCACCGTCATATTATCTTATTGGAGCGCTGGTTGAAATTGTGCAGAAGAATGATGCTGGGAAGTGGCTGGGGACCCACACCCCGAGGAGACGGGCCGGCGCAGCAGCTGGGTGGAGGTATATTCTTGGGCCCTGCTGGTGCACAAGCACCTGCCAGGGGCAGCATCCTCTGGAGGCTCTGCGAAAGCGGGTGGAGCCGCAGCTGTACTTGTTTCTCACATCGGGCGCCACCATCTTATGAGCTCTGCTATTTTTGGCACAGAGCCAGCTGTAGTCCTGACTGAAATTTCGTTTTTTTTTTTTTTGCCGTACAGATTTTTCCGATGCAGAGCGTTCAGTTAAACCACCTTAAAAACCTCACACCTATTATTATTATTTAGATAGATACATTAATGTATTTATTTATTTATTTATTTTTGTGTATATTATTTTTATTTTTCTCCCAGATTTTTTTCTCTCCTAATTTAGCTAGGCTAATTATTCCACACATTCAGCCACTACTCAGTTGTATATCCCCCGTCACTGGTGATGCCACAACACAAGGGTGGAGGGTGAGGGCTAGCACATGCCTCCTCTGATACATGTGCATCATGTGCATTTGGAGGAAAGCGCAGAGACTCTGTTCCGATACAGATGCTGATACAGATGCCTCATGCTGAGCAAGGCCAATTGTGCTCTCCCAGGGCTCCGGCAGCTGATGGCAAGCTGTAAGACTTCATAATGGTAGTGCTTTAGACTGCTGGACCACTCGGTGCCCTCTTAAACTCTTTATTATTATTTTAATGTAATTTATTATTTTTTTTGCCTTCTTTAAACCTATAAAACATAGCAAAGAAGCCCCCTTTCAAACATCTGTTTGGGAACGGCAAATAAGACTTAGCAAATTTTTCATGGGTGCCATCAACAGACTTATCTATACTGCTCATCCACCGAATGCATGTTCTTTACTAAAATGTGGCTCCATTTAAAAGAATATATACAGCTCTGGAAAAAAATAAAAGACCTCTTAAAAATGATGAGTTTCTTTGATTTTACCAAATTGAAAACCTTTGGAATATAATCAAGAGGAAGATGGATGATCACAAGCCATCAAACTAAACTGAACTGCTTGAATTTTTGCAACAGGAGTAAAGGCATAAAATTATCCAAAAGCAGTGTGTAAGACTGGTGGAGGAAAACATGCCAAGATGCATGAAAACTGTGATTAAAAACAACAAATATTGATTTCTGAATCAATATAAAAGTTTTCTTTGCATTATTCAAGGTCTTATTTCAGCCATTTCTCATTTTCTGCAAATAAATGCTCTGAATGACAATATTTTTATTTAGAATTTGGGAGAAATGTTATCAGTAGTTTATAGAATATATTGGCACTGCTACATGGGGTGAAAAAATTAACTTTCCATATCTCACTGTGTTGAATGATAGGTGATCCGGCACCCTGACCACGTTCCCTCCACAGCCCTCCTCTGGGCTCACCATGAGAAGTCAGTGGTGATCGATCAGTCGCTGGCCTTCCTGGGGGGGATCGACCTCGCCTACGGGAGATGGGACGACTCCCAGCACAGACTGACCGACGTGGGCAGTGTGAGAAGGAGTCCTCAGCCCAGTCCTGCACTTTCCCCCAGCCTCACCAGAGTAAGAGCACCACAGCTCCATCAGCATCATTAACATTACAACCAACCCCACCATCGTCATCATCAGTAACATCATGCAGTCAGTTCATACTGTTAAATAACAGGATTGTTTATTTATTGTATTTTTTTATTAAAAGAATGAGTAATTATATATTCATACAGGAAATAATGTCATTTTCTATTAAACTGAATAGATTAATTATCTTTTTATTAGATTTTTAGAATTTAATATAGGTCACTGAACTTTGTTGACACAAGGATTTGATTGGATATTATTGTTGCTACGGGTTTTACAGGCTGTTTGTTTGTTTAAACGTACTTGCATTTTTTCTGAGATAAACCTAAAAATATTAAACTACTATTATGTAATATTGCTCTGATATTATAATATATTAATAATAATATATATTAATGGTAAAGTGTAATTTATTTTTCCTGTAAAGTTGTCATTTTGGAGATATGAGGTTTGTGTCAGACAGTAATGGTAAGGATACAGAATCCCATTAAATTAGAAAATATTTAATCTGACACAGTGCATATATACCATATATACCCTATCGTCGCTGTCCAATGAAAAACAAGTATCACAATTTTTGTTGATTTTTAGTTTACTACATAGTTTCAACACATCAACTGTCCCTTACACTGTTTTAAAATTTCTTGACAATTATATTTGTTTCAGAACCTGCATCTTCAGTATTACATTGGACATAATATATTTTCTTTATTTTTAAAAGTTTTGTTGCACATAACACTATTAACACTATTTGAGAGCTGATGTCTATCAGAATAGACTATGAACCAGCCAATGAAGAAGTTTATAAACCAATGATAAAACAGTCACTTAGCCCCACCCACTGCAGACTGAAAAACAGTAGTCTTAGAGCCATTAGAGCAAAGTAACAGCTAATTTTTACTAATCATGATTTTTTTTTTTTTTTTACTGTTTAGGGATAGTTTATAAAATAAAAAGGTAGATATGAAATAATAATAAAATATTAAACACAGTCTTCCAATGCAATTATAGTAAAAAAAAAAGATAAAATATATATTTTAGGTAATTGGATTTATTTGCTATATAGATGTTATAGTAGAATATTATAGTCTTATTTTTTGTGTATTACAGACAAAAAAAAAAAAAGAAAAAGAAAAATACTGTGCATTTACACAGTTATGCGTGGAAAATAGACCCAGAATGAAGTGCATTAAGATTTAAACATTTTACACTGTTAACAAATCTATAAAACAAACAAATAAAAAAACTAAATTAACATTTAACTTTTAATAACAATGAGTCCAAATTCTACATACTGTACTAAGTTACTCTGAGTTACTCTCCTCAGAGATATAAATTGACACTTCAGTAGAGCTGCAGAAATAGACTAGGTATCAGTGTATCAGTGGCAGTTCAGACGTGTTCTTCTCCCAGTGAACTGTAAGTAAATTGGACAGGAGTAAACTTGCTGTAAATGTGACCCATGGAGAGCTATAGCCCACAGTGGCCCTGCAATGTTTGTCAACATCGGGCTGACCCCATCAGTGTCGGCGACACGCTAGTGCCAGCTGGGTGTTTGTGAGATCTGTCAGAGAGCTCGATGGGGGAATGCAGCATGCACCTGACAGCTGCCAGCTCACACTCTACTCGCTACTGATCAGCACCAACGCACCAATGAGCTTCTCACGTCTGCAGCAGGTCTGTCTGCTGGTTTACTGCAGCTGCAGAGACAGACAATTACCATCACACAGACAGTGCTGGGTAATAACGCACTAGATTACATAATCTGATAAACGGCGTAATCACACTACTGTTACATCAGTGATTAGAGAGTACAGAACAATTATTAACCTGTTAATAATTGTTAATCTATTATATTAACTTTTCTTTCTTCTGTTTCCTGTAAAATTGCTGTTTTTAATATTTCTTGAACATGTCAAAATTATTATTTTTCATCTTCTGTAAAGTTACTATTATTTATTTGTTTAGATTTTATTGTTTTCTTCATTTCCAACAGACCAATGGATGACTTGACAAAAGCTGAATTTGATTAGAGAGTACAGAACAATTATTAACCGGTTCATTCTTAACTTACTGAGTGAGCTCATTAATTATAAACTGTAATAAACACATCAATATTACTAACTTATATAAAGCTCTGTGTGATTTTACCATAATATTTAAAAGATTTAAAATAATAATAAAAAATATATATATTTAATGACTACTATTCCAAATCAGTAAAGGTGAAACTGAGTTTAAAATATTATAAAAATATTTCAGTGTTTCTATATATACTTACTGTGACCAGTAGAGTTTAGATCAGGCCCAAATAAAATCCATTCCTACCCGGCCCAAGCCCATGCATGTTCTAACTGTCATTATAAGCCCGAGCCTGATTTAAACCCAACATTTTTTTAGTAGGTTGAGTGTTTAAACTGAGCTTTTTAAAAAAACTTATTTAGAAAATACATTTTTCAGGCTATTTGAACGAGCGAAATCAGTTCAGAATTATGTTAATCAACATTCCAACTCTGAAGAAGCGCAGACCTTTTATTTAACAAAAATATTTGTTTAATAAAAATATTAAACACCAGTAAATTACTATTACAGACCTTTTGTTTTGGACTTGTTGCTGATAACAGTCTGGATGGTCCTATTTTCCTTTGGTTCAGAGGATAATGTTGCATCTGTTTCTATTAAAAAAGAGCTAGAATACTGATTCATTTAACCATAGTACATGTTTATTCACTGTTTGATGGTCCATCCCAGATGTCTCTAATCCAGAGATGGCAATGCCACTATTGGACAAAGGTTTTCCAATGTGGTTCTATTAGCTATTGTTTAATGGATGTTTTTAATGCAGACAGTGCTGTCTGTGGGATCGGAAATCACCTGTTTTCAGCTTAGGCTTGTCCTCACTCTTGCACTTTAAGCACTTAAATTCCTCCCAATTCCATAAATTAGTTAATAAAATCATATGAATGCAGTGTAGAGAGAGAAATATACAAATCCCTTTCAATACTTCTTTGAAGAAACCAATGTTAATATTTTTCCAAACTTTCCCAACTTTTTTTCTGATATGGGGTTTAATATTTGTAATCTGCACTGAATTACAAATTACATTACAATTACTGTAATCAACCCAACATTGTAAACATATAATATACCTTAGTTTAGAGTAAACCTGCCTTTTTAAGGTTCTTACGACTGTTGGTAAAAGCCTATATTTGTATGAGATCATCATGATAAATGGCTTAATATTGCTTTGGAATAAAGATTTATCATGACTGCCGTTCTATTAAGCTAAAATATGACTTTTTTCTCACTTTTTGACTTAATATGAAGCTGTTTTTTAAGATTTTTTTTTATTCTGTCACAATTTGATGATGAATGAACCTTTAGAAATACAGTAATAGAAATCTATTATATTGACTTTTATTTACTTCCTTCTGTTTCCTGTAAAGTAAAAAAGTGCTGTTTTGGAGATTAGCAATTAAATGTTTCTTTAACATGTCAAAATTATTATTTTTCTTCGTCTGTAAAGTTATTATTATTATTCTTTTGTTTAGATTTTATTTTTCTTCATTTCCAACAAAACGACTGATGATTTCAAAGCTTTTAAACTTGTCTAGGGAGGAATATTGACCACAAATCCCATTGTGGTCAAGGTTTTAACCTGACGTCAGTTGTGTGTGTGTGTGTGTTTTTTCTTTCTGTGGATTGATTTTGTGGCTGGTGTCTGCGGGTCTGGATCTCGCTTCTTTCTTTCTTTCTTCCTTTTTTTTTTCCACCAGCGAACGTAAAATCGCAATTACAGAGCATCTGGGGCACCCTTGAAGGGCCGGCGGTTGCTAATCCCAGGGCTCTCACGCTGAGGAACATTGCCTGGCCTCACCGGGTACTTCCTTCCCCCTGGAGAGTTGCATTAAACATAAAGGGCCTGCATGGATGAGTGAGTCAACAAATTACTGGGGGCCACTAAATGAGGAGAATGATTTGGCTTATAAGCCACCTCTCGCAGGCCGCAGCCTACCTGCCCGCCATTGTGTCATTAAATATGGGCCGGGGCTTTTAAATAAACATGATTTCAGCCCTTCCAAAATCGAGCCGTTTATTGCATGTACTTAGGGGCTTCTCTCCCCATGCATGAGTGGCTGTATCTATCAACCCGCGCCTCCTCGACTGTAAAATCTTTGCTAATATACATGAAACTGTTACAGCTGTTGGTCTAACCTTTCCAAACGTCTCCTAAGGAGCAGAGTGATATTTGCACTTAATAAAATTATGCCCACCGGGAGGAGACTGCTGTGACATTTGCCATTTGTCAAGCCCGGACCACTATGATCCTCCATGAGCCATTAACCTGCGCACTTCAGAGGCCATTTCTCCTCCGCGCTCAGAAAGAAGCTCGGTGCTTTCGGGACGAGGGGACGGGGACGAGGGGACAGCGAGGGCGAGGGCGGCTTTAGTAACACATTACACTCACTGATACTCTAATTCATGTCATAAAGTCCGGCCATTGATTCAGTACAGGTGGGCCATTCCCAGACCCCGAGACCTCCGAGTCGACAGGCGGCTCAATACATCAGCAGCCTTTAATACGTCAGATATGTTGTCACAGTTCTGCAGCCAAACCCGAGCGAAGGAGAACTTCTGCTGTACTCTTTGAAGCTTCTCTTCATTAAACATATGGTAGAAATAGATTACAGCTCCCTATGGGCGTCTGTATTTATTATAGAGAGCAGGTGGTGGATTTTACTCAAGAGAAACTATTGCTAAAGAAAAACCCAGAACCCAGAGTCAATAAAGACAGAGTGACGATTAAAGCTGAAGGCTTACGCTACCACCCGGCCGCTGCGCTCCTCCAATGAACGTCGCCTCGCTTTGCCAAACAAACATTCACACAAAGCAATCCAGACTGTTCTCATACAGAGTTCCACAATGGTGGAACAAACTACCTTCTACTACCAGATCAGGAGAATCTCTCACTATCTTTAATAAACTCCTGAAGACTGAGCTCTTCAAACATCACTTACTCTCTTAACACCTCTAACACACTAACTACTTCTAACCTCATTTCCTTCTTCCCCTCCTTCACTTTTCTATCCCTTTATTTCCCTTTGACCTCCTTTAAGCCCTATCTAAAAATGGTTTATCTTAATTCCTATTACTTGTACTTGACTATTGTAAGTCGCTTTGGACAAAAGCATCTGCCAAATGTAATGTAATGTAATGTAAAAAAGAAAAACCCAGAACCCAGAGTCAATAAAGACAGAGTGACGATTAAAGCTAGATAAGACATAGCAGCTTAGCATAGCATTTCTTCTGTACATACAAGCAAGACTGTTCAACGGTTCAGAATCACTCATCATTAGAGACAACACAGAATTGATTTTCTATGAAATATTAGAAAATAAGACTGATGATATCACTACAATAGAGTTGATACCACTTTAAAATAAGGATCCTATATAAAGGGTTTACAAAGGTGTTTATTAATGCTTATTAATTAAGTTATAAACCATTAATAAGCAGTTACAACACATAAGTAGAACGAGCAACAGTGGCCTATTATTTTCCAAACAGTGATGTTTAAAATAATTAATAACATTAATAATAGGCATGGTTAAAGCTGTCACTTGATTTGCGTCTTGTGAAGGTATTTAACTAATTCATTATGAATTTTCTTATCATATTATCATGCTAATTGATGAATAACAAAATAACAGTACAGAGGTTTTTTTTTTTTAACACATTCTCTACTTAAATTGTATTAAATTCTTCCAAATTGTCTTCTAAATACTAATCCTTATTCATTAAATTGTCATTTTTTTCTGTCTATTCTAGCACATTAAAATATCTCATGTGTAAATATTTGTAATTGAAGCTTTTCAAATGGAAAAAGATGATGGTAGAATTTGTAGTATCTGTAGGAGGACAATAGAATCTATATATATCACATATATCGCATTCAAAAGAGTAATTCAGATTCTTTGTGTGTGTTTTTTGGTGTGTGTGTGTGTGTGTTTGGTGTGTGTGTGTGTGTGTGCAGCAGTCTGCTACTACAGTGCTGGAGGAGGATGAGGAGATGAAGTTCAGTGTGGTGGTGGAGGAGGATCTGCTGGTGGAGGAGCCGGGGGAGAACTCCTCCTCCCTCACACTCCCCATCACTAAACTCCACACCTCACCATCAGAGCAGGAGAAGAGCAGACGCAGCTCAGAGACCACCGAGTCCAGTAAGAAAGATTATAAAATAACTACATGAACAGTGTGTCTCCTGAATGATAACCATAAGTGGGTCGAGGACAGCTTGTAAAAAATAAATACATAAAAAAAAAAAAGAATTAAGCTGATCTGATTTTGTACTCATATTTTATATTGTATAAAAAAGAGACAGAGAGAGTTTCTTACTAGTGTACTCTGAATGCAAAGATATGCAGAAAAGTGGAATATTTAATTTTATTGTATGTAATATACAGGGGTTGGACAGTGAAACTGAAACACCTGGTTTTAGAGCACAATAATTGATTGTGGTGACGGACAGTTCTGGTGGAAACAGAAGAGTTGAGGTGCACATTGAATTCTGCCGTGATTTGATCAGCCGTGGTTTTATGTTTTTTGGATACAATCCGGGTTAGCACCCGAACATTCCTTTCAGACAGCTTCCTCTTACAGCGTCCACAGTTAATCCTGTTGGATGTGGTTCGTGGTTTTTGGTGGTGTGCTGTTTGGTTTGAATTCTATAAAAGTGAGTTGCGACTTAATGACCACGTGAAAATATGGGTCCCTGATCTACTTAGCTAGTATGTGTTCAGTATATAACCCAGGCTGTGTTGTGTGTGTGTGTGTGTGTGTGTGTGTGTGTGTGTGTGT